>NW_019154131.1:3780986-4138466 GCF_002288905.1 Enhydra lutris kenyoni | reverse complement strand
TCCTCTCCTCTCCTCTCCTCTCCTCTCCTCTCCTCTCCTCTCCTCTCCTCTCCTTTCCTTTCCTTTCCTTTCCTTTCCTTCTTTTCAAGACTGAACCATTTTCTTTTGCCTCATTTTCTTTTGCTTTCCTAATGAATTCATCACTCCAACCCAGTGGAGTTGGAGTCCTGAACCAGCTGCCATCAGCATCTCTCAGGAACTTGTTAGACATGTAAATTCTGAGACCCCATCACAGACCTAGTGAGCCACACACCAGGGCATGGTGCCCAGCTATCTGTTGTTGTTGTTCTTTTATTTTATTTTCACCCAGCTATCTGTTTTAAAAAGCCTTGCAGGTGATTTTGATGCATATGGAAGTTTAGGAAGCCCTACTCCAGCCAAAGCTGGAGACTCATCTTTCCCAAAGTTCCTTTCCCACTGCCCTGCCTTTGTACAGAATTCCTGGAATGCCTTTCTCTCTTCTTGGTTAAATCCCAACTGTATTCCCAAGCTCACTTTGAGATACTGCTTTATCTATGATACCATTCCTGATCTTAACTTTTCATGGCATTATTTGGTTTTCCTTCCTGACACTCATCACTTATTAACTTACACTAGTCATCTGATGTATCTGTTTTATTTTTCCTAGTAAACTGGAAAGTCACAAAAGACAGAATCCGACTCATTTTTGTACTTCTTGGCACTTTACACTAAGTGCATTTGCACACAGTAGGCTCTCTAAAAATAGTTTGTGGCTTATTGGTTTTACATAGAAGATTGAGAAAACTAAACTATTGCCCAGGAGACATAAAAAAATCCTGTTAAATCAAGTAGGCTCATGCTAACTATTGTTTTGACTTATTGAAGCTAAACTAGACTTGAACATTGATGTGTCTTCAGGGAAGAAGCCAAATGTGCTTGTGTAAAAAATTCTAACCTCTCCTCTTTAGCTGGAGAAGTTGAATTAGCCCTGTCACTTCCTCTCGTGCCAAGAAAGCAGCTTCCATTATTCTGTCAATAATAGACTTTTATCTGGCATGTGACGCTTCTCTTAAATCTTTCTCATACCATTGCTGTGCTTTCTTCCACTGACGTATTCACATAGTGTTTCATAAGAAGTGACAGTTGCTTCTTACAGAGAGTTGTCCAAAAAGGTGGTATAAGCAGAGAGTGGAATTCAAGGTGGTTGGCTTTGGCAGAGCCTGATAGTGGGAACAAGATGGGCTCAGGCTGCCCCATTTTCAAACAAACTTGCTTCCCTTCTCACACAGAAACATCCCAGTTACAGTTGCTTGTGTCTTTATAGTAGCTTGCATCTCTCTGGGTGGTGGTGATGGAACAAGGGGAAAAGAGTAAGAAACTAAGGGTCTTTGTGTTCTCTTTCCTTTTTGTCTCT
Source organism: Enhydra lutris kenyoni (assembly GCF_002288905.1). Classification (NCBI taxonomy): domain Eukaryota; kingdom Metazoa; phylum Chordata; class Mammalia; order Carnivora; family Mustelidae; genus Enhydra; species Enhydra lutris. The sequence continues at coordinate 4,137,091 of NW_019154131.1, read as the reverse complement.
CCCTCTGCCCTTACAGGCTCTGAAAGTGTTCCAGCTGAAATTCCAGAGCAGACTGACTCGCCGCAGCTTCAGAGGCAGCGATCCCTGACTGCCAGCGCTCGCTGCCCCCACGCTGCAGGATGGTGCACATTGCCAGGCCGCTGTTGCTGCTCCTTGCTCTCTTCCTCCACGCGGACGCTGAGAGTAAGCCATTCTCCCTCCTCTACGGGGCTGTGACCATAACGAGTGGTTTTGTTCGCAGCTGGCAGCAGGCTCAGGGCGTCTGAATACGTTTCCTTTGGAAGTAAATCCTGAGACACTGTGGGATCCTCCTTGGCTACCAGCCAGCCTTTGAAAGAGATTATTGACGTGACTTCCTTACCATTTCCTCTCTCTCTCTCTCTTTATGCCCCTATTTTTGGGCATCTAACTGCCCCTTCTTTTTTTTTTTTTTTTTTTTTTTTTTTTTTGATAATCTTACCAGCCCGGTGGCAAAGACACTATGAGACCGATGATGTAACTCAAACTGGGGTTAACCAGTTGGTGGTGCCAATAAGTAAACACTGTTCAGACCCATTAGAAATTTCTTTCGTATTGTGGATATATCTATGTTTAGAAAAATGCACAATGTCACATCGAGCCCAATTAAACTTCCAAGCCCCTTGTAGCTGTCTTAGCAGCTGTTCTCATGTACTGTTTCCGACAGCTGTCGTCAAGTACAGTATTCAAACAAATCAAGCAGAACTGACAACGTTGCGGCTGGGTGAAGGGTGTGGAAGTATAAGGAGAATTCTGTGGACTACAGACACCAAAGTTTTTGGTTTATTGGACTCAATTTATGAAACTGAGCTTGTGGTCAATTAGCTTGCCAATTAATGAGAAGATCATATCTCCTTCGTAATTAGGAAATCATTAGGTCTACCTTGTTTACATATGTTTCTTTTCCCATCTGGCCCATGGTGTTTTGGAAGAGATAGTACTGGAGAAAGTCATGTCTCTGGCTTCGGCTCACTGACATGGCTGGTTTCTTTGTAGTGCTGTAGTTCATGAGCAAGTTGCCCATTGTCTTTGGGAGTCCCCTGGTATTATGGAAACGTATAACATCTGCAGTCATTAACTTTTCCCTCTGCTGTCTATTTCAGTGAGATTAAATCTGATTCATGCTGAGGATGTTTCAAAGACAAGGATCCTGTGTCATGTTGGCCCCTACCTATTAATTGAATTCTGACAAAAATTTCTTCAATAGCAGCCAATTTCTTTGTTTAAATAAGGGCTCTGTTTTCCAAAGAGAGCTTTCCAGGAGTGAAAGGAATCAGGTTAATAACAGGATGCATATGGAACATGCATGTATTAACCACATTTTCTGTGGTTATAGTCTCCTAATTAGCACTTGAGAGTATTGGTTTAAGGTGACACCAAGGAATGTCTAGGACAATGCCAGCAAATAATTAACTGGGAAAAGACCCAAATGAAAGATGCTCTTGTTACTTTAAAGCCATTTATGTCAAAATCTATTTTAAAGTTGTAATCTAAATTTAGTTTATTAAAGAAATCAGGCATATGGCTTTATTTTTCTGTTTTGGCTAGAATGAAAAAGTACATTGTTTTACAATTGTTAATTTTTGGCAAAAACCTGTCAGCACCCTGGGAATCCACTTTAATTTCAGATAGCAGTTAGAGATTTCCTTAAAATTACTAGATATAATTGTCATATATCCATGAAGTTATCCTTCCAGATAAGTAGAAATGTTTTTCTACTGAGCAGCTTTACCTTCGTTTAAATCTCTGGTGGAATGTGGCAGACAGATGTCAAGTACTCTTACAATTGTTTTAAAAAACAATCTACACTCCAGATGATCATCACCTACTCCTTTCCCTCCTGCACCTCCCCTTCTCCCTCTACCTCCACCCTTCACCACACTTCCTTGATAGCAACCTTCCAAAAGGGAAAACAGGGGCCACAATAGCAACTTTTAGTTAAGATGTTTACCAGGTTATATGTTTACATGATAATCAGCTCCCAAGCTCAAGATGTAAGCTGAAAAAGAATCATTCTCTCTCACTCTTCCCATGGCGACTAATGAAAAGGGACAGACTTTGCCTGAATAATTTGTTTAGTTTTCCCCGGGTCTACTCCAACCTTGCTTTAGTATGTTTTCCCTTTAGCCGATTTATTTGGCGTTGTTGAATGGGATGTGTAATCCAAGAGATTCTCGAGGTGAGAGGAAAAATTAGCCATATTTTTTAAGGTACATTTTGAAAGAAGAAAGAACATCCCTTATTGATCTATTGGAGGACACTCATGGTACATGAAAACACATGGTTGGAGATGTGCTTTTCGTCCCTAAAGGATGTTTAAAGAACAATTGGGAAAATGGGTCCCAGATTATAACCTATTAAATTGTGCTGCTACCTTTCCATAAAACACTGGAAAAAAAAAAAAAAAAGACATCCTAAGTAGCACTGAAGAAGAATTAGATTTTTTTCATCATCACCTAAATACAGTATTTCTGAAGCTCCCATTACCTGGGACACTGGTTTGTTACTCTATGCTTTGATTAGCACATGTAGCCATGTTTTACCTAACTCTATTTTGGAATTTTTACAAGGAATCAGGAGTTCTATTTCAAAATTTAATAGTAACTTGTCAGAGCCATTTGAGAACGATGAAATAATTTTTAAAAATCCGTTTGCCCATTTAAGAATGAGAACCATGTGGGGATGGGAAATGCAAAGAAGCCACTCCAGTTCACCATGCTAATTTAATGTGCTCTGCTCACTGCCTTTTGAAATGATTAACTCCAAAGAGCCAAGGAGTCAGGATTATCATCTGCTCTGTGGAAGTCATAGTAAAGTTAAAGTGCTAGGTGTGATGTTGCATTAAGTAGAAGAGCTCTTATGAGCCTTGGTTCAAAGCCAGGTCGAAAATTGTGATAATATCCCTTTAGCAGAAAATTATAGTCTTTGCCATTGCCAATTTAAAGTGCCCCACAGATCCCCACTATTACAAAGGCTAGATGTATGCATGGATCTGATTTCTTTTTATCCCTATGTCTTGAGTGCTGGAAATGATTTTGCTTGTTTCTTGAATGTGGGTACACATGGTAGAGCTGTGGTCTCAGTGTGACTTCGGTTCGAGCACAAACAGTAGTTCCTCCTCCTGTCAAGCCTACTAGTTTTCTGGCTTAGGTGGTCTGATTGAGGTTCATTCTAGTTTAAGTGGTTGTCCGATTGAGGTCAGATTTTGTCTTAGGCAGTGGTCTGATGGAGGTCAATTCTTTGATAACATGAATGCAAATTAAAAGTAAATTTATACTAGCATTTTCCTGGGGTGTTTTCCTGTTGGCTGAGTTTTCATAGCAATTTCTGATAGTTTTATTTCATGTGTAGCTTTAGTTTTTTTATTTACTAGTTATTTTTTATTTGTTTTTTGTTTGTTTTTTTTGTTTTTGTTTTTGTTTTTGTTTTTTTACCTAGGTGCAGGCTACAAACCTGCTTTTAGGACTTTCTTTCATCAAACTGGTTTCACTGTAATAAAATCACTTACTGTTGACTGTTGCATTCTAGACTTGAGTTTATACTTTGACAACTGTAATTTGACCTGAATAGTTATTGGATCTTCATTGGAAACACAACAATTGATAGTCTAATTCCTCAAATTGCTTACCTCATCCATTTTCTGTTACTTTTTGCTTTTTTCCATGTCAGATGGTAAACGCTCCCTCATTTTCCTCCCTTATTATAAGGAAACTTCTTAGTCCTTGTCTACTCACTGTATTCCTGTCTTACATAAAAGCAATGAATCCCCCCCCCCCACTTTGGTATTGTATCACTGTATCCATTGGCATTAGAGAATAGGCTGGCATACACACAGTAGGAGAACGATTCTTACCTTATATATTTCCTGATGGGCAGTGTGGAGTAATGGTTCAGAAAGTGAGCTCTAAAGCCAGTCTGGTTTTAAGTTCTGGCTGTCCTCTGTAATCTGGAGCATGATACACCATGCTCTTTCCCTCAGTTTCTCTATCTTTAAAATGTGAGTGATGGTGATGATGATAATCATTATGATGATTGTATAGGAAAGGTCCTACTCCTGGGTTTTGTGAGCATTGAATGGGCTAATGTAAAACACAAAATCAGCAGATGACATATGATAGGTTTTTAATAAACGTTAGCTGTTATTATATCATTATGTCAAAAACACATAGCCAACAGTGTTATTGAGCAGTTCTATGAGGTGATGTGCTAAAATCCTTTTTTATTTGACCTGCAGATTATCAAAATTTTGGTGGTTGGTAAAACAGGTTTTCTCACACCATGTTAATGACTAAACTTGCTTCTCTATAAAGTCCCTTACATAAGAGATGCTTGAAACTCTTGTATTGTGAATTAAACTGAAGATCAAGAGGAAAAATTATAAAGCATACTTAGTCAAGCTAGTCAAGCTTGGAAAAAAAAACCTCCTATCCCAGAATTACCGATTTAAAGTTAATTTGGGGGGCGCCTGGGTGGGTCAGTGGGTTAAAGCCTCTGCTTTCAGCTCAGGTCATGATCCCAGGGTCCATAATTTATGACCATATGAAAAGCCATTTACTCATAAATTATTCTGTAAGAAAAAAAAAAAGGAAAATAATTAAAGGGCAGGGCAAATTATTCCTTTTGCATTTTGCAGAATCACTTCTGAGATGTAGCCCAAGCATGCAGTTGGACCTTCCAAGATGAGGTTAGAAATGGAGAGGATGTCTTTTTTGTGTCATCAAAATGCATACCTCTCAGCAGATAGGACATTTCACACTGAGAACATTAATATGCCTTAAAAACCACTTTTTCTGTTTTTACTTTACATTGTGACTATTTGGGTATGTATGTATGTATACCCCAAACTATTTAAACCGTCCCTTAAAAGGTAAATATTGCCTGGGTGATGAAGATGTTCTAAAATTAGATTGGTGTGATGGTACTAATTGAGTAGACACCTACTAAATGCCATTGAATTGTACACTTTAAGTGGGTGATCTCTATGTTGTATAGATTATATTTCAGTGGAACTATCGAGAACAGAAAAGAGAAACTGCTGCTTAACCTGGCAGTTTGGTCAGATTCCCTTCAGTGTATACACCCTGAAAGGAAGGTGTGCTGATTTCTTTAGAGCAGTTATGATAGACCAGCTCACTGAGGAGAGCAGTGAGAAATCCAGTTCATGTACCAAGTTTATCGATGTCTTCCTTGTTTTCCCTTTCTCTGAATTTACAGATGTGTGGCAAAATAAAAACCTTGCCTTTCCCTCCTCCTTCTCCCACTCAATTTAAAGTAGCTAAATTAGCAACATCCAGCTGTCTGCCACAAGGAAAATATCCCAGCTATTTTACTGATCCTTAAGCCCCTTTGCAGAGGGTTTGTGGCTTTCTGAATTAATTGCTCCCAGCAGAGCTGTACCTACCTAGTGAAATTAAGAATATGTCACAAAATCAACCAATGTGTACAATTAAAAGCATTTTCTTGATTATAGAGGGACTTGATGTTAAAAAAAAAGAAAGAAATCCTAACTTTGATATGTTTCTTATCTCTGATCTCTGTGATGAGGCCCTTTACTCAAAAGATGGAACAACATCTGAAATATTGGTGAATTACTTCTTGCTATTGCTAATACCCTGATTAATCTGTTCTGTGATCTCCTCATTTCTTTCCTTTTACACTCTTAATTTCTTTAATTTTTCTCACTTAGCTATTATTTCAAATAACCTTGGGAGCCCCCATCACTCTGCTCTCCATTTTGCTCTGCCTCACTCAATTTTAGAAGCCAATCCCCCCCGCCCCCCCAAAAAAATAGAACATAGAAAACTCCCAACCAGTGTCCATTTTGAAATTAAGAATCAAAGACAAGAAGTACTGGTGATTGGATGGAAACCGATTCTCTTACCTATAGTCTTGTTTTCTCTTTTCCTCTGTTAGCTTTAGCTTCATGTATTTATTCACCAAAGTCGTGTGTGTGTGTGTGTGTGTGTGTGTGTGTGTGAACACGTGTATGCATGCTCCATGGAAGGCTTTGTACAAAATGGTGGAGATAGAAAAAATTAAAGGATGTGGTTTCATATGTTTGTAATCTGCCTTCAGAATTCATTGCTCACTTTTTAGAATTCTCTCACACAATATTTTCAGAATTTATCTTCAGAGGAGAGGTAGTACTTAAGACTATGGACTCAGGAGCTGAAGTGTATGTTCAAATCCTGCCTCTGCTATATAATTATTATGAGCATGGGCAAGTTGCAAATATCTGTGTGTCTCTCATCTGTAAAATTAAGATGGAAAATAGCACACTTGATATGGTTATCATGAAGATTAAGTAAAGAACTACTTGCAGAACATCTTGAATAATAGGATTAAATATTCACTAAATGTTAGTTGCTATTATAGTTTTTTCTCATTAGCTTGCATCATTTCCAAGTTGGTAGCATCTATGTTTAGATCTCTGTTGACATTTATTACCCCATTAACTTCATAATTTGTGCAATATCTTTTAAATATGTAAATATATATCTTTATATATACTTATGTTTCCAAAGAACATTGACTCATTGGCTCATTCCTGTATATAATAGTCACTTTAGTAAATGTTTATTGGACATACTTCCTGTGCCAAGCATTGACTTAACTACTGGAGATACAATAGTGAGATAAAGAGATATGATCCTTGCCCCAAAGGGCTTACACTCTAGAGAGATAGACAAATATTTAACATTAATCTCAAAAGTTACACTTTCTGAATGTGTTAAATCTTATGAGGGAAGAAAATAGGGAACTTAGTGCCTTATCTCTTCAGAAGAGTAATAGAAAGCTTTCCTGAAGGAGTGACTTTTTTTAAAATTTTGAAATAATTTTAGACTTAAAAGAAGTTGATAAACTGTATAAGAATTTCCCATGTCACTCAGTTTTCCCTAAAGTAATATGTTATATAATGACTGCACTTTAACAAAAACAGGAAATCAGCATGAGCACAATACTATAAACTACAGAGTTTACTTGTTTTATATTCATTTATTTTTTAAAGGTATATAGTTCTGTTAAATTTGATCACATGCGGGGCGCCTGGGTGGCTCAGTGGGTTAAAGCCTCTGCCTTCGGCTTGGGTCATGATCCCAGGGTCCTGGGATGGAGCCCCGCATCGGGTTCTCTGCTCAGCAGGGAGCCTGCTTCCCTTCCTCTCTTTGCCTGCCTCTCTGCCTACCTGTGATCTCTGTCAGATAAATAAATAAAATCTTTAAAAAAAAAATTTGATCACATGCATAGTTCTGAGGAAATGATTTTTGAGCTAGTATCTGAAGGATGAAGAGAAGCTAAGTAAACTATATCTGAATGGGCTGTTATGGTCCAAGAAAGGATGTGTTCCTGAGCCCTGAGACAGGGATACTTAGTGTATTCTGGAGACTCAAAGCATGGTTGTGCCTGGATACCAGACAGTGAGGAGAGAGAATTCAAATAAGGCTGGACAATAGGCAGAGACTGTCTAATTCAAGCCCTCATAGAACTTGTTCAAGATCTTGGTTTTTATTCTAAGAACAGCTGGGGGAATGACGGAAAAGATTTGCATTAAAAAAACATCCTTGTGGCTGCTGGGTAGAGAGATGCTTTGGAGTCAGGCCAGCCAGAGTGGCCTTGGGATCTGTTGGGAGGCTGTTTTGAAGCTATGGAAATAATGGGGGTACCAGGGACCAGAGTGGTGGAGATAAGGGAGGCAGGACAGCCTTGATACTGAAAAAGAATTTTAGTTGACTACTGTGAAGTGACATTCTCCTAGAACTTGAACCATGTACAGATTATTATAATTTGGAGTAAAAGAGAAGACCAGGCTAGTAAGAGATAAGTAATCCTTTATTTTTAACAAGGCATTATATATTCTTCCCAAAAATGTGTCACTGCTCATTTTATAATTTCCCTTTATGGTTGTCAATTTCAGGTAATTTTATTTAATCTTATCTTTGTGGTACTATCTGTGAAGAAAAGTGGAATCAGACTCAGTTTAAAATTGTGAATGAGATTCAGTAACCTACTACAAAAATATTTCAAGTTAGTTTTGTTCTCTGACAAAAGTTTTAAATTCCATTTACAGTTTTTGATGGGTTTTGCAAAATCACAGCATGGTGTTATGACAGTCATTTTATAGTACAGTTATTAAATGTGACATTAAAATATACTAAGTACTTATATCTTCATTTTAAAAAACATGCAAGATTTCACTTTTAAGCTAAAAATACAGAATACATAATAGCAAACCTATTAAACTGAATACATTCCAGCAGTTTTTCTTTTCTTTCTTAGTCGTTTATTGTTAATTTTATTTATTTTCCCCTCACTCCTTAAAAGTGCTTGTTGTTTGTCACTAAAAAGGTCATTTACAGCTTTAAGTTAAAGTGACTTCAAGTTGATACAAAGAAAACCCCTCCAGTATCTATATTTTATTTTCCTTTAAAAGTACATTTAAGGGGCACCTGTGTGGCTCAGTGGGTTAAAGCCTCTGCCTTCAGCTCAGGTCATGATCTCAGGGTTCTGGGATCGAGCCCCACATCGGGCTTTCTGCTCAGTGGGGAACCTGCTTCCTCCTCCCTCTCTCTCTCTCTCTCTCTGCCTGCCTCTCTGCCTACTTGTGATCTCTGTCAAATAAATAAATAAAATCTTTTTTAAAAAAAGTACATTTAAATCACAACAGTTAATTTAAAAATAATAATATTTCATTGAGTAAATGCCCATGATGTGCAGAGGAGAGGGCAGCAAGACGAGGTTATTGACAAAAAATAAATGAACAGTATGACTTTGGATGGTGATACATGCTTCAAAGATAATAATGCAAGGTGATGTGCATGACAGTGGACTGGGGGGGGGGGTAATGGAGGGGCGGGGCACTCCATTTTATATCAAGGAAGGTGTTGCTCAGCTGAGTGATGGGAAGAGATCAGCCATGAAAAAGTGGCATTCCGGACATCCAGAAAAAAGAACAATGATTTGCAAAGAAGGAGCCCAGTGTGTTCAAAGGACAAAAGACCCAGAAGACTGAACACAGTCAGTGGGAAGAGATGGGTAGGAGAGGCAGGGAGGGTCTGGATTCTTTGCCCCTGTAGACCTTAAAAGAAGTAAGTAAACCAAACTAAGAAGTTTGGATTGCTAGGCAGAGATGTAGGGAAACAAATATATTCTTGGAATATCTGTCTGTGAAACTTGAATTGGGTGCTATGAGCTCTTACTAGGTCAAAATGAACATATTTTCTACAAATAATGCATCGCAGGGTTGGTACAATTTCTTGTTCAAGTTATAAGCCGTTGTCTAAATAGCTTAACTGAAATTTTCTTTGTGCCCGCCAGTATAGATTTTGAACCCTAAAGCGTTTGGCTAACAAAAGCACAAATGTCTGTTTTTTGCTCTTTATCTCTGGCCAGTTTTGCTTTTCTTTTAAAGCAGATGATAGTTTTACATTGGAAACATGTAATTAAGTCTGCATGTCCCTTCATTGATATCCATAGCTGGAGAGGACTTAGGAGGGCATGTATGAAACGCAGGTCTGTAATTGGAGGGTGATCATCAACATTGACTTGCAGGGAAGAATGAACTTTAATAGGTCTTTCTCTGCATGCTTCCATTTAGTCAGGGTGAAAGCAATCAACTCCTAAGTGATTCTTAGCTTGTATTTCCTATGCAGATGAAAGCATTTAAATAAAAGTTTTCCTAGTTAACCTCTTCCATTTGGGGAAAAAAAAAATCTATATGGCTTACGTGATTTAACATATTTGGACTTAGTTTTAAGTCCAAAGGGGATATAAGGTAACAAATAAAAGGACGGTTATTAAACCATAACTTCAGTGTATTTACTCCAGAATAGTACATGTTGTAAACAACCACATTTGTCTTAAATTCTAGCCTTTCTGCTTACCTGGAGGATATCCTTAATTCTCCTGACCCTTTGGGAATGCCGACGTGCATTACCTGATGCACAGTGGCTGTTCAGTAAAGGTTTGTTTTCATCCGGTTGTAGATGTTGTAATGCCTGACTTTTGCAGAAACTAGCTATCTAGCATTTTTACCTATTGCAATGATTTTCAGATCAAGGAATTAAGCAGCATATCCTTTAGATCAGCAACAAAAATACAAGCAAATAAACGAAAGCATCCGCATCATAGATTTGTATGTTACCTATGTGCTGAACTCTACGCGAAATCTCCCCATGTGGGTTTCTGCCATCAGCGCAGCTCTAGCTTGGCGTATTGACATTTTGGGCTAATTCTTTATGGTTGAGGACTGCCCTGAGTATTGTGGGATGTGTAGCAACATCCCTGGCTTCTTCCATTAGCACCTTGACCTTCAGTTGGGACTACCAAAATGTCTTCTGACATTGCTAAATGTACCCTGGGAGGCAAAAGCACCTCGGGTTTAGAACCACTAATAGTACATAAGCTCTGGAACAGAACTTGGGGCAGAGGGTGGGAGAGGTAAACACCCTTCTCACTTCTGTGGGGTTTGAGAGGAGGAAATTTTGTCAGACCTATGATAGACCTTTTAAAAGTTCTTACAATCAGCTATGCTGACTGGGAAAGATTAGCCATAGTTCTGTTTAGTACCCGTTGATGACCAAAGGCAGATTGTCTGATTTCATCATGTCTCAGTTTTGTGGTCTTGAATATCTGGTTGCCATGAGAAGTAAACACTGAGCAGTGTTAGGTGTTTAGGACTATGCTTCAGACACAGTAAGCACTCAATAAAGGTTAGCCAGTGCTGTTATATTAACTATGTATTTCATACTATATGAATTTGATTGTTACTATATTATTTTTATTTTAGCAATGAAATGCAATTTTATCTCCTAGCAATGATTGTGATAATACCTTTCCCTTGTGTAATTATTTAAACACTTTTTATTTTTAGTCTAATTTGTTGCTGAAAATTCTAGCAGTAGTCAGTATACCTTTTATTTTATTTTATTTTTTTACAGGTTTTATTTATTTGAGAGAGAGAAAGTGAGAGACTGAGAGTACACAGGTGCTCCTGAACAGAGAGGAGGAGCAGAGGGAAAGGGAGAAGCAGACTTCCTGCTGAGCAGGGAGCCTGGTGACCTGGGGCTTCATTCCAGAACTCCAGGGTCATGACCTGAGCTGAAGGCAGACACTTACTGGCTGAGCCACCCAGGCGCCCCAGTATACCTTTTATTATCATCACTTCTCAGATGAAAGAAACCAAAGGTCAGAACAGATAACCTGCCTGGAGCAAAAGGATGGAGTAGGTAATGGCAAGGGGCCTGGAACTCACCTCTCTTGACTCCTTGCCCAGGCAGGAGGCAGGTTAGTTAAAAGGGGCAGGTACAAGAACTCAAAGGCACCGTGGTCAGAGCCACAAGCAGACAGCCCACGGGATACCCCCGGTGCAGCGGCCCTGGAGGCCCAGCTCTGAGGCAGTTGTCCAGTAACCTCACTGATAGGTGGAATGAGGATTCAGAGTCATGGTGGAAAGATTAGATCATATCTACAGTTTAAGCACTATATAAAAATTAGAGAAGCATCAAATGGCTTTTAGAAAAGCTCCTGTCTCATTTCAGTGTAAAAAAGGAGAAAATACTGTCAGTTTGGAAAATGTTGTATTCTGTGCAGCCAGTGTTTTATTATAAAATGATTTTTAGTTTTCATTAGGTTTTCTTGTTGCTCTTATCTGTCCATTTGATTCTAAATTGTCAGCAGTAAGATCTGCCTTCAAGATTTTATCACTGTAATCATGATGTCATCATTCTCCTAGAATGTGATAGATTGGAAATCAGGGCCAAGATATTTTACAGCTCCTTTCAAGGTGTCATCTGATTACCCTCCCCTTGAATGTGCGTTGATACTTTGATTCGCTTTAACCAATAGAATGTTTTAAAAGCGATGCTACTCCTCTGCTAGGCCTAGCCCTTAGAAGTCTGGGGGCTTCCACTTCCTCTCTTGAGTCATCATAGAAAAATACCCAGTTACTCTGTAGTTGGGACCCCATGGAGAGAAAGAAACGCCTATCTGATTGGAGCCATCCAATACAACCCAGTATAAACTGGAGCTATCCCAAGTAGAGCCAGATACATGAGCAAAGCCACCTTTGCCTTCCAGCAAGAGTCCAGCCTCCTCCTGGTGACTGCAAGCCGCGTAAGTGAGCCCAGGTGAGAGGGAGAGAAGGACCATCCGGCTGGAGCCTGCAGGGCCAAATCCAGTGCAAAGAAATCTTTGCATTAAAGCAAGTTTTGAGATGATTTAAAACACACTAATAAATAACTGAAGCACATGGTGATTATTGTCATCAAAATGAAGTACCTATCACCTTGAGGAATAACCTTGGACTTGTGGTTGCTTTATTTTTCAGATGATCTAACAAGCACTTAAAGGGGCCCTTTCCTGGGTAGATGCACACATTGGCATACATCAGATAAAACCCTACCTAGAGCTACAATTCTGAAACCTTTACATGTTTTGCGTGCTTTTTTCTTTTTAAAAAAGTTATTTATTTATTTTAGAGAGAGAGAATACATGTGAGTGGGAGGAGAATCGGCCGGACGGGGCTGGGGGGCGGGGGGGAGGAAGGAGTGGGGGAGAGAAACTCAAGCAGACTCCCCACTGAGCAGGGAGCCCAGCAAGGGGCTGGATCCCAAGACCATGAGATCATGACCTGAGCCCAAATCAAGAGTTGTCTGCTTAGCTGACTAAGACACACAGGCGCCCCAAAGCATTTTGCATGTTTTTTGACCAGAGTTTGGCAAATATATTGTTTCTTTGTGGGCCATAGATTCTTCTGTAATATTCTGTTACAATATTCAACTCTGCCATTATAGGAAGGAAACAGCCAAGACAATGAATAAATGGGAGTGACGAGTTCCAATAAAACTTTACTTAACGGCACCTGTAGGGAGCCAGATTTGCTCTGAGTTCATGGCTTGACAACCCTACTTTTGACCTTACTCATTGACAAGTTCTCACCAGACAGTGGGAAGCGGAGAATACTTATCAGCAGAGGACCTTGTTTTAACCTGGTGAGGTTAAGTCAGGAAAGGAGACGCATTTGATTAGACTCTTTTAGCACTTTGCTTTGTTAGTAATGTTTATTGGGAGCAGATTAATTAGAATAAATAAATTCAAGGAGCACATCTCTTGACAAACAGAGATGTTTAATAGTGCTTAACCTTTAGAATTTATGCGGCAAAAGCTTTGCGTGTTACTGCACTTTATGTCTTTTGGGGGTGCTTCAGGTACTCGGCTGTTCGTGCCACTTCAAGTTGCAAACTCCTGAAAAATGAATAATTTATCAGCTGTGGGATATTTTCATTGCACTGTGAGCCTGACATTTGGAGCTATGAACACCTTAAATATAGAGAAAGAAGTGCTGGGAATGTTGTAATGGGGTCTGTAAAGAAACACATTTATAATCATGGGTATTGAAGCCTGATATTGGTTTCGTGGAGGCAAGCAGAAACGTCATGGTGAATTTGGTCACATCATAGGTTTTTCTGGTATAGATGTACCCTGTACCATCTCAGTGCTTATAAATCAAAGCAAAATAAAACTAACGAGAAAGCACCATTGATCCAGCGGCAATGTTCAGAAATAACACTTACGATCCAGGATGTCAGCAAATTGAAAAGCCTTCCTGGGGTGTGGTGAAGGGGCAGCTTGCAATTGATTGCAATCAGAATTCTTGACTCACATGGGAAAATATAAAGAACCAACTGTTGCCAGTTTGTCCTGGCAACTAGTAGAAGGCACAAGTTTCCGAAAATGCATGAAAGCATAACTCTATTTTTGTAAGGACGGAGGCTGTATAGAGTTGTATGTAGAAGTAGGACTAATTATATTAAACAAAAATCTTGGCTGAATATGAAGGAAGCTGACTAATGATTAAGTCTATTCGACTATGGAGTAAAATCTCACGGGAAAGAATGAGAGCCCCACTGCGTGAATCATTTGAAGTAAGTGGCAGAAACCACTGTGGAGAACTACTGTTTCTGAAATAATCAGAACTACATCAGCAAAGGGATATAAAAAGATCATTTAGCAATTGCAAAACACATAATTCTTTTTTGCATTTTAATTGTTCTGATTTGGAGTGAGAGATGGAAACAGGAAGGGCATTATGATAATTGTAATAAAACAATTGCTTATATTCTGGGATCTATTTTCCCTCGAGAGTTTGCAGTTTAATAAATGGATCCGATGCCACTATTGGGCAGGAAATAAGTTGGCTCCCTTCCCTTTGGGGTATTTACTCAGGCCACTAGACTCTTCTATGTAGCCTAAAAGAAGCTTTCTTAATTGCTCATGATCACCAACATTCTGTTTAGCTCAAGAAGTGCTTTGTGTTTGTCCAGTTTTGCTAGTATTCTCCCCTCCTTCCTTTCATGACTGCACATCTTAGCCAGTCTGAATTTTACCTGCTCTTTTTGCTGCTGTCTTTTTCCACTCTTTTCAAGATTTTATTTATTTGAGAGAGCATGTGCATGTGCAAGCATGAGCCCAGGGGAGGAGGGCAGAGAGAGAGGGAGAAGCAGTGTCCCCACCAAGCAGGGAGCTGGATGTTGGGCTTGATCCTGGGAACCCGGGATCATGACCTGAGCCAAAGGCAGAGGCTTAACTGACTGAGTCAACCAGGCACCTCTTCTTTCACTCTTCCTTATTTATTTTATTTTATTTGATAGAGAGAGAGAGGGATCATAAGTAGACAGAGAGGCATGCATACAGAGAGGGGAAGCAGGCTCCCCGCTGAGCAGAGAGCCTGATGCGGGGCTCGATCCCAGGACCCTGAGACCGAGACCTGAGCCGAAGGCAGAGGGTTAACCCACTGAGCCACCCAGGCTCCACTCTTAGTTAATGCCCACTGTGTCCCAAGCTCCTGGAGAAAACAACAGGACAGAGCTAAGTCAGTGCTCTCAGAATTGCCAGGGAGATAATACAGAGATAACGACAAAGTGGGGCAGTGCGTGCAATGGTGGACATAAGCACATGCTGTTGCCACCAGCAGGTCGTTGCTGGAATTTGAAGGCGATATTCACAGGTGTGGTGGAGACAGAAAACAGGCCGGGAAGCATTAAGGCAGGGTTCAGGAGCTTGAAGCTTGCCTGGTAGATCAGTGATTCTCAACCGGATGATACTTGGGAATCACTTGGGTTTGGGAGTATAGCTGTCTAAGCCACACACTGACAGATTAAACTGAAATATATGAAGGTAAGGACCAAGGGTAAGGAATGGTTTAAATGTCCCTCAGTTCATTCTCAAGAAAAGCCCAGCATTACCAACTAATAAAGGAAGCCAGTGAAATCTCTTAAGCTGGGAAGTCGATGTGGACCAACTTGCATTTTTAGTAGATCGCTGACAGCTGTGTTGGGGATGGATTTGAGGGTGAGACCAGTTAACAGATCTATGTAAAATCACACAGTCAGGGTCATGAGTATCTGATCTGAACTGTGGTTGCAGTCATTGGATAAGGTGGTGCCAGATACAAAATTTATTCAAGAGGATTAAAAACTTGCAGGAAAAAAAATATTAAAAAAATTAAATAAATAAATAAAAACTTGCAGGATTTTGTGATGGATTGAACTTAGAAAACACTGGGTAAGTCACAGGGGAACAACTAGAGAGAAGTGGCCAGAGTCATGCACAGTTTGGTATGTAATTCTCTCTGCCTCCCTCCTCTGCCAATACACCTAGTGCACTTTATATGGCTTTTGTGTCTCTCCTGACAGTTATCACAGTTGCCAAATATTACTTTTAGTAGTTGGCTAAAATTCTCATTTCCCATGTGTAGTGTGAGTGTATTGACTCATTTTAGATACTGCCTCCTTTACCCTGCCCCAAAACTGGGCCTTGGGTGTAGCCAGGTGCTGCAGATTCAATGCACACAGTAACTAGTCAAATAAAATTCATTACTGAAGCAGACCAGTTCAACTTTTTGCAAAGTTTGTGCTGGATCTCATGAGGGAAGCAAGCACCCAATCTCTTCTTGCCAATTGGGAAGCCATGCCCAGGATCTTCTGATTTTCCTAGAGAAGCTTGAAATCCAGATTTTATGTGTGCAACATCCCTAATTTTTACATATTGGGCTGAACTAAAAATTGTTAAGCAGCAATAATACCGAGGCCAAAGAAAAACATGTTTGGGATGGATCTGGTCTGGGACCACAAGTTTTCACTCTCTGTATAGGGTCTCAGTAGTAATTTATAGAATTGAAATGAATAAAATTTCCCAATCCCAGCAGTTTCTAGCCCTTTCTGTGGTTTAACAATAGCAGAGAATTTCACAAAGCAGCAGCAGCAAACATTTGGGCTGATTCTGTTTGTGGAAAGTGAATTAGAGAATGGATTCCATTACCTGGTATCTCACACTAAAATATAAAGCAGAAGGACACATTTAAAGTCCTTTAACTGCCATTATTATATAGATACTTTCGGTGAATGTGAATTTGAGATGATGAATTATTCATTTAATTCCATTCCTTCTCAGTTTTGTAGGTTCTACCAATGCCAGACTTAAGAGCCTCAGGTGGCCCCCTTGTAGCCTGAGCCTGGGGAGAGGTTCTGTCTCCCGCCTCCTGGTTTAGTCCATCTCCTGGATCAAGGCAGCTTGGATGCTGGAGCTCCTTTTTCTCTCAGGGGCTGCTCTGGCTACCCATCATGAAGCCTCAGAATATTTAAGGCTAAAGAGCAGTTGAACAGTTGTTCAGCCAGTGAATTAGCATTTCAAAGGCCAGTGCTCAGAAGGGCACTGCCCAAGTGAGCAGCTGGGTTGAAACATATAGTCAAGTCTGAATAATAAGATATTTCTGTGAAAATGACTTTCTAATTGCATGAAGACTTATGATTGGGTGCTAAAACTTGTTGCTTTATTGGTTTTGATGGCATTCTTTCTGGAACGTACCTTGCACTTTCCAATACTAAACAGATCAAATGAAGCCTGATTGGCGTCTGATCATTTGGGTAATACTAATCAGGAATATCGACTTCTATATTTCCCTCCATTTTACTGAGAAGCCCTGAAGAGTTACTGTGGTATATAGTTGGTGGACTCCTGTATTTTTGTGGGTCATGTGTGTTTTTCATTTTAGTGAGAAGGAATATGGTGTGTTGAAAAGAACACACCGGCTTTCAAGTAAAAAAAGATCTGGGTTCAAATTCTGTCTTCTGCTAGTTATTAGATAGGTAGACTTGGAGGAGTTTATTAACGCCTCTAAGCATATATAGTTTTTTTGTTTGTTTTGTTTTTTAAAGATTTTAATTATTTATTTGATAGAGATCACAAGTAGGCAGAGAGGCAGGCAGAGAGAGAGAGAGGAGGAAGCAGGCTCTCTGCTGAGCAGAGAGTCCATGTGGGGCTCGATCCCAGGACCCTGGGATCCTGAGCCGAAAGGCAGAGGCTTTACCCCACTGAGCCACCCAGGTGCCCCGAGCATATATAGTTTTTTAATTCGGCAAATATATTTTCTGCACCTACTACATGTCTGCATTTTTCTGGTTGCTGGGAATATGATAGTGAACCTAATGGAGATGGGCAGAACCAGTGTCCTCCTGTAGCTGCCAGTCTGAGCTTACATTTCCCCTCTGTAAAATGGGGATAAGAACCTCACCCTGCAGTTGTTTCCTAGGGATTAATTGTGATAATTAATGTATGTGAGGTGTCTAGCCATGATTATAGGCTCATAACTGTAGACATAGCTGCAGGATTTACTTCTTCCCCTGTGCTTAATTGCCAATGCTTTCTAATCTGTTACCTTAAATTTACACAAAACTATATTCTTCGAGAGATATGTTTGCTCACACATTCTAATTCACAGATAATGTTCAGGTCCTAGACATCTGAGTATCCTCCCTTTCTCCTTTCTAAATGTTTTGCATATATGGTCCTTAAGTAATTCATTCCAGAGATTATTCTCATCATTCTAAGCTTTAGGATACATCAGCAACCAAACAGACTACCACCACCAACAACAGTATTGTACCATTAAGGTCACATTCTAAGGTGCTCAAAATTATTAAATAGAATACTAAATACAATACAGTAAACAGTGCAAATTATAAAGAATAAATCATACTATGTGTTCAGAGGTAATGAGTGTTATGGGGTAAAAGACCAGAGTAGGAGAATCAGGAGTGAGGAGGAGGGAATGCCATACAATTTCAACTTGAGTGGTGAGGTCACAGTGGGCCTCATTAAGGAGGTGACATTTAAGCAGATTTGAAAGACATAGAGAGGTTAATCATAGGGGGAAATTATTCCAGGCCGAGAGGATAGCCAGTTCAAAGGCCCTGGGATAGGAGCTTGCCTGCATGTTCTAGGAATAGTAAAGGAATAAATGCAACAAGGGGTTGGGGGAGGAAGCTGGTACATGTGAGGAGAATTGACCTAGTTGGGAGATCAGGTTCCCTGGAAGCAATATAGTGAGTTGATATCTTAAGGAATATTTAGAAGTTTACTAATTATTTTGGGATGTTAGAGCCTACACACAGAAAAAAAAACAAAAACAAGAACAAAACCAAAAAACAGCTTGTACCAAGGTCCTGAGGCCAGAGAATGATGGCTTGTGTCTGAAGAGGGCAGAATAAAGGAGACTGTAACAACAACAACAAAGGTAAGCTATTAAAGATGTTAATTAAATTAACATAATTAAATATATAATTAAATTATATTAATTTTTTAAATTTAATATTTAATTTAATATTTAAATATTAATAATTAAATTAAAATAACATAATTGAAGATGACTTTAATTGTTTTTTTTCAGGGTTATTCTGATTACAATATGGAAAATCTTTCATTGCTCTTTTTTTAAAAATGTTTTTAAAATATTTTTCTTTTTATTTATTTGAGATAGAGAGCTTGAGAGAGGGAGCATGAGCAGGGATTAGGGAGGGGAAAAAGCCCAATGTGGAGCTCAATCCCAGGACCCTGGGACCATGACCTAAACTGAAGGAAGGCACTTAACCTCCTCAGCCACCAGGTGCTCCTCTGTCACTGCTCTTAATGGCAATGATAATTCAGGCACAAAAATCCTCTCTTAATTTGATAGATTTCTATGTATAGATAACAAAATGAATGGGAAAGAGAAGAAGAAAAAAAACAGCTTTCATAGACCATCTTTTTTAGGTTTGTGTCCCACTTCTTATCTGATTCACTCCTATTTCCTTAGGCTGTAAATGTAGGGCCAGGTGTTCCTTATCATGGCCAGTAATAAGTTTCCCAGGATGCTCTGGCCTGTAGCATTCTGGTAGACTGATGAGAATTGTGCACCTGAGTCCCTGTGGATGTCACAGGTCCGGCCTCAGTAATTCTCACCACAGTCCCTCAGGTCACATGACAGTGCCTAAAGATTTTTAGGTGGACAAGACTGGGACTCAGTTCAGGAACAAACCAGGCACCAGTCTTCCAATCAAATATTTGTATGAAGCTGGAATTCTGGCATTGGACGGCTAGTTATATAGGAGGAGTTGTGAGGAGTACTAGTAAGTCTTCAATCTCTCAAATCCTGTTTTAGAAATAAAAAGCACACTATGCATAGGTTTCTAAAGAATCAGTATTGTTTTTGCATATTCAAATTTTATTAACTTAGAAAGACCTGAAAGAGTAGAATAAAGTTTGTAGATCAACCCGCTGATTAGATAAGTTGACTGTTCCCTGCTGCAGCAACCTCTGACACTGGTGCATTTTCAGCTCCCTCTGCCCTTGGCTTTGTCACTGTCTATGCTCTGGATGCAGAGACAATCTCTGTCTCCTCCCACACTTTCAGGAAGCCTTTCATTTACAAAACCTTTCATATTTTAAGAATACCCCATGTTGGGGCGCCTGGGTGGCTCAGTGGGTTAAAGCCTCTGCCTTCAGCTCAAGTCATGATCCCAGGGTCCTGGGATCCAGCCCCACATCAGGCTCTCTGCTTGGCAAGGAGCGTGCTTCCTCCTCTCTCTCTCTGACTGCTTCTCTGCCTACTTGTGATCTCTGTCTGTCAAATAAATAAATAAAATCTTAAAAAAAAAAGAATACCCTATGTTGTTCATTATTAAAGACAGTCATACAGTGGCTAAAGAGGAAATCAAAATAAGTATTACAGAAATTACAAAAATATAAACCTTTTTGGGGGATAATGCCTTTTTTTTCAGAACAAGAAAATGCTGTTCCCATGGGCTATGTTTAGCCTTACAGTATCTAGTCAAAACACTGTTTTCCAAAATTACTTAGGATAGTTCTTTCCCCCCTCCTTCTGTCTAGTTATATGATACATTTGTAAGGCAGTTGGATGGATTTGTCACAGTCTGCATTCCCTTGCTTTCCACCCCCCACTTCCTGATTGATTTTTAGAAATGTATATACAGTAAAATCCATTATTTGTGGTGTACAGTTGTATGGCTTTTGACAGATGCACAGAGTTTTATATCCTCCACTATAATTACATGGCAGTTTCTACATCCTAGAAATTCCCTCGCAGTGCCCCAGCGTGTAGACTTTTTAATGTAATTTTTTTTTTGATCCCAGCTTTTTTTATTTAGCAAAGTGCATTTAAGATTCATCTATGTTGTGGTGTGAATCAATAGATTGTTGCTTGAGTAGTATTGCATTGTATATATACAGTTTGTTTATCCATTTACCGGTTGAAGGACATCTGGGTTGTTTCAAATATTTAGTGATTATGAATAAAGATGCTATAAACATTTACGGACTGGGAAAAAATAAATTTTAATCAGTCTCTGGTGCAGTGGTTCTGGGGACTTTCAAAAATAACAAAAAACACAGATGTCTGGGCCCCACTCCCAACCAATTGAAACAGAATCTCTGTGGATGGGGCCTGGGCTAATGGTTTTTATAAAAGCTCCCCAGGTGGTCCTCTTGTGCAATCTGGGTTGAGAATTAATGCTCAGAGACATGTGATCATTGTATTTTGGTAAATCAGCTCTCTGGGGTTTTCTTTATTATTTTTACTTGGCGAGGTTTGGTAATTATATTTAGGTAATATAAGATTAGGCTTCAAATTAGTTGTTTCTCTTAAGGATTTAATTTCATTTCAAGAAGAGAGTTACTGTATGCTAATTAAACCAAGGCCTTTTT
The DNA here is from genome assembly GCF_002288905.1 of Enhydra lutris kenyoni. Classification (NCBI taxonomy): domain Eukaryota; kingdom Metazoa; phylum Chordata; class Mammalia; order Carnivora; family Mustelidae; genus Enhydra; species Enhydra lutris. Next base: position 4,116,037 of record NW_019154131.1, on the reverse strand, counting down.
AAAGGTTTAAGTAGTCATGATAGAAATATATTTATAATATGCCAATTATATCCCTCAGGAATATTTTAATAATTATATATTTGATTAAAGGGAGTACTTGTTAGTTATACAGTGTAATTATATGTTAGAATAAACTAGCACTAGAACTAAATGAGCCTCCTTAATTACCATGACAATTATTTTATATTGCTGGTGAAATATATTATTATCTTATATATATTAGTAGTGATTTCTTAACACTGTTTTGTAATGCTATTTAACAACTATTTAATCAATTATGTTGAGTTAAAGAGTGAAACAACGTTAATGGCATTATGAATTAGGCAACTTAGATATTTTACATAAGTAAAGATTTTCATATTATGCATAAATTACATGAGAACACATCGGATTTCAAAAATTTTCCTGAACCAACTGGAGATACTACTTGAAAGCTATGTCTTTTGATGATTAAAATGATGACCAAGATGAATTTTTATTTTTGTTGTAACCATAAGCCTAGTTTTCTTCAGTGATGGAGATTCCGAAATAATTCTGTGATCACCAAGTGGTATAAGATCCTTCACAAGTAAAGTTCCAAGAAGTAAAGTCTTTTTTATAAAAGGTTTCTCCATATTTTTAGTAAACTATATTTATGTGAATAATTGTTTATTCTGATTTCATAACACATTTACAATGATAAATGGGGCATAATGTTGGTATCCTCTTGATTTAGCTCTTCTATTTTAAATTGCTAATGAACATGAGCTTTTTACATATTTGCCCCAGCACATTGGAGGGAGCCAAGACTTTCAAAGATTTGCTTTCCTGCGAAGGGGTAAAAGGAAACTCATTACCAGGGGCACATATTTTCCACTATTACAAAGAAGAAGACTCTCTAGTATTCCTAATAGAAAGAGCTAACAGGTATTGGGACTTGGAATGTGCGTGCACCCTGCTGCATGAGGATTATCTCATTTAATCACTAAGGCACTTCTGTGCTTTAGAAACCCTTATTATCCTACCTGTAAGCTAGGGGACGTTGTAGCTTAGAGAGGTTAAGTAACTTGTCCTAGTTGGTGTGCATATTAAGTGGTGAAGCCATGATTCATGACTAGGTAGGTTGACCTCAGAGACTGCATATTAATCCCTGTGCCACAATCTATTAGCATCATTTGCCTCTGTCTTTACTGAATTTAAAGGAACTCTATTTTGTGTTCCTTTAGCACATTTTTACTTATGTTATAACTTCACATTATTTTTTTTTCTTTTAGATTCCAGTATTTGCTTATACAGTAATATCCTCATACTAGTGTCTAGATGCTTTCTTCTGTGTTCTAGATATTTGCATATTGCCTGACATTTGGTAGGCTCGCTGTGACTGCTTGGCTGATTAAATCACAGACGTGAATTGCTTATAGGGCATCCGTTATGTTGGATTGAGATCCTCTCCACATTTCAGAAGTGCCACGGAAGGCTTTGGAAACTGAATCCGTTCTCTTGTTTAGAGCAGAGCTGGCTTACCCTGGAAGGTATAAAATCTAAGCACCTTTCATCCATGGGTAAGTTTGAACTTCCAGTGTAAGCATAAAGCATTAATACAGGCACCGTATGAGGAAACCCACACTAGAACTCAATTTTGTTCTGAGAGAAAACACACAACCAATGTAGGTAAATGAGGGATGTGGTGGATGGGACAGATTAGAACACTGTGGTCTGCATTATGTAATTTTTAATTTTTTGTTTGCTTTTTGTTGCTTTAATTTTTTGCTCAGGAAAAAAGTTATTTAAAATGATTCATGCTAGATGATAATATCTGATCGCTATAGTAGAGATTGTGATTAAACATGATAGTATGTGGCTCTTTGTCTCTGAGGAACACCCAATGTAATTAAGGACTCAGACCATAAAAGTCTTAAATTCCAAGATGGAATCAGAATGTGGGGAAGAAGAATGTCTAGATCTTTGACTACCCCTGTCTCACTTAATGTTGTTCCCTCCCCCCACCCACGTTTACTGCCTGCTTCGTGTCTGTTCTTAATTCCTATGAAATCTATGAATTTTTTAGGCTATACTAAGTAATTTAAGAAACATTTTGGTCCAAGAACAATGTAATGAAGGAACACTGCTACTTCCTAGTAGACTTTTGAAAGGGTTTATATTCCTACATGCTTACTTTGAAGTGACTCAAATAATGGAAGCAGGGTAACCAAAGGGACACACATATTTGCCTTTGGTTGATTGCTTACTTCAGAGACGTATAATCCCATTTAAAATCTGCAATTCTGACGGAATGTTAACTATCTAAGTAACACTTATTCACAGCCGTCTGTTGCCAAAGAAACATTCGTGACCTTGTATTTTTGCTTAAAATAGTGTAGGATTGTATCCCCTTAATTTGTTTGGTAATATACCCATGCATTTTACTGCAGCAACTAAGGAAAAGGGTGCTGTCCTTAAGGCCCCATCCACAAAATAGAAAATTTGGAAAAAGCTAATTGATTGTAGGCTTGCTGTTGTTCATTATCTTAATTAGTCTAGGTAATTAAATCATTAGTTGATCGAAGCTGATCCCTTGCTAACAGTAAAACTCAATGCTTTTCTGCTTGATCCCATAAGAACTGTCATTTCAGTTCTTCATACAGCGTTTCATGCTGTGGAGAGGATTGGGCTTTGCTCTGATCTTCCAGTGGGGATAGCATCAGAGGAGGATAACGCTCACCTGTGGACGTCGTTGCTGCTTGTGTGATGCATCTCAGTGAAATCAGGAAGCAGTCTCAACCTGGCTGTGGTTAATTAACGCTGGATGGTAAATCGTGCAGGAGCAATCCATTATGAAGACAATCCTGCCTCTGGCAATTAACTTTCACTGTTTGCTGTGTTTTGCTTGGTTATCTTTCTGAAACTGTGGATTTCCATCAAAGGGTTCTGATACCCATTCCTACCTGGCATATGCCCACACGTCTTTAGTCTTTTGCAATAATGTTCCTGAGGTGAACATTTTTTCTTCTTACTCAGGTTCAGAGCCTTGGGATAATCACTGTGTTTCCTAAATATGTGAAGTTCTTTTAAAACTTCAAAGCCTCCTCAGGGGGAGATGGAGGAAAGATGCCTTTTTAGAGAGCGTGTAGTGAATTGACAAAACCATGAACCCTTGTCTTCAGGTGCTGAAATATGAGATGTTTTCACAAAGCGATTTCAAGTTTGAAAAGTTGGCTTTTAAAATGAATCACTAATCCAATAATTACAATAACACTAGAATCAGACTAAACAAAGGAAAAGGTAAGGCAGTAAGAAGTTGTTTTACCTTGGAATACATTTCAAACCTCCCTGTCAGTCCTATCCTATGTAATTTCAGAAGAATATCTATGGTAAGCTTGGTTTTATTAAGATCCCTTGAATACTGTGAAGTTTCCTTTTTCTAATTTGAGGTTCTTTCCTATTATGTTCCTCTTGAGGAGAATTGTGGAAGTAATGAAATTCATAATTGGCTTCTTTTCTCTGGTTGGACTAACCAAGTCTGGCAGTTCCTTGGAAGAGTTCGAGTTCTGTGCTTCTTTGGTTGATGTGATAGCGTTAGTAAGGCAGCAAAAGTAGGTTGAAATGAATGCCTGGCTTGGAATTTACCCATATGGGTATAATGCTGCCTGAATACTCCTAATCAGAGTTGGTTATTTTTTAGTATTAGTGACCTAGCTTTCAGACAACTCGTCTCATGGAAAAATAGAGCAAACAAATATAAATCTTAGGTGCTTTTACTGAAAGAGATTTCTAGACAATTGTGGTTATTGTTTCATCAGTAGTTTATTATGGCTACAGTTTTATCCAATAAATGATAAACATGGGTTATATAATTACAAAGATATTTTCTTTCTAGAAATACATATCCTTCCTTTAAAACTATTTTACATGAATGTGATAAATTATGATTCTATATTGTTGATTTAATTATGTGCTTCATTGCTTTCTAACCTAGGAGGCAGATATATCTTGTATATCCCTTTCTGTTGTTGCTTCTTATTTGTTATAATGAAGACACAAGGAAATGGTGCTTCAGAAATGGAAAACGATATTCCCTAAGTAATCGTAAATAATTTAAAACTTAAAACTATTATTAGTTGATATGTTAACCTCCGGGAATTTGTTTCTTATAGGTATAGGTATTCTTCTGTGTATATCTGTTTTAAAGTTTAAAAAGCACATTTGTTTTAAAATAATTTTTAGAAAAGTGATTATGCCTATTAGAATTTGTATATTTTTTACTTACAGGAAGGACACAAATTTGACAGTCTTGGGATGAGGGAGAGAGGTCAGAGGCAGAGACTTTTTTAAACTTATCATTGAAAACTGAAGCATGTAATAGATACATTGATAGGAGTATGTTGCCAATTTTACATGATTATGCTGAATTTTGTATTGTTCTGACTTGAGAAAGTAGAAAGAGAGAGAGAGGGAAGAAGAAAGATTGAGACCCATTAACACACATTTAGTTTTATTATCTAAATTGCATTATATGCATGAGAGGCTCCTAGGGTATTTGGTATGTTGTCAACTTCCATATTCTATTTGTAATATGCTTTACAGTGTACAGAGGACTTTCACACACATTGCCTTGCTTAGCCTTTAATATGTCCCCTGAGAAGGAAATATTATACCCATTTTAGAGCCCATTATGGCCTAGGACAGAAACCCAGTTTTTCTAATCTCAAAGCAGATTTTCTTTTTAATTTACTATGAGCCTCCATATTCCTTCCTCCTGTGTAGGGAGAACTGCCTGGGGCTGGAAGGAGGAGGACAGCCGAGCCTGCAAGAGCCTCTTGGCCTTGGCTGCCCTGTGCAGGGAAGTGAGAGAGGATGATGGCTCTAACTGTGGTGGTAGATGGAGAGAAGTGAGTGGCTTCTAGAAATATTCCAAAGGGTGAAGTCAACAAGAGTTAGTAAATTATTTTATCAGGTGTAGAGGGCGAGAGAGAAATGTCAAGGAAGACTCTCTGATTTCTGTTTGAGCACCTTCCTGGATGATTATTGTAGTTATTAAGATAAGAAACCCTAGGGGGAGAGTGGAGTTGTTTGGACTGAATGGAGAGTCATGCGCTTGTTGTGGGATATACAGAGTTGATCTGCCTGATAAATAATGTACTGGAAATGCTAAGTGGACAACTGGATATGTGGATCCAGTATTGAGAAGAGAGCTGTGGACTAAAGATAGTTTCTTGGAAGTCATTTGTGTATAAAGGGTAAAAGAACCATGGGAAAGGACAAAATCATTTAAGGAGAGAATAAAGACTGATGGTTCAGGAGCCAATCTTTTGGGAACCCCCTATTTATAGAGGATGAGTATAGTAGGAGAAGTTGGGAGGGGAAAGAGAAAGAAAACTACAGAGTGAGAGGAAAATCTGGGAGGGATGTTCCAGAAACCAAATGCATAGATGTTTAAAGGAAAAATGCTCTCAGATGCTTTTGAGGGGTCTGACAAGTGTCTGTGGAATTTGGTGCCACAGGGGACAATTTAGGGAGCCTGAGAGTGGTGGAAATGAAGTAGTGAGGTGCCTTCATTGTACCTCTGTAGACCATTGTCTACAGAGAATCCTGAATCTGGAAGTCCTCATACCATCCTCCTCAGTTCAGACAACTTAAAGCAGGATCTTTTTGATGTAGTATCATAAGTACTTGTGTAACAAAAAAGAAACCTTTAAGTTTCCAGGCCCCTAGACTGTACCATTCTTCTTCCTTTTGGCTGCTCTGTTCACAGAATGGTTCATATATCACCAATCTGCATATCTGGTCTGGGGAGGAGGTCGAACTAGATTGCCGGAGTCATAGTTGGTATATGCCCCGAAATGTTTCTTCATGTTCTGACCTCTGACCAGCTCTCCTGCATTTTGTCTAAAGAAACCTTCTGGGACTGTCATTCCAATTATGCTGAATCCTTAAAGTTCTCTAAGTAATAGGAAATTATACTTATAAATATTAAAAAGTTCTCTGGTCAGTTGGGTTCAGTGCTGTGGAATCTGCCTGAAATGTCCTTCTCCCTTTTGCTTTTAGGCTGAACTAAATTTCAGTTCTCATTATGCCTTCCCTTAAAGACTGAGGGAGAATCTCTTACATGCCGTTAATGTATAGATTTCTATAATGAAGATTCTAACTGTCTATATTTGTTTTTCTTTCTATTTATCATTTGTCTGTCCATCCATCCCAAACTGGAACTTCCTGAAGACAGAGATACTATGTCCTGTAGAAACTCAGACAAACCCCTGACCCACTGACATTCCACGGGGAATAAAAAAGGGACAATTAGGGAAATTAAAGCTTAATAGATAAGAACAAAACTATGAAAAGTAGCAGAATATACTAAAACTAGACAAAATAAGAGAGATAATTCCTATCTCCTTCCTTTCTCCAAATGTGGCTTTCAGGACCTTTCATCAGATTTAAAGCCAGTGAATGAATTTACTAAAACAGGGTGTAGGGGCATCTTGGTGGCTCAGTCAGTTAAGCATCTGCCGTATGCTCAGGTCGTGATCCCAGGGTCCCGGGATCAATAGAGCCCCATGTTGGGCTCCTTGCCCAGAGGGGAGCCAGCTTCTCCTTCTCCCTCTGCCTGTCATTCTCCCTGCTTGTGCTCTCTCTCTCTCTCTTTGTCAAATGAAAAAATTTTAAAAAATATAGGATTTAAATAAACCTTATCAGTAAATATTTTGACCATATTTTTTCTTTTTCCAAAAGGCAGAAAGAATTTAATACATTTAGGAAGAAAATGATTAAGCTTAAAATATTCAAATATGTATACTTCATTGAAAATAGCAGTTTTTTCTATATGGAATAGCTTATTCCTTAGGATGGAAGTAATTGAGACAGTAAAGTGGTAAACACATGAGAGCACTCAGCTTAAAATAATTTGGAGGTGGGAAAAGCATTGTATGAAAATTAGGCATTCCGTTTTGAAAAAGAAAGAACAACATGTAGCAAACAGTTGGGAAATCATCGTGCATTAGCATTGATAAATTTATTTTCTGTCATTGTAATAATTGAGTTAAAATTTTATGTGTGTTATTTCATCTTTCCAAGATTGGATACTTCTTCCCCCCCTTAGGGCATCTGAAAGTATTCTTACTCCTTCTTTTTCCTAAATTATAGCACTAAAAACATTTTTACCTTCTTTAAAAATCCCCAACTTTTATGTTTCTTCTTTTTAACTTAAATTAATTATTGGTGGTCAAAAAGGCAATGGTATTTGAAGGACAGACACATCTCAAATAAACACAGTTAGTGTTCCAGCAACTCAAACACTGGCCAAAGGTTATTTGAAAGTGGTATGGCAGATTTAATGCAATCTGTTTTTGTTTTTTTTCTTTTTTGGGGTTTGTTTACTGTTTAGTGATTTTTGTAATTACTCCTAGTGAAATGGGGTTCCCTCCCTTCTGTGTACTTCTAGATTCAATGGCCTGTTTTTTAACAAATGAATGAAAACACTGGCCTATGACAGAATCTCTGTAATGCAATGTATTATTTTCCTCACTCTTTAGAAGTAATCAAAGCACACCATAATACATCTTTGCTATTAACAGCTGACTGCCAGTGTGCTGTGGAGCAATGTAATTGAATAACACTATTTGTAGAGGGAGATGTTTAATAGAAGAAATGAATTTAAGTGCATGACGATAAAGCAGTTTTTAGATGATGGCTTAAGTTCTGAAATGGAGAAACAAACGGCCTTTGGTTTTTCTTGGCTGACAACTTTTCTTTTCTAAGTAGAATGTGAGAGTTTACTGCAGTATGGTAAATAATAATTTAGATGTATTTTTACTGATGGTACCAGTAATGAAAGAAATATTCTGATATGGAGGTAAAATTATAGTTTAAGATACATACTTGCAGAATATCACATGGACTCATAAAAAAAAATAAAAAGTGAGTGAAATCTGGAAAACAGAAGCTATTTGAAATGGCGTTTTAGATAATAAGGATTTTTTAAATAGGTTACTGGGTATTATATTGCTATTCAGACATTACTGATCTATTTTTTGCTACCCCACTTTTGAGGAATTCAGCCATTATAAATTTTGGAATTGGTTCCTAACATCTTTGATGTTTGAAAAAAGCGCACCGTCCATAACCTTAAGAACGGAAAGCACCTCATTGATAGACGTTTTTAAATGGTCACCTTAATTAGGGTTTACTAAATGACCGTTTTTAGTTTTTGTGTTCATCACAACAGATAATTCTCACCGCACCTTTTGTAGAGTTTAATGTAAAATTGCTTCTTCATTGTGCAGAATATGACCTCAGAGCGCGGAGGTGCTGCTGCTTTTGCACTGGGCTTCCTTTTCAATCAAGGTTGTACTGAAGCGATGTGATGGATAACATTTCAGAAAAGAATAATTTCTAACAACTCAGTTATCTAGTACACTAAACATTCACACCACTGTATGAAATTGTATTTGTGAGATTCACTGGCTCACCCAAGTAGAATCACAAATCAGAAACACTTGGTTTTAATTTCCATAAATTTTCATAAGATTATTTTCAAATATTGCCCAATGGAATCAGTTTATTTTCTCATTTCCCTTTAAAATAATGCTACTAAATGTGCTCTAAATGACCCACTGGTAGTCATATTTGATTCTGGTTGTTAAAGGATATGGAAAAAGCAATATCCCCAAGTGCTTATAGTCGGGAAGAAAAAAGAAAAAAAAATGTTTCATTGAGAAGAACAATGACCATCTACTTAGATTCCTTCAGAAATTAATCTTTTCTTTCTGTTTTTTTTTTTTCTTTTAACACTTTTAATTATATGCAATGTATGGTTAGAGTTTCTTTGTCTGCCTCATTTTCCTGTCAGGGATACATTGAAAGACCCTGCAAAACCCAGAAACTTGATTTAATAAGTTGTGAGAGCAACTGTTTAGCATCTGTCCTCCAGGCAAAGAGTTGAACTGATAGGTTTCCTAAAGAAAATGAGGAATCATTATACAGTTCATCTGAATTTCATTACTTGTTAGAAATTCACTTAAAAGATCATAAATTCTGTGTTGTTGTTGTTTTTTCCATTATTTAGGAGTTAGGAAAAAAGGGTGTGTATTTTGTGATAGCAAAAATCCTGATAGGGTATTAGAAATTCATACTTTAGTCAAGGAAAAAAAGGTTTCACCACCTCAAATGGATGCTGTTTCCTCATGTCCAGTGGCTGGAATGTGCTCCTAATATTACAGGTGCTAATGCTGGTTTTGGGCTTATCAGCCCTGCAGGATTTTTGTTAGTATTGTGAGTTTGTAATCTCCCATTTGAAGATACCTTGTGAGTTAAGGAAGATTTTCCACTTACGCATAAATTCTCCTCACATCAATGTCATGTTTTACTAAATTTAGCTTTTGTTGTATTCTTAATGTGTGAATAAATAACTTTCACTATGTCAGATAAAAAAGAAACCAACAATGTAATGAAGTCCTAAATACACTATTAAGGTTAGAGACCTTAATAGTGACCTAAGGGTAGAATCAATAATTCTGAGAGATAAGTATATTTACAAGTCATCTGATGATTGAATACTTTTACCTATGATTTTAGCATAAAGGCCAGATCATGAGGTGATTTCTATGCTGTTCTTACCCCTATTATCACATCCAACCCAAATGTAAGCGCCATAATTCCTCAATGTAGAACTAACATTCATGAACTGAATATTTTAGTGTCTTGGTGACAATGTGTGCACTGTAGTTACAGTCAACCTCTAAACTGTATCTTGCAATCACAAACATTTATTTAATCTTTACATTACAGGTGGCAGCAGTGGGTCAGCTACTCTTGAATCTATGTCTTCTCCTGTTGTGGGACTCAAACTCAAGGGGTTACCTTTCTTTGGCCTGTGCTATTCTTACAGTAACAAGTGAAAACATGAGACTGAATTGAGCCACTCTGTCATACATAGACCACTAAACATATGTTTAGTTATGTCATACATAAATCATAAAAATACACTGTGTCTTTCATGTACACAGTGTATATTGTGTCATATCTGGTTGGTCAATGCAAGTCCAATGGCCAAACCTCTGACAGGGAGGGATGCTCATGAGCAGGGACATACAATCTTCTTACAGGGAAGAGAGCAATATTTGGAAATAATTTCCCACGGATGTAGGATCGATTTGATAGCAATCTTTGTAACTCTGTTTTTGGTACTTTTGAGTTATGGTTTCTCTTTTTGTATCCTGGGCACTCAGACTTCCAAAATCTGCTTCAGGTGCCTTCAGGGATTTCATAGGTTACCACCTTTGTGACTATGAGCAAGATTGCTCTAATTATTAAGCACTGAGAAGGTATTTGCTGACCACATTAAAAACAGGATAAAGCAGTGAAAATAAAGGGTAGGATTGCTTGGCACTCTCCAACACAGATAGATCGGTACTAAGATACCTAGTTAGTTGCAGAAAGGCTGCTTCTTTTATTTTCCTGAATATTTCTGCATGCTCTCCCTGGGGACAGTTTTCAGGCTGTTTCAACATGAGGTCACAGGTGTAGAATCCTCTCAGGATGCAATTGAACATAAACTCATGGTGGCATTCCTATGCTCAGTAACAGAATGAACCCTTTTGTGGTTTTTCTGACATTAAATAAAGCTTGAGAAAGTACAAGCATAGATAAAACCTTCAGCAGAAAACAGCTGAGGGATATTGAGATCCAGCTATGCATTGATAAATGTACATCACCTTTATTTCATTCTGTGAACATATGAGATGTATATCTTTAAAAGATGTATTTATTTACTTAGAGAGTGAGAACACCAGTGGGAGGGACAGAGGGAGAGGGAGAGAGAATCTCAAGCAGACTCCCTGCTGAGCATGGACATTGAGATCACAACCTGAGCCCAAACCAAGAGTCGGATGCTTAACTGACAATACCACCCAGGCATGCCAAGACGTACTTCTTGTATTTAAATAATTAGAGCAATCTTGTCTCAAAAATTTGAACTATGCCTACAACTACAATTTCCAACTCTTACCCACCATTCTTTTTTCTTATTTTAATTTTTAATTTTAATTTTTTATTTTTTTATAAACATATAATGTATTATTAGCCCCAGGGGTACGGGTCTGTGAATTGCCAGGTTTACACACTTCCTCCCCAATGGCCATAACCCTACCACTCTTTCCCCTCCCCCCTCCCCCTGGCCCCCTCAGTTTATTTTGTGACATTAAGAGTCTCTTATGGTTTGTCTCCCTCCCGATCCCATCTTGTTTCATTTATTCTTTTCCTACCCCACAAACCCCCCACATTGCATCTCCACTTCCTCCTATCAGGGAGATCATATGATAGTTGTTTTTCTCCAGTTGACTTATTTCACTAAACGTAATACCCTCTAGTTCCATCCACGTCATCGCAAATGGCAAGATTTCATTTCTTTTGATGGCTGCATAGTATTCCATTGTAAATATATACCACATCTTCTTTATCCATTCATTTATTGATGGACATCTAGGTTGTTTCCATAGTTTGGCTATTGTGGACATTGCTGCTATAAACATTTGGGTGCACGTGCCCCTTCGGATCATTACATTTGTATCTTTAGGGTAAAAATACCCAGAAGTGCAATTGCTGGGTCATAAGGTAGCTCTATTTTCAACTTTTGGAGGAACCTCCATGCTGTTTTCCAGAGTGGTTGCACCAGCTTGCATTCCCACCAACAGTATAGGAGAGTTCCCCTTTCTCTACATCCTCGCCAGCATCTGTCATTTCCTGACTTGTTAATTTTAGCCATTCTGACTCTTAGCCACCATTCTTGCTCCGACTCCTTGGTCCCTGAATTTTACCTACATTTCCAAAAATTTGCACTTGATTCACAGCAGTGACTCACACAGAGATTTGAGTGAAGCACTGAATAACACATCTGACACACAGTAGGTGTTCAATATATAGTAGCTCTTATAAATTCTACCACTACAGTTTTTACAATAATGAAATGGTCAGCTTTGAACTTCATTTTTCCTGTGAGAAATATATTTGAAACTACTTATTGTAAATAGAAAATTATGTTAAGTCTTACATTTATATACAATTTTAGATAATAAAATTTCACAAATTTTATTGAGTTTTTAATACACACTTTGTACAAACCATAGCAAACCACAGCAGATTATGAGTGATATTGTCTATGACCTGAGAGGTTTATAATTGAATGGTTTATGTGCTTTATGGTAATAGCTGAAAAATTAAGGGATAATAATAACCCACATTTGCCAATAAATTCTGATAGAAAGATGTTCCAGTTATTTACTCTTCCCATTGGTAATGTTGTATCCATAAAATTGTGCACCCCCCAACACACACACACACACACACACACACACACACACTGAGCAATCTTTTTCTAAAAATCCAAAAGCAATAATAAATTTACAATCTGAAAACCCTACTAAGTAAGGAATGATTTAATTTATACTTAAAGAGCCCCATGATCCATTTCATTGGACTGTAACTTTTATCTACTAAATAAGCTGATGATGGTACATGAAGGATCCTTAAAAGCTCCCTCCCCAGTTTCTTTTTTCCAAAGTATTCAGAAATGAGACTTGTTTATTCAGTTTAAACTAACTTTTTCATTTAATTTTGACCCTAATTCCATGGTTATGATTTTCTTGGGTACTATCTCTAAATTTTGTCAGAGAGCCAAACAAATATTAGAAAACAGGGCTGTGTTTATTTAGTGGAGCAAAATATAATTCTGCTAGGCCAGAAAGTGTTATTGTTGTTTTGATGCTTCCAAGAGCATTTTGTAACCCATTCAATTTTAAAAAGAAAGAGAAAACAAGCAACATGAAGAAATAGTTATTGGGAAGTCCAAGAGCGCATCTCTTTTTCAGCACACCTCTGGTTCTAACAGCAGTATTTTATGACAATTCTGGTAAGGGTCCTTAAAAAACAGAACAATTTTTAGAGTTCTCAGAACCTTCAATAGCAGAAGCAATTTGTCTGGATTCATAGACTCATTAAATCATTTAACTTGGAATAAAGTAAAAAATCTGCACTTGGGTTACAAGACCCTCGGTAATCTAGCTCCTGTTTTCCCGTCTGTATCCATCTCCTCTCAGACCCCGTTTGCTCTCTGCATTTGGATTTTCTTGACACCCGCATGCATGGTCTTCCCTTTTCTTGGAATTCTCTCTATGTTTAACCTAATTCACCCATTCGCACATGTTCCTCTAATGCAGGGCCTTCTTTGGCCATTCTAAATAGGTCTTTATTCCACCTTGTCACCATGTTTATCTCATTCATAACCCTGATTATTTAGTTATTACTTCTCTCCTCCACTCCATAATTGTCTTTTTCCCACACACCTAGAATCCAATGTAATGCTTGATGCACTTACTTGCATGCAAGTAAGTGCTCAATGAGCATTTGTTAATGAAGTGAATGAATCAATAAATTAGTGGAAAGGAGATGAATTACGTTTAAAATAGCATACCCCCTTCTCTGTAAGATGAGGGAAAAGCATCTTGCTGCAGTCTGTAGGCGAGCAAGACCAGTGGAAGCCAGTGTCTCTTTCTCTCCACTGGTGTATGAGGCACCATTGGGAAACCCAGTGTGAGGGTCAGCTCTGGTCCACAATCCAGCTGAAGTCTGCTGATTCTGAAGATGTCTCTGCTGACCTGATTCCTTGATTGTCCCTTGGACGTACTTCACTTTCTTAGATCAGATGGTGGTATGGAAAAGAAACCCCATATAGAGCAAGGAGCCAGTTGGACATTTGATACAATCCAGATTTTGGTTTGGAGCAAGTGGCTGAGTAAAAAAATCCAAAGGATAATGTGAGAACAGAGAGATAGTAAATGAGCATTTTGAACTTAAGTACCCTAGATATTCAAAAACAAAACCTTCAAATGAAGGTTCTCATAAGTATCAATTATCCCTAGCAAATTTAAAATCTAATTTGATTGATCACCATTTGGTTTATCAAATATCAAGGATCTTCTACCATAGAATTTTATGATTTTTATAAGATTCAGCTATAGTATACTGGATTTATAGGTGAGAAAATAGGAAAAAGAAAAGATGGGTATCACTTATCCAAAGGTATCTATGATCATTTACACAAATGACTTACCAGCCACAATGATTCTTTATATTACAAATGGATATCTGATAGTGCTTATGCATTTAAACAAACTGTATGACAGACGTTGTTGGTTGCCTAACTAGTAGATGCTTCCTTCATCCTTGCTAATAATAGAAGAACTCAGATTTTATATATCTTCATTATGAATAGCTATGTGTGCCTGTGGTGTCTGGGTCCTAAGCAGTGAATATTACTGGTTTAAGTTATTATTTAAACCATTTTTAGTAGGGGGTTCTGCTACCTACAGCTTAAAATAGTTTAACAGATTCAAGTTCTTTGGGTCCGCTAAAGATGATGTAGCAGAGGTTGCAATCTTTAACCACTAGGTTATGTGGTGGGAAAGATATCAACAACCGCACAAAAAGCTACCTATCTTGATTTAAACAGCTATGAAGGCTAAACACAGAAACATGAGCTAGTCTGTAGACTGCCAATATCAACAAATAATGGAAATTTAGTATACACAGCTTAAAAAGAAATTGGGGTTTAAATTTGTGAACTTTTGCTTTATTTTCTGAATTTATGTAAAAATGCCTAAGCAAAAGCAAATAATTTTCCTTGGCTCCTGCACAAAACAAGTGTTTTTTAATCCTGAAGAAAATGTATTGTTCTTTGCCATTTTTATCTTTTGCCAGTGGGTATATTAAGATCCTACCTAAAAATATTTTTCTTGTTAATTCAACTTTTCCAGGAAACATACTGACTCCCTGAACATTTATATTTCAGTGGGACTGACTTCAAATCAAATTTTCCATCAGCCTTTTGCTCTAGAAGCTGCTGTTAGTGTGAATGTTATCAGTGTGAGTTTGCTTGGGGGCTAGAGGCTTCTCTAAATTGGGTATAGCTCTGTAGATTTTGCTTCCTTTTGCGAAGGAGCAAAAAAATTACAACTTTTTCATGTCTCTCCCATGGCTATTTTCTATTTAGTTTTCCCACTTCTTGAGTCAATCTCTGTAATTTATATCTTTTCCAGAAAATTATTTGTTTCATCTAGATTTTAAACATCTATTTGCTGTGTGTGGCAAGTGTGTTCTCTTATTTTAAACAAATTCTGTTACTGTCATAGTTAAATCATTTTTTCATGTCTATGTAAAATATCTAGAGATTTGCATAATTATTTAAAGTAAGACTTAAAATAAGTACAAGCATGAGATTATTAATGAAAGACTTTTCTTTAGAATAGTATACTGAGAATTGTGCCTAGAAAGGTGTGATCCTACATGCTTTTGAGAAATATAAATTATTTATTTTTATATTATGAAAACATCTGCTTGCTTTCTGATCTTTCTACCTCTATGCCTAAAGTAGTACTTCTCGATCTAGTGTTTAGATTGGGTGTTATTAACAGGTGTTATATTTGGAGAAAAACCCACACACATACACTGAAGAAACACAAGTTGTTTGCTTGTTTTGTTGTGTGGAGGTGTTTTTAGGTTTTGGTTTTTTTTGTTGTTTTGTTTTTGTTTCTGTTTTGTTTCACTTTTACTATGGGACTTCTCAGGGCAACCAACATACAAATGTATGCAAAGCAGTCTCATAATTCTGCTCTATAGAAACAGCTCACTTAACTCAATTAACATGCTACATTACCTCATAACTACAGAGCATTTCCTCTGACTTCTAGTCTATCACTTATGTCAAATATGGACAATTGATAGATGTGTGCCCCTTATGGAATATGAGCTCCTTGAGGAAGATTAACTACTTTTATTTCCTTGGTCCTGGCAACATGCCTATGAAGAATAAGAATTTGGGGGAATAAAATAACAGAGTAAATGTTTCATTTAAGTACCTCCATGCCTGTATTCTGCCATGTGCTACTCGACACAGGTTCTGTCCCTGTTGTCTCTGATACCCCAGTCTATTCTGAGTGAGGAGGATGATCATGGAGGAAAAGGATACGTTTGTTGTGAGAGGAGAGTAAACAATCCTGTGGGAGGGTTTCAGTCAGGCCTGTGAAGACCCTGAAGACACACTATTCACCGGAGTAAGGTTTTGGGAGATAGGATTTTCTGAGTTGCTTGAAAAGGATGGATGGGGGATATGGTAAACTAGTAGACAATGCAAAACATGAGCAATTTTCTCAAAAATTCCAAGAGCTTAATAACATATAGGCCAAATAATGATAGACTCGCAACGGATAGTTTTGAGTAGTTTTAAGTTACCTCAGAATTCCATGATGGGCAATATTTATTTTGTTGATCTTTAGAGTCTGGATTTGAATCACACTATTGCTAAAGCTGGTTGGGTGAGGGAACAGAATCTGCAGCTAAGTAGTAAACATTGTTGACTCTCAAACATTTGCATGTGGATCCTGCTTTGTTCTTTTGTCTTTTTGGAATAGTTTACATAAATGCTTGAGACCTATTAAATCTGTTTCCATTTTGAAAGCCATTATCAACAAGAGAATACCTTTGAGTTGAAGAAGCAAGTAAATTTGAGGTATATAACTGTGACTAGGAACGGAGTATTTTTGTTGGAAATATAGTTTAGGGGAAGACCTGAAGCCTATAAAAATGTTTCTATATTTATGAATTTGGGAATTCTCAAGTCTGACAAAGAATCTTTGTGGATGTCTAGAGACCAATGAGCCTTATATTTACATAGCCCTTTACAATTAAAAAAGTATTTCACATTCCTTATTTACTTGACCTTAAAACAGCTTTTTGAGATAGGGCAAATACCAATATGCTGCCTTTGGGAAAGTCAAAGCTTCTGGCTAAAAATAGTTTTTGCTAGTGGTCACTACTATTTTCTCATATTTATACGCATAGCACTATACCAAATTTGCCAGCTTCTCCAGCAGTTAGATGGGAGCATGATTAATGAAATATGATTGGGAATGATGCAAAAGTGAGTTGTGTTGCTTCTAAACTAGTTTAAGAGTGAAGACTTCTACACACAGCCTCTGTCCCCTGGTCCGTTGGTGAAGGTAGATGATCCAGTGGAAGATTCTGGGGAGTAGAGGATGATGGAGGCACTAGATGGAAGAAATGGAGTTTCCTGACTATGTCTACATGGAGCAAAGCCTCCCTACACATCACATTAGACTGTGACATAAATGGAAAATAGATTTTATTGTGTCAAGCTTTTGAGATTATAGGTTGTCTTTTGTGGCAGTTAATCTGCCTTTGACTCCTTAGTCCCATGTATTGTCATTACTTTGTATCGCCCATCTATGTAAGTGAAGATCTTGTATCCTATTTATAAATTAGTGCAAAGCTGTTTGAGAATCTGAAGAAGGGGTGTCGTGAGATCAAACAGAAAAATGACAGGACTACTTAGATACCATTAAAGTGGAGTCTGAGTCTTCCAAAGGAAAAGCAGTCAAATAATCTAAGAGGTAGATGCCTCCATTCTGGGCCCAGGGGATATGCAAAAGAATAAAAGAAGTAGGAGGTATGAAGGAAAAAAACAACATGATTATGAATCAAGTGGCACAATTTCAAAGCTTCCATTTTTGAAACATAAGCCGATCCATTCTTGGCATGAAATAGGGCTAATAGGAAGGAATAAAGTTGCATGAAGTTGCTTTTGGTAGAAAGTTACTATTAGATTACTGGACTGTTTGATCACATCAGTATAAAAAAAGTGAAAGGGAGTCATGACCACGTTATTTTAAGTAAGCTGGAGAATGCTGAAATAAAAATTGGCTGAGTAGAGTCTGCTTACTATATTACAACTTCAACGATGGTTTATTATGTTCTTTGTACCAAAATTATAGTGAGACGAAACACTTTCAATTTTAGTAGAGTTCTTACATAATGAAGGTGCCAAAAGACTTATGAAATTCCAAAACTGATAGACATTCTGACCAACTCAGACAAGCTGTTTCATTCCTGTCTTCTTTTCATGTTGCTGCTGCCATTCTCTCTTTCTGTTGTTCAAGACAGACATTAATTATCGATCACAGCACTTTCTCCTATTATTTTTAGAGGAACTAGTCCTTCTGAACATGGTACTCCAGATGCTCTCTGCAGGAGTTTTTCTAGGGGGCAGGAGAGTAGGGTGAGGAGAGGGAAACTAGGAAGAGATACTCTTGTACAAACTCCTTCTTTAATCTAAATATTATTTCATTTCCTTCTTTTCTACCTTGGGTCCTTCTCAAATCAAATGAAACAATACATATTTTAGAGCTATGGCCATGGGGAGTATTTGGAGATGAGGCAATGAGAAATAATTCTATCAAATGTTATTTAATGTTTCTCTTAAAATCTTTTCCCCCATGTCATTTCTAAATGGGGTTTTCACTGTAGACTCCTAATTAAGAGAGGGTTAGTAATTTTCCTTCAGTTCCTAAAGATTTACCTTTTTAAGATTCATTAGTGCCTCCCTTCATGTGAGAAGAGAAAGGAGGACATACTGCGTCAAATTTATTGCCCTACTTATTGTCGAGTCTGCTAAATATTGGAAGAGAAGATTAAAATAAAGAAAAGGAAAAAAAAAAAGAAAAAAGACTCAGTACTTGAATATTCAAAGTACTTGGCTTATTTTGAGTATTGAAAGTAAATAACAGATTCTCCAATCTTCAAACTTACATAAAAAGGAATTTTACCCAAATCAGAATTTTGCCTGTTAATTGCTCACACGTTTCTAGAATGTGCCCATGTACCAGACATTTTCTCAGTACTGCTGTGAAATTGATATATTTCTTCTTTTTTTTTCCTCCAGCTTTTGCTTTTTTCTCTAATCTCCATCACTTCCTCGCTATCTTCTTTTTAATTTTAACATCACTCTTGGGCATTTTGTTCCATTTGATGAGAAATATGCAGTGTGTTCTTTTGAATAAATTAGCCCCATTGATAAGTTGCTGAATTTACTTTTAGCTGTAAATATTTTAAAGAAGAAATTTATGTTAAGTCATGTATGTGAGATAAAAACTCAATGATATTATTTTGTTGCAGGAAAACTTAGGATCCCTAGGAGAGGAATTTTAAAAATCCTATCCACATATGTATTCCCTTTTCACTCAATGTGTACAGAAACAGTAATACTGTAAAACACAGGGAACCAAACATGATATTACATCCTGCGATTCTACAGATCACTCCAATAGGTCTTTGGGTTGCAAGGAATGAGAAATACCTTCTTACTATTTACTTATTCATACCCTAGTTTTATGTATATCTTCCTACAAACTCAGATTTTGGTTATCACATTGCTGCCCAATTAGAACTGGAATCATAGTACTGTTCTTAAACACACACACACACACACACACAACTTGTGAGAGTGATTCCCAGAATCACTTTCACCTGACTTAGACATCTCCATTGTTTAAGAGGAATGTAATTAAAAACATTAATGAATCCATTATAGTTTTAATCAGTAATTTTGAAGAACTTCTTCTTTGACCCATGTTTCAGTTCCTCACACCCTGACATCAAATTGGAAAGATCCTTCAAATACATTTATACAAATACATCATACACGTTGATGATATAAATATGAGGACATCTGTTAAGAATAATAAAGATGTACAACTACAAAGGACTTTAGAAATGATTTGAACAGACCATTCATTTTATGAATTAGAAAATTATAATTGAATGTAGTTCAATGAAGATTTGTTTTGTGCACCGTTCTTAACCTCGTTTAACCATAAATGGTAGCTTGGTATTCTGTAGGAAGAATGTATCAATTGCAAAGGTCATTATGGCTCATGTGATGTGAACAAGAAACCTGAAAAACAATATGTTACAGTGTCTTAATAGTAACGGGCGCCATCCCTACCAATGACAATAGCATAGATTTATCAGAGAATAAGTAGGTTTACCCAAGGATAAGTTATCAAGGATAAATCCAAGGATATTGGATGCTATTCTCAAAGTTATGGACACATATCTAATTGAAATCCTATAATGAATTTATGACATAGATTTTGATGGCCATTGAGGCCCCTCTGGAGTGAGAAAATAAATTAGAAAGTAAGTGGCAGAGCCAGAATGTGAACTGTGAAGTTCAGAGGCTGTGCTCTTTAAAAAAAAAAAAAATTATTTATTTGAGAAAGAGAGTGAGCAGGAGAGCAAATGGGCAGGGGGAAGAGCAGAGGGAGAAGCAGACTCCCTGCTGAGCAGGGAGCCTGACATGGGACTCGATCCCAGGACTCTGGCATCACAACCCAAGTGGAAGGACATTTGTCATCTCTATCTGACAGTATTTACTATGCCTGTGCACACAGACTGCTAGAGAATTCATTTTTGATGCCTGTCAATGAGAAGTTTCTGCTCATTTGAGAAAAAAATAAAAATAAAATAACTGTATCTAGTCCTAAGCGTCTCTCCTTGGGCAAAGCAGACCTTCCTTTTCATATAGTAAAGTGACTATCTTTTTCATCTAGCTATCTTACATTTTTTTTTTCGTTTCAGTACGTATCTAAATAATCCAGTGTATTTATCATATAATCTTACTATTTGATCAGAGAATAAGGGGTTGTGATGAATACAAGGAAAAAGGACATACAGAAAGATAAAAATACAGTTTTCCTCTGCTTATGAAGACTTTATACATTGTGCTCCATTATACATTTATTGGTCAGGGCCAAGTAAATGGAATAGGATGTCTATTTATGCAAATCAAATCCTGGTTTTCAATCCAAAGAATTCTCACATTCTCATCATCTAGTGAACGTTTTATTATAAAAAGGGGTAATTTTGCTGGCATCTGGAATTTTAGAAGACTGTTAACATGATATAGCTCAAGGGTCTATTTTTCTGATCTTTTGAGACGTTGCACATATGAACAATCAAACAGCAAAGATTTGAACCCAGCCCTTTCAATTATTTATGAAACAACTTCACTATCTACAAAGTGGAAAAGCTGCTGATGTGGATAAAGTTCTCAGGGGATAAATCTCATGTATAAAATGTAAAACTTAGTATGAGAAGACGAGAGTAGCTGGAAGAGATTAGGCTCTCCTATTTTACCCAAGACCTCTTGTTTTATTTACTTCAGAATTTAATATTTGCCTTTTCCCCATCGCACATATTTGCTTTGGATAGCAATAGTGTACCCTAAAATGTCAGTTTTCTTGCTTGACATTAAAAAAATGAGACTGAGGCTCACAGAGCCCACACTTCCATTGACCTTGGCTGTAACCGCAGTCACAGTAAACATTGTTGTTTGTTGATGTTGGCACTTCAGGTGGAGCATATCATGTGCAAGGAGCCTCATGGACCATGTGGTTCCCATCACATACCTGGAACATATGGTTTGTGTTGTCCTCACTGAACTTTCCTTAAAGGGCATTCATTTTGGTTTTCTTTTGAAAATGCCATAGTTTTACTTTTGAATCAATTAGAAGACTTTTTTCATCCCTACTAGGGATGCCAGATATTCGGGGAGAGTATTGAGAGAGGCCATGACAAATTTTAATATAAGACATTGGGAAAACTTGAAAGAAAACCCTTTAAAAGCAAACATAGATTATAGGTTTTTGTTGTTGTTGTTTGTTTTGCTTTCTGCCAGACATTCCAGATACTCCCTTAAATCTGTAAAATCTAAGGACTAAATTTGATTTAACAAACAATATATATGGAATTTTTTGAGTAGAGTGTAGCGCTTGATACATTCAGAAATGTGTCCGTGTATCTTGTTTTTTGGGGTGGCACTGAAGGTCTTTTAAGAGAACGTTAATTGACTTTCCTTTCAATTAAGACAGTGAAAAATCAAGCTTATACAAGCTCTTCTCTCCCAGAGGAAATCCTGTGTCTTCTACATTAACTTCTTAGAAAGATTTAAATTTTTTAAAAGTTTGGTCTGTCTGATCTACTTGTATTTGCTTTTCTGCCTTGAGAGTATATCAGGTCCTGATAACTAGTTTTCAACATTTAACCTAAGCCTTAGGCAGCTGTTTTTTAATCCATAAAACTTATCTTGGTTTTCATTTTATTGTGTGGTTTCAATAAATCACTGATGGTATTTTATCTTTTTCTCATTTTGGTAGTAGTTCTAACTTCCATTAGGATGGCCACTCACTAGGACTGAGCTCCTGGGCCTCTTAGTCAAAATAACTCTGATCCAGATCCCAGTTTTGCTGGTTAAAGCCCTGTGAATGTAAGCAATGTTTTAGCTTCTTTGGCTCTCCTTTTACTTATCTCTAAAATGGGGCTATTACCTATCTTATGTAATTGTAAAGATAAAGGAGGATAACATATACAATATACATACAATAAATATATGTTATCATGTCTGAAATATAGTAGGTTTCTATTAACGTATGTAGATTTCTTTTGCTGAGAATTAGAATGTGTAATAATTCTTCATAAGATCGTTCTGTGCCTTGGACCTGAACTTGAAGAATTTTCATCCTCTACCTACATATACAAATATAATGTGTGGAATTGTATATATGTATTGTACACAAACTCAGATTCCAGGTCAGCTGTGTTCAGTTTGAATTCTTCTCTGTATAATCTTAGGCCCAACCAAGATTACTTCAAAACTAATGGGCCACTGAATTATCACCTTCCTAATATGAAAACAATATGATATCTTAGAATATCAGAGAAGCAGACAATTCTTTTTTTTTTCTTTGATTAAGGATGAAATTGGTTCATATTGTTCACTGTACATTGAACTTGATTAAGAAGTTCAAGAATTGTAGATGTTTTGATAGTGTTTGCATGCTTTCCAAGGACCATTGTCTCCCTTAGGAGAGTCCCTTAACATTCAAATGAGGACACTTGTTTTTGAATATCTTCCCAAGAGACATACTGGACAGATGTTTCTTAAAATGAGGTGCTAAAAACAAGTGAAACTAGAATTTAAAAGAAAAGTCTGATCTGGCTCAAGTCTTTTATTTTTAAAGTCAGAGACCAAAACTGTGGCATAATAAAGGAGAACGTGGTGTTCACCTCACATTTTTTATTAACAAATACCACCTTACGTTAAGGTACTGTTTGGGGGAAGATTTCTGTCTGTAAATGAAGATGTGACTGGAATGGTTTTATTTTTATTGACCTATTCCTCTTGTATGGATGTATTCTTGCTTGGTATTTTGAGTACCTCCAATTCTATAAACAGGTTTGCTCTGCTTTCTGAAGGTAGAGTTCTGTAAAACCTTTCATAAGACAAAATGGTGTAAAGCGAATGATTATCATTAACCTATATGAACAATTTTTTTAGCATTCCAAGACCCCGAAAATAACCTGTCAACCTTTTCTGATACCTTAGGACACAACTTGCTAATGGATGCACAAAATAAATCGAGATAAGACATAGATGGCCCCACATACAGTTCAAAGTTTACAGTGGGTTGATGCTGAGATGCTGAGTGTTGTTCCTGGAGAAAGAGCTTGGCGGGGCCACGTTTGGGTTACCTGCTGCCTTTATAAAGACTCATTGCTAAACAAATGCTGAACAATATTTTTGCCTTTTCTTGTAGAAGTGAAAGTTTTGTTTGACTTTCTTTCAGTTAGTGAAAACAGGTATATTAGAAAAGGGGTATAGATACATATACTTCTTTATGTCATTAGCCTTGTACAGTATTTATACAAATCCACCATTCTGTCAGTTTAAACATGGATCATTTATGGTAAAAATCAACCCAATCAGTTGATTGACATCATATAAAACCAAAATAGTGGCTGGTTTCCAAATTATTCCTTTTGTGTTTATTGCCTTGAAATAGACACATCACACTAAGTCTGTTACACATGTAGAGTTTGCCCACAAGGATTCTTCTGGAACCTCAACAAAATGGAAACGTTGTGGCTATATTTTAAAATCTTGGCTGTCAGCTTTATTCATGGAACCTTCAAAAGTGATTTTCCCCTGAACTTCAACATTATTAAAGGAAGACTGATGGTCCATTGGGCCTTCCATCTTCTCTACTCCTACTCCAAATATAATGCACTTTTTTTCCCACTTTCTACATTTATGCACTTCTTTGTAGAGGCCTTTTTGTTTTCTTTAAAAGAGGATTCCTTTCATCTTTTGCCTTTGTTTTTATTCACTGCTAAAGAAAAGCTTTCTCTTGAAGGCTCCAGAATTATAAAGATGGCTTTTTATAAACTCAATCCATTGGAATATAAATGTAACGCTTTTTGCCCTTGAAACTGTCAGGACAGAGGGCATTCTAACGTCTAGCTCCTGATACAAACACAGTCCCGGAAGAGCATCTTTAAAGGTGCAGAAATTTACTAAAAACAACCTCAGACTGATGGAAGTTGATCACTTTTTTCTGTCCCTGGGATCATGAAATGTGTGAATATTATCTCAGTATATGCATATTATTCATATGCCCACAGAGAACAGTAAATTCTTTGAATGAAAACATTCATTGTGAAATAAATGAATGTAATTATAATTCATAGGAGCACTTTTGTCAAAGTGCAATTTATAACCCTTAAAATCAAAACACAGCAGGCACCCTTAATAGTGTTGAAAATAAGTCTCTTATCCAAAATAGTTTTCTATTAATCAACTTTAACTTAACACCCTAATTCTTATATTATTTTGTTTTACCATATCTAGAAATAACTATAATGTATTAAATGATTCAATATCTTTGAGGTTAGTTGAAAAGGGAAGAATGAGTGAGGCTTGTTTTCTGAGTGCAGTACAATAGCTGGGACCTTCCTTCTGATCTCTTCTACAGTGTGGATTTTTGGGATGAGGCAATGAAGAAAAGAGGATCCTGCACTTTACAGCCAGCAGAACCTGGGTTCCAATATTGGTATTCGTTCCACCTTTCATCTGTGTGACAACAAACCAGCTATTAGCTTCTCTGAGTGCTATGGTCCTCATCTATAAAATAAGAACAAGTTGCAAAATGGTTTTGAGGAGTAGTGATATACCAAGTACTATTCTTGCCATGTAATAAGTGTGTTTGTCCGAAGACTTGTGTTTGCTGACAATTAGCATCAGCAGGGGAGAATGTTTCTTTTACTATAGGTGTTTGACAAATTACGCAAAACTTGGTGGCTTAAATAAAGCCATCCCTTACGTTCACAAATTATATCAGGAATTCAGCAGAGCACAGTGGGAATGACTTTGCTCTGCTCTACAGTGTCTCAGGCTCTACCATGAAGACTCTAAGGTACTGTTTGGGGTACTCCATCAGGTAGATGGAGTCATCTGAAGACTTTCTTAATTGCATATCCACTAGTTGATATTGGGAAGACTCAAACATCTAGGGGTTGGTCCAGTTAGGTCTCCTCAGGCATTTCTTGTTCTATCTGTGTGTGGTTTCTCCATGAGAGCCTTCTAGCATGGTGGCTTCAGAATAATTGGAACTCACATTTTGTCTCACATCTCCTAAAGCACATGTTTTGAGAGAGTGGGCAGGGTGTGGGGTGGATGGAGGGAGGGAGAGAGTCAAGAGGATTTCTTGTAGAAGCTGAATTAATTTATGATCTAAACTCAAAAGCCACAGAGCATCATTTCCAGCATCTCCTATTGGCCAGTGAATCTCCAGCCCCCTACCCAGATCCGTGGCAAGAAAGCTTATGAGATGGGATATGTACATCTTGGAAAAATACAATCTGCCACAAGGAGATAATGTTTGGATCAAGAAGAATTTTATTACTTCCTCCATCTCCTCTGCCTCTTCCTCCTTTCTTTTTTTTTTTCTTCAAGATTTATTTATTTATTTGAGAGAGAGATCACAAGTACGCAGAGAGACAGGCAGAGGGAGAGGGGAAAGCAGGCTCCCTGTTGAGCAGAGAGCCTGATGTAGGGCTCGATCCCAGGACCCTGAGACCATGACTTGAGCGGAAGGCAGAGGCTTAACCCACTGAGCCACACAGGTGCACCTCCTTTCTTTTTTTTCTCTCCTGAATGACATGTGGAGATATGGTCTGAGAGACATGTTTGAGCCAGATATGAAGATTCCTTAATGTTAGATTAAAAAATCAGCTGTTTTGGAGGAAATGGAAGTCTACTGCAATTTTCTTTTCTTTGTATATGTGTGTGTTTATACATACACATGCACATGCATGTGTATGTTTCTATATCCATATATATATATATATATATATATATATATATATATATATATATTTTTTTTTTTTTTTTTTTTATTTTTTTTTTTTTTTTTCTTTTTGAGACCGGAGTGATTCCATGAACCAAATGATTATCCAAGTTATGAAGTACCATTTTTCAAGCAAGCTGACCTGATAGGGTCTTAGATTTCCAGTTTCTTAAAATCAAGTGTTTAGAATTAATAGTCAAGTTTTCAGAATTGAGAGTCAAATCCTGAAAGTAAGGTCAGGTTTGAATAGAATTGAAGAGAGTCCTATGGGAGAGACATTATAACATATATAGAAAATACAGCTTCATGTGTGACACCCAAAGGTAATGTGACTTCTTGAATGGGGCCCCCTACTCTTCCAAGTTTGCAGCTCTTTTTTCATGGTCCTCTCAAAAAAAGTTAAAATGTGAAAACCATGGAGACCTATTAAAGCAATGATTTGAAATGCTGCTGTTGGAATTAAGGGAAAACCCATATTTCTGGAATCCAGGTTTAAAACATTTGTTTGTTTTTTTGTTTTTTGTTTTAAACCCTGGGAATCATAGTCTAGAACGCTAAAAACAAATACTAAAACCAAAACAGCAATAGCAAAAGCTCCCTCCTTACAAAAAAAAACAAATAAACAACAACTTAGCAAACTTCAAAATCATCATAACAGGCCCAAGAAGAGCTAAAGTAAAGAATGTCTGTTCTCTGCACTTGTACCTCTGATTAAGTATTACCAAATCTCTGATATTTAATGAGAAAATACTCCTGTGGATGTATCCCATTTTACTGTCCTTGAATTTCCTCAAATACAATGTTCTGGCCAATGTTTTAATAAGGGGAGAGTTCTACAATTCAGCCGCTGTGATTAGGTTAACATCTTGGTTTAACTATTGACAAAGAAATCTCCATAGGTGTAAGTGAAAGGGAGAGAAAAGTGTTAATTATTTAAAGCTCTAGCCCAAGCTTCCTTGGTGGGAACTCCTGTTAGGTTTTGTTTGTCATGTTAAGAATGTGTATCCCTGCAGGAGTCAGAGTCCCATTGAAGGGGCTTCATAAATAAATTTACATTCTTGCTTAGGCTTCTCTAGTGTTAAAACACTGTTTGTTGTTTGCCTAATACATAATGCATTTTTATAGTGTTTAGATGAACCACATGCATTCTACACATTGTTGTGGGCCAGCTTGTACTAAATGACAAATGTGGCCTTACTGCTGTTTTGCTGTCCCATTGAATATGATACATACATGTTATGCTCATAAATGCAGGATATGAAGTATGGCATTTTATATTTTAGGGGATTTTTTTAAGATCCTCATAGGTTTTGTGGGACATGTTCTCAGAGCATTTTGGAGGTCATTATGTATTGTCTTGTTTTACATTGGCCCATTGTCTAGCACATTCTATAGCCCAAACACTGTATGGGTCCCATGAATATAATAATTAAAACACATAGTAGTATGTATTTTAAGGAAAGAGTGCAGGGCGATCACTGAATATTGTTGTGGTTGCTTTTTATACTCAATATTTTGCTGAAGGCAATAAGGACAATGGAAGAATGAATTTATTTGCCAGGATGGGGATTTCAAAGTTATCTTTAAAAGACTGTTTACAATGGGATCTTTCTTTAATAGAGAGCTTAGGGTTCATAAGTATCCTTGCAGTCCAGGAGCCTAGCGCCATCATTTCTTTCTGCAGCTAACCTGGTCTTTGTTGGGGAAACTTTCCCTGGGCAGTCTGTGTAAATGTGTGTGTGTGTGTGTGTGTGTGTGTGTGTGTGTGTGGTGGGGTGTGGGTTGTGGAATAAAGCTTTTAAGGATATAGTGCTTTTCTCAGGGGAAAGGTTAACTGGAAATAACAGGATCTTAAGTTAACAGCTTTTTGGTCAGGCCATTGATCAAAACTAAGCTGTCCCAAAATATATGTAACCCACTGAATCTATTCTCTTTCTTTTTATTCCTTAGTTGCAATTCTTTCAAAATCTTTTTTTTTAAATTTACATTTACAAGCATTTTCTTTGAGAAAGAAATATGTAATGTGTTTCGTGTGATTATAGGTATTTTGATTAACTTAAAATTAATTCCTAACATCTATGAAAGTTCATCTACCCTGAGTATGTGGGTCTTTGGATGTTGGAGCAGGGAAACTGAGGAAATGTTGGCATGAGGAGTGAGTGGGAATAATGTAACCTTGGTAGAGATCTCTAGGCTGAACATGGAGGGCACGTGAGGGTACCAGCAAAGTTAGGAGATGGGTTAAAGAAGGGAGAGAAGAGATACCCAAAAGTGACTCTTGCAGAGTTTTGAACCTTAGAAATGGAGGACATACTTTTCCCCCCCTTCCCTTTTCCATTCTCCATGGTCTTATTTCTTCTTTCATACGTGGCTTCCTCTGCCAGGGCTCCAAAACTCAGGTGAGTATTGTGGAGCTTATGACTCAACTGTGCGATGGGTTCATAAGATTTTGATGAGCTAGCCTCGGAACATGTAATATTGTTTCTATGAAAAATTAGTTCTGAATGTCAAACAATGTATTTGCAAATAGATGTCTATCACAATTTGAGAATGGAAAGATATCAATATGGAAATATGCATGTAGACATATAATATCTATATTTAGCTAGATAGCAAAAATGTAGATAGATGTGTATATGTGAATAGTGTATCACTAGATACAATACATAGATTTATGCACATATTATATATATTTGTATGTGTGTATATATGGATATAGTCAATATAGAGAATATTCATAGATAAGTATATAAATGTAATTAATTATAGGTATATAAAGAGGTATAGATAGGTATATAAATATAAGAAATATAAAATTGCAATTGAATTTAATAATTCTGAAATTATGCTTTTGCTGGACTCTGAATCTCAAGATTCTGCATAGATGGAAAGGAAGGTAGCCACTTCTGGTATTAGGAAGAAAGGATCAATAGGGGAGAAGATACTCCAGTGGCTGAGTGAGAAAGGATATTGTAGGAGTTGTACTTCTTTTTGCTTTGAGGAATAAAAGATGGGGAGAGATGTAATTAAAGTTACAGGAGATTATGTTTCCTAAGGTGTATTTTAATTAGCTTTTGAGGAGAAACAGGTGGTATAATAGAAAACGGTAGATTCTTTTCAACATGGGTTTTCCAGTGTTAGTTCTTTAGGCTTCTTATAGTTTCTACAGCAATTTCTTTCTCATTTTATTTCTTTATTTCTTCTTTGATTAATTCAATTGATTTTATAACATATAAGTTATTATTCTAACTGATATATTTCCAATTGGGTAATAAAAAAATAACAGAGCCATATTATTTAATATGTAAAATAAGATTTATAAGAAATATTTCCGTAATACATTTAATTTCCTTGTACTGGGTTACATTAAGTATTTGAAGCAGGTTACTTTACTTCCTGGCTAATTGATTATTTTTTCTCTAATAGATAGGCAGCATAAAATATAAGATATTAGCAATTAGAATTAGTAATTTATAAATTTGAGAACCTTTTATTTAAATTGAATCCTCTATAATGCACATATCATGCTATATTTATTCAGCTTTCCTGGCCTATCCAGAGATGAAGCTGTAGTAATTATAGTTGGGGAGGAGGCAGCAGGTGGGAAGGGCACAGGGTGAACAAAGCGTTCTTTGGCAATGATCTCAGTCATGGCAAATATCTCATTGGAGAGAATATCATATCACTATTTAGATTTTCATCTCTGACTCTCAGTATTGGTTGTAAATATTTATTTCCTAAACCACATGTTTTTTCAGCAACATAATTGGTGAGTCCTCTAAAAGAAAACATATTTAGCTCTTTTAAAGCCATACCGACTCAGGAATTGAAGGCATGCTATGCTTTCTGACAGGGCTCTGTATGTAAAATTATAGCATGATATATACTGTGTAATGGTAGCAGGACGCCTCTGTTGAAATCATTCTCTCAGATAGCAAAGTTGATCATGACGACCGAGAGGGTGCCATCATGACACTTATTTTTTCTCATAATTGTGGAAAGCACAGAGATTTTGAAACTTTTTTAGAAATAGGAATTTGGAGAACAAATTTAAGCATCTAAATTTCCGGGTCAGAAATCAAGTCAAGAAACAGCGAATTGTTGAAATTATGTGGTAATGAACGAACTGCTTTATGGTTGTGAGACAATGCCAGAAATAGGATGAGAATTCATTGCTTTGGGATTCCCAGAGTGAAGCAGGAATCAACCATAGTTTCTGCTGTTAAAGATGGAATCATTTTTTGCAGGTTGTTGATGCTAAGGATTGCTGTTCCTGTGCTACTGACTTCTAGTTTTTACATACTGATTTCTGTCTTAGCACTATGTGTGTACCTCTAGCGAGGTCATCAGAATATATAACACTATATATGTACCTCTAGCGAGGTCGTCAGAAATCCCTGAGATGGTATCTCTTGATATCCCAGAGTCACTGTGTGTATTATAGGGACAGTCTGCTCAGTGCATAATTTTGTACTTCATTTTATTCTTTACCAAAGCATCTTATTACAGGTTGTTTAAATTATCTTTGCTACTACTAGCTCTTACTTTAACACACCTTAAAGAATTGGTTCCAAGTCATGTCATCAATTTTATTTATTAGAATGAGCATAAACACACTGTGTATTTTTATGTATTGATGCCCACATATGTATAGTTTTACACATATAGGAATCTGTTCTGTCAAGCCACTAGAAAACACTTAATGCCTTTCAGAACCATGTGAACTAGAAAGGACTTTCTGGGAGCGCTGCTGATAATAATGATCCTTCTGTCCTCTGGAAGCTTATCCTGTTGAAAGCAAACATGGATCAAAATACTGCATCAGCTTCATGATTGAAAAATACTGATTGAAGAACTCGGCAAGGCTTTGCTTCATCCTCCTTGAACTTGAGCTCTGGAACCTTCCTGAGAGAAACATAGAAAAATACATGGTTGCGGGGAAGTGCAAGGGGATAGGAAAGAGAGAAGTGGTGGGGAGAGGGAGAGAGAGGAAAGATGTGAGTTGATTTAGGAGGAAATAAGGGAATATGGCTTCTTTCATATTATGCCCAAAAAAAAAAAGTGTTTCTTTTCTTTCTTTCTTTCTTTCTTTCTTTCTTTCTTTCTTTCTTCTTTCTTTTTTTAATTTTGACTTCTGTTAAAAGAACAAACCACATAACATAAAAACAAGTAAGTTTGATGAAGTGGATGTTAACTTCTGGGAAACAATGGTTTTGAAAAGACCAAATATATGACATTAACTTGAGTCAGAATAATTAACCCAGGACTCCAGGATCATAAGGACATTCAGGATGGCATCGAGCATGGGTATGAGATGATGACTGAATGTGATATGTCCTCCTTGACTCTTTCTTCCGTTTTTACAAGCCCTACAAAAGAAGCTATTTTCTGGGAGTTTAATTTTTCAAAACTTCACAAAAATATCATTACAATTTGAAATTCCCATTTAAATTGTTGCCTGTGTTTTATTTTCACACTTCACTGCTGGGATTCTAAGTTGTCACACAGAGAGGCTGTCAGCAGGGACAGCAAGGGAGAATCACAAGTGGCCTAGAGGCCTGCACCCACAAAGAGTGTGGAGCCCAGCAGAGGCTCAGATACAAAAGGCACCAAGACCTCCAACTGATCAAAATAACTGCTTCCTCTTTCCCTTCCTTCTGCATCATCAGTCCTCAAACTAAACAAATGTGTTGTTCATGTCCCAAATGCTATCCCCACTGCTTCTGGTTCCAGGGTCTGTTAATAATTTAGGAAGTGTTATAATATGTCTTAGGGAAGTCAGACATTTTCAAATAAAAGTTGTAATTGGCATCCCACTTTATGTCTTGTTATCTTCAGAGAACAGTCTGGCTACAACATTTTGATTGTTGGGACTTCCAGTTTAGAAATTCTAAGATGGAACTTTGAACATCATTTCTGTGCTGTAAATCTTTAATTTTGTATCAAAAGTTAGTATTCTTTATGGCTATGTTAGATACATAAGCCATTTAAAAATGCCAATTGATTATGTATCTGTCCACTATGGCCCTTTAAGATAAAATGGAACTTCTGATTTCCTCAATACACATCTTGTTCGTTTGTTTCATTCATTCAAATATTCTTTTATACAAACATATCTGGACCTATTGTGTGCCAAGCACTCAATAATCTCTTTGAACAAAAAATAGATAAAAATTATGTTAATGTCTGGCAATACATTTTAATGGGCATGATAGATAAGCCAACAAATGCAATGAAGTGATCAGCTTCTTAAGGTAAGATTCAGGGAGTTGTGGGAGGATAATACAGATGAAGAAAAATCTCTCAGCCAGAGGGCCTTCTGAAACTGTTTTAGAGAAGAGTTGATGATAGGAAGACCTCAAAAGTGAGCCTGAAACCTGATGCATGGAGATTGACATGCCAGGCAGCATGCCTAGCACATGCACAGGTAGTAGGAAGAATGCCACTTGTCAGAGACCTGGGGATAGAGTGGGTTTATGTGGGGAACACTGTGGGCAAAATTGGATAGGCAGCCAGGGCTCAAGTTCCTAAGCCCTGTTTGTTACGCTTTCAGGGTTGGAGTTGAACCTGAAGGTGGGGCATTGGGAGGAGGCAGGAGAGGCTCATTATTCTATATCATACATGGAAGAATGATCAGATATGTGTTTTAGAAAAAATAGTCTGGCTTCACTGTGCAGGATGGATCATGGTAGGAGTGCTATAAGTAGATGTGTTAGAAGGCTTCTATAATTGTCCAGCATATCCGAGAAGAGGGGATGACCCTGAATGGGAACAGTAGGGATGGAGAGGAGGTGATGGATGAAAGGTCTGTTCTGAGATTCTAAAGGTGACTTGAGATGATGCGGTGCATGGAATGCAGTAAGGATGTTGGGGGAGTTACAGGGCTTCATTGCTTCTTGGAGGGGAAGTGGAAGTAGTGAGCACAATAGAGGGAACTACGACTACTGGGTTTTCTGTGAAATAGCTGGAAAGGGGGAATGATGTAAAGAAATGCAGGGACACACAGACTTGGAAGGGTATAGTTGCAGTTTTTGTGTGAGAAAATCCTGACTTGGAAGCACATTCATTGATTAATGAATCTGTAGTGCTAGTTAACATCTCTTCAGAACTCACTATGTGGCGGGCGTGTGCAAAAATCTTTATATTTAAACCTTACCACAATTCCATGAAATAGGTGCATGTATCATCACCCTTTGTACATCAGGAAACTGAGGCTTAGAGATGGTAACATGCTCAAGTTCACACGGATAAGGAGGGATTGGGCCCTGGAATTTGAGGCCAGTTTGAATCACCTGCAGTTCCCAGGCATTTAGCCACCACGTTATAAGGCCTCCGATAAGACTCAGATGGCCAGGATATTAATTTAGTGCTATTTGTGTTAGTGCTTAAAATAAAGAAAACTCATGTTGATATGTGTTTACTGACCATAGAAAAGAAAACTTTAAAAGAAAAAAAGAAAGAAAAAATGATTGCAGCTTAGTTATTTTGGTTGTAATTTACAAGGCTTTTCAACAGCATTAGAGTTTAAATTCTTCTTGACAGTATCCAAATTTATAGTAATTTTCAGAAGTAGGGGGACCTTGGCTAGTTTAGTGAAGGAATCAAAGAAATCTTAGAAAATAGTGAAGTATAGCTCATTTTGAAATGTACTGTGACCTTGTGAAATCAGAAACATTTTTTCATCTCTGAATGTACCTTAATCATAATGTAGCCCAGGGGAGCCAAACATTTTATATGTTTTAACAAGCTAAGTGATTTTATAAAAGTGCTGTTAGAAGGATTTATTTTAATTGAACATTAAGACATACTAGTCTTAAATCATAGCTAGTTCTTTGCTTAGAGCTCTATTCCAGGTTAGCTTTCATAAGTAAAGAGACAAAACTAATTTTTTTCATCAAAATAATCCTCAATATTGCAGTTTTATTTGTTTTTGCTTGTATTAACCTCAGTCTTCTTAAATGCTTAAATTGCACATTCAAAATATTTAGGGGGTGTGGGTATGTATGTGGGGTTTATTTATTTTTTTAAGATTTTGTTTATTAGAGAGAGACCACAAGCTGCAGGAGCAGAGGAGGGAGAAGCAGACTCCCCACTGAGCAGAGAGCCCAACACAGGGCTTGATCCCAGAACCCTGGGATCATGACCTGAGCCAAAGATATATGCTTACCTGACTGAGATGCCCAGATGCCCCATGTATGTGGGATTTAATGTGATTCTCATTATCACATTATTATTCTGTGTTATTCCAGCAACATGACATATTGAAAGGAATTGTTTTATTTTGTTATGGTGGGTCTACCAGATGGGGTTGGGGGCCGTTTCCCAAGAAATATTTGGCAAAGTTTGGGGACACTTTTGGTTATCATAAGTGAGGGTTCATTGGAGTCTGCTACTGGCATCTAGTGGGTAGCGTCCAGGGAATGCTACTAAATATCCTACAAGGACAGCCCCCCCACTAGAAAAAATATGCACCCCAAAATGTCATTAGTGCTGACGTTGATCAAAACAACTCTAGTGTAGTAGTCACATTAATTAAGTATACATAAGTGGGGCTCTTCTCCTTAGCCGATACATAAAAAATACTGATGCTGCTTGACATTCAGGGGGGAAAGAATAGGTACAGGTGTTAAAGAAAATGGAGGGATAAATGAAAATACAGGTAAAAAATAAATGAGATCTGTGAAGGAGAATTAAAAATGGGTTAAAAGGAAGATGCAAAGTGATGTTAGTAACCATTCCTCCATTGTGCGTCATTTAGAAGACGAGAGGGAGTGTGAACAAGTAACAGTCATGATGTCCACATATTCCTTTATATTAAGAAAAGTATATGTTGTAACTGCAATTATTATTAATAATTTATAGAGCATGAAAAATGTTAAGTGCAGTGTAGAATATAGAGTTGGTCACCACCCAGAGGGTTTTGAGCTTATAATTAAGTAGATGGAGCAGATTCAAGCTCAGGATGGGGAAAACAGGTGACAATGAAACAAAGATGTCACAATTGCTCCAAATTTTATTGCACATGATTTTTACTTATCTTTCAGTTAAAATTAATTTAAAACAATGATGGCAGCTAATGAATAGCATAAGAAAAAAAAAAGGCTTTGAGAAATGATTTGATATTACCAAAGAACAAAAATCAAAGATACCAACTAATATGAATTAGCTTGAAATATTCTTCATAAAATATATAAGGAGATCTTATTAGGAAGCAAATATCAAGTTTTGTATTTTTTAGTAAGTTTACATGTTTGATAAATTCATTTTAATATAGGAAATAGGTGGGAGGTTTCTGATTTATTCCCTATGAATTTTCCAGTTACATATATTTGTTGTACCTATTGTTTTTAATTGGCAGAATTAGAACAGAAAGATTAAGAGGATTAAGGCCTGTGAAATTCTCACACACACGCACGCGCACACACACACACACCCCTACCAAAATTAAAATGTTGGAAAATGAAGGTATGTTACTTTTTTTTTTTTTTTGCTAACTATGGATATCATATTTGAGTCTTTAAAAATTCCATAATCAATTTGCATTTTAATATGTTTATTTGAAAGAAATACTATTTTGTGGATAGAGACTGACCTCCCTGGTTATGAAATGGCGCTTTCCTAAGAGTATACGATAATTGATGTCTTAACCATCAGAAAGTAATTATTCAGTTCCTAAGTTTGCATACTTTTTAATATTTGAAGAAGCAAATAGCAAATTAATTAGTAGTGGCAAGAAGTCAGAGCCACATTTCTATTACAAGACACCCCGGAATGTCACTCTCAGTATGGGGAAATCCCTGTTGCACCCTCATATCGCATGAAGGAATCACAGCTAGAAAAAGTTGAAGTGCTGAAATGAAAATTCTAGTCAATATGCTTTGCAAATATGGTAAGTGTCAAATTCTTTGGGGGAAAATTAATGATAAACTCAGGTAACATTTTCCTCCTTTAATTTGACTTTCTTAGCAAATGATAAAAATCCAATTGCATAAACTACTTGAATCTCATTCCATTTAATTAGAGAGTTTCTGCACTAGCGAAATTATTTTCAAGTCTCAGTGAAGAAATGGACATAGCGAGAAGATATAGCAGTAACTTAAACAAAAAGTTTACAGCAAAGGTTTCTTTAATGTTAGACTGACTAGATTGTCATGAACATGGACGTTCAACAGGCAAGGAGATGGTACAATATACATAGATTATTTAACACAAGTTTGAAGAGAATAGCATTAAATAATTTAGTTTAGATGAAGACTTGTGACATTTTGTCTCCATGAATGCTTATGAACTTGTCAGATGTTTGCCTTCTCTACATAATTCTTTGAATATTGGTTTGAATAATGCATATTCACCTGTGTCACTCCAACATATCCAAAATTGTCCAAGAATGTTTTTGAAGGGTTGGGGCAGTTTGTGCTAGAAATTGTTAAAAGATAAACTAGGGCATATTAAAAAAAAAAAAACTCAAGAGCATGTTTGAGCAAAAATCGATTTGAATTGGTTAGCACCAAAGTGGAAATGGCTGGGAGCATTCCATCAACAGGAGCCAGGAGAAAGACTGAAGAGGGAGAGAGAAGAAATCATGTGATCGGCTGTAGCTTAAGCCTGGGATGGCTCTTTGTGATTGATCATGCTTAGCCTTTTGATTCTATAACCTTGAAGAATTTACAGGCTTAGATTTTGGTTTTCCTGTGTAGATTGCCACCTCATTAAAGCCCCCTCAGTCTAATCGCCTCCTTGTTTGACTAACAGTATGAAATTGAGTGCTTGGTAGATAAATTCTTTCATATGGAACCACAAAAATGATGTGTGGAGTGTTTTATAAAAGTTGTAAGCAGCCAGGTTTTGAATGAAGCAGCCTCTTCAAGGCTTTCAAATATAGAAAAATATTTTTTGGTGATTGTTCTTTAAATATATGTCCCTTTAAATTAAATGTAACATGTTAGATGACTGCAAATGAGCACAATTCCAAATTCAATTTAGATATTTCTCTAACTCCTATATACAAAATATTTGGCTATGTAGTGTTTTAAAAATTAGACTTCAGAATATATTGCTGTAATTTTCCCGGATCCATTTTCTAAACTGTTTTGATGGTTAACATGTTCTATATCTTAGGGAAATGATTGTTCCTTTTGCTGCTTTTAATTTAAATGATACGAATTTTTTACTACTATTACCCCTCACCTTCTCAGAAACACCTTTTCAAGGCTTGCTCATTTACATGCTTTCTTTTTTTGATTTTGGTAGCACTCCTAATTCATTTTGTGAATATCAGTTAAGTGATGTTACCCTGTGTATTTTTATTTTTTTAGAAGATTTTATTTATTTATTTGTCAGAGAGAGATAGTAAGATAGGGAACACAACCAGGGGGAATGCGAGAGGGAGAAGCATGTTTCCCACTGACCCGGGAGCCCGATGCTGAACTGGATCCCAAGACCCTGGGATCGTGACCTGAGCCAAAGGCAGACACTCAAGGACTGAACCACCCAGGAACTCCTACCCTGTGTATTTTTAAATTAAATTAGGAGTGCTATATAATTTTTCTATAAAATTAGGTAGTTTCTATTTGAGACTATTCATTTAGAACATATTTATTTTCCATTTTTTTCTTATTTTTATTGTTCTCTTCAATATGATACTCTTGAAACAGTTTTTTATAGGTGGAACTGAAGTATTTAAGAATGTCTGCATTGCCACAGTATTAAACAAAGGAGACCCCCTCCAGCATGTGCGAGAACACGCGCATGCGACAACACGCGCGCGCACACATACACACACACACACACACACACACACAGGCTGTGTTTGTCTTCACACTAGCAATAAATTTTTGCCTCAGTTTCTCAATACCCACTCCCCTTCAATCTGTCTTTTTCCAGAGACACTCAGCTGAAATCATGCTCTTAATTCTAGCAGTGATCCTCTAACTGCTAAAAGCGTAGCTTTTTCTTAGGCCTCATTCTCTGTAACCCCTCTGTACCCCTGCATTTCACACACTGCTTATCTCACCCCTACTGTGGGTTCGGCAGTGCCCTTTGACAGATGACTTATTGTTTTCCCAGGGTCATGGTACTGGATCTCTCCCATTTTTCTGATGCCATCTCTTTCTGCCCAATTAGCAGATTAGCAAATAATGTCATGGGTTCAAAGAGTAACACCCCGTTTTTGCTAACTAGCTGTGAGTGATTTTATTTTTATTTATTTTTAAGATGTTATTTATTCATTTTAGAGAGAGAGTACAAGCAGGGGGAAAGGCAGAGGCAGATTCCCCGCTGAGCTGGGAGCCCATCGTGGGGCTTGATCCCAGGACCTAGAGATCATGACCTGACCTGAAGGTAGCTGCATAACTGACTGAGCCACCCCCGGCTAGCCACCCCTAGCTGAGTGATTTTAGATAATTTATTCAGAGCTCGTATCTGACAAATGGAAAAAATCAAGAAATAGCTACTTAGTGTGATTTTTTTTTTTTTTTTTAAGTAATCTCTACACCCAGCATGAGGTTTGAACTCATGACCCTGAGATCAAGAGTCACACGCTGTATTGACTGAGCCAGCCAGGCACCCCACAGTGTGATTCCTTTTTAAACGATCAGAATGTATTTGGCATAAGTGAGAAAGGGAGGAGAGAGAAAGAAGGACACCATCTCCATAGGGACTAGCAAAGCTCCTGTTTGATAGTTGACTACCTTCCCTCTCCTCCACCCTGCAGGTCTGCTGTCTCCTTGGCACTATACCTGCCTGAGCTATCCATTTTCAATATGCTTCTTTAACCTGACATTCTAGATGACTCATAGTCTGGCTCCAGAATGCTTTTTCTGGTTTATCATTTACTTATCCCTTCTACAAACTTGTTTCTGTACATACTCTCCTAATTTTCTTCATCCTTAAAGAATCTTCCAGATTTTTGTTCTCCCTGAGTTGGATTTCCTACCCCTGTCCTTGAGGTGATTGAACAGCCCAGCAGCTCATTCTCTTCCACCAACTTTCATGTCTCTTCATGTGGGAGAATGGAAAGTACTAGAGACTTTTTCCACAGCTTGAACTCTAGGGGTGGGGTTCCCCACATCTGTTTCTCAGGGTACTATCCCTGTAATCCAGTTATGTCTTGCTGGTATAGCCGACCCAGCAGGTCTTGCTTTCTCAGGTATTTCTGTGGCAGAAGTGAGAATCAGTCTCTGTGCTCAGGTCCACCCAACCTCCAGGAGATGCATGCTAGGAAACATTTCTTCTTGTTGGTAGAGGGGAGATGAAATGGACAAGGTGCCATACTTCTGAACTTCCTGGAAGCTGTCCCTAAACTTTACCCCACTCTTTTGGTTACAGCCCTGGAGTGGGCCTGTGGACATCCAACCAAAGCATGAGCAGCCAGTCACCCTGCCTGCAGGCACTCCTGATGTTCTGAGTGCTGATTTTGAAATCTCATTATTTTGGGGAAGAGAAAGCACTCTCACTGTCAATGCTGAGCTCCCCACAAAGCTGATCGCTGTTCCTCTTGTAGCCTCTTCTTGTGGCCAGTGAGGAAGGGGTTGTTAGTGCAAGGCAGGCACTGGTAGCAAGAACTGCTGTGGCATTTTCAGTCTGCATTGCGGGTATGTGGTTGTTCTCACAAGCTGCTGGCTTGCTCGCTGCAGCCTATCTCTAACATCTG
This sequence comes from Enhydra lutris kenyoni, assembly GCF_002288905.1. Taxonomy (NCBI): domain Eukaryota; kingdom Metazoa; phylum Chordata; class Mammalia; order Carnivora; family Mustelidae; genus Enhydra; species Enhydra lutris. Next base: position 4,076,323 of record NW_019154131.1, on the reverse strand, counting down.
GGATATTTTATATTTTTTTGTTCTCAGGTTCAGATTATAGACATAATTCCAAGACTAAGAAAATCCCACTTGGAACTCTAATATGGTTAAAGCTGTAAAAACTTTAATTGAAAGATAGTTGATATGAATCACTTAACATCATGCAGGCACATTGCAAATTATTAAATATTTTCTGCTATTGTTATGTTGTTATTTGTATGATTACTTGTATAATTGCTTATAATAATTTCACCATTTCTTTATGTAACTGACTCTTTCTCATCATGTAACATCATGAAATTTATATTTCATTATATAAATTCTCTATAAAATGATATTTTCTGAAATGCTACACAAAACAATTTAGCTTAATCCTGCAGCTGCCTAAAAAAAGAAGCACATGGAAAACCATGGTGAACATATGTGTCCCCATACATTTATCTGCAATTAAGCAGAATGAAACCTGTCTAGTTTAGCCAAGTTTGCAAATTGCATACTCACCTAATTTGAAGTATTTTGGGGATCCAGTGAAACCCCATTTAAGTTAGAAGAATAGGTGTGACCATAAAGAACAGATTTCACTACAAATAACAAACTAACACTTAGCTTTCTTTTTTCTTAAAGATTTTATTTATTTATTTATTTATTTATTCAAGAGATAGAGAGAAAAGGAGGAGTGGGGAGGAACAGAAGGCAGACTTGCTGCTGAGCAGGGAGACTTATGTGAGGCTCAGGATCCCAGGACACAGAGATCGTGACCTGAGCCAAAAGCAGACACTTAACAGACTGAGCCACCTACCCCCCTAGCACTTAGCTTTTTTAAGACCTAGCTCTTTATTAGTTAAGACAGTGCCCTTTGTAGTGATTACTCTAAGTGAAATGGTGGGGAGAGGGCCAGTTAGCCGCCAATATTTCTTTCTAAGATGGTGTGTTACATGTTTGCATTAGCAACACGGTAGCCAGTGGGTATCTTGTCATTTGCAAACTTTTAATTAAAGCTAACAACTTAACCCCAAGATTTATAAATTGTTTTTTAATTAGTAGCCTAAATATTCCCTTAATTTGTAGCTTGAAACTACATTAATGATACATGGGGGTGTAGTATAGAAGAGGCTGGACTTAATATGGGAAAAAATGAAATACTATAGTTTTGTATACAACCAGTCCCCAAACCTTTTTACTTTTGCATATAGTGATGTTAAAATAACATTGTTGCAGGTACTGTGTGTATACAAGGCAAAAGGTGTATGGGTTGGGTAGACAGAAAGAATCTGAATTCTCCAAATCCTAGCAGTTTCAGAAGGTAGAGGTCCTGAGAGACCAGGACAACTTGCTTTGTTGAATCCAGTGGGTGTGGCATTTATTCCCAGGGAGGATCCTTAGGGAAGCCTGATGTCTTCAGAGAACAATGCATATAGGATATTCAGTATACAGGAATCTGCTGAGATTTAGAAATAATAGAGTTTAATGTGCTATACAATTTTGTCTTTTTTGATGCACGAGTCATCTAGAAATTTGCAGATCTGTTGGCTAAAAGGATGCTTGTATTTTTCCTTCCACCTGTCTTAGAACACAATTTTATAAATATTTTTGCAGGAGGCAGTTTTTGTGAAAGGAGAACATTCGTCTTCAATTTTATTGCTAAAATTTTATGAGACAGGGACAACTGTAGGGTTTTGTGATAGGAAGCCACATTAACTCCATTAAGATTATGGCCTTCATTTTTTAAATTTGGTTTTGGTTTTTTTTTTTTTCCCCTCCTCTCACATAACATTTGTACAGTTTATCCCTGGAAAACAACAGAAATGGAAGTCATGAGGAAAATTTCCCTCTTCTTTCTGAACAAACCATTAAATTTCATCCTGCATTGAATATTGACCTAACACAAATATTTGAAGTGAAACATAATCAGCCTTGGAGTTGTGGGTTCTTGTTCAGGTGTGTTTAATGATTTGCTCAAATGTTGACAGTTTTCTAAAGGGAGGAAGGCAGAATACTTCAATTTAAAACATCAGATTTTCAATTAGGCCTTCACTATAAAAATATGGACAAAAATAACATATTCTATTACAGTAAAACACTGCAAATGTTAGTAGTTTTAAATATAAAGTGTGATTCATTTAGGAAGAAAAAAGGCAGTTTTAAATGCCCAAATGATTGTGCAGTAATAATTAGGGTGAAATAATCATTCAGTTCTTTAGTTAACGTACTTTATTTTAATGGAACACTTTGAATTAACAAACATATCCATACTTTTTGTCTGTGTGACAGTAATAACTACAGTGTATCTTATCAGATAATTAACTTCCACAAACATAACAACAAGTCTCTGGAGCAGCAATGACACTGTTATAATAAAATATTTCTTTGGATGTTAAAATCTTAACGGGAGAGCAACTACTTAAATTTAAGTAGCTTCCTTCTTACAAAGGGACTGTCACTTTTGTTACGATGTGTAACGTAGACAGACATTTCCGTGAAGAGAAATAAAAGGAGGGAGGAAGAATACAAAAACAGACAATAGGAAAAGCATGCAAATGGATTTAGAAATAAGCCCGTGCAGCCCTCTTGGAAGGTAACATCAGAACTCTGTATTAGATGGGTAGAATGAACATCTAATAATATACGTATTGCTCTTTAATTGGGGTAAGTTACTTAGCAGTTCACCTTTTCTTTCAAATTCAGGTAATCTCTTTTCCTTCAGTAGCTCTCAGAGGATCAGTTCATGAAAAGCAAAAGCTATCTTTCACTTGTCTTTTCTCTTTTGAAGTAGTTTTATTAAAAGCAAACTCCAGATTATACAGTTCCAATTCGACATCTTATAACTAACTCACTAATGAAATGCAGCCAGATCTGGGGAAAAGAAGGGCAGCCCAAAGTAGTTGTCAGAACACAGGGAGAGGATTCAACTTTGCTTTGTTTTGGTGGCTACATAATAGCTAGCTAGCTTGGTATTTGTTTTTGTTCTCGATTGGAGTATGAGACATTCCAAACAAACAGACAAAAAAATCTACTTCCTTCAGTTTAAAATTGCATGAGAAATAACTGGCCCTGGCAGGAGTGTGTGTGTGTGGGGGGGGGGGGGTGGAATAAAAAGAAGGAAAGAAAAATCCAAACTCAGTTTTTTTGAGGGTAAACAAACAATACATCTATCTATCATCTATCTATTTCTGCTTTACTTTAACTGCTGTAATCTGATTTACAGATTTAGGCCCATTCTGATAGATTTTATTGTTCTGCTAAGAAAGCATGAAGTATTTTGTATTCTACCTAATCATTCAAATGTGTGCAGTTGGTGAAAATTTCCCAGACCGTACCTATTGAATTATGCCTTCAGTGTTCCATGATTGTTAGAAGTTATGCAGTTAATTTCCCCCTCATTAAGTTGAAATGCACCTTTTTATAATATATCCATGGGGTGTAAGAGATTTAATTTAAAATTAGGTGAAAACCTGTGAAAAAATATAAATGCTTTATATTTATATACAAATGAGTGGAGAAATACTTCAAAGCAGCTCTGACCATACAAAAATCGTGCACTGTGAGATACATACAACACGGGTCATGATTTTATTTCAGTAAATATGCATTTAGGAGGATTATATATGGTTAACACCAGAGCTTTCCTGAGGTATATGACCTGGTGCTTTTTGCCCACCAGGAACATACAGATTTACTAGCAGTTATGGCTTTCATGCTGAGTGGCCAGTCCTGTATATCTGAGGGACAAGTACTGTAGAGAAGTGTGTTTTCCCCCTGCCTCTGGGTGAGCTCTTGGAGGTCACAGACAATACCTGTCTCATATTTGCTCATAGTGCTTAACATAGCACTTGCCTTCAAATAAGAAAAGCTGGGCAACATTGATGCAACTGTATCTCTACCAGAAAATACTTTTTTCAGTGAGAACATCTTGAAATTTGATAATTGACAATATTGTTCAGAAGAATTGATAGATGCACATTATGATAACTAATAATAGGAAGGCATGTATTGTGTGGTCATTTTTTTAGGATTATTAAGTCAGAAACTTCAGATGTGGATAGGAATCTCAAATAGATTTATTTGATAATGGTTAAAAATAATTTAATTTTTCTGTTTCTAGAGAAAGTTTAGAACGGGTTGAAAAGCAGACTGGTTTTGTGAATGTTCTTACGTTTAGTCTACAAATAGAATAAAAATTTAAGATTCTTGCCATATAAAGAGATAATGAAGATACTGGAGAAAATATCATCTGCCCATGGTATCTGGAAATAGTTGTAAGCAGTGTAAAAAATTAGAGGGATTCTCATGGAAAGAAGGTACATGAATCTTGGGACAATGCAGGGACAACTGGGTGGCTCAGTTGGTTGAGTGTCTGACTCTTGATTTCAGCTCAGGTCATGATCTCAGGGTCCTGAGATAGAACCTTGCTTTGGGTTCCCTCTTCCCTCTTCCTCTGCCTCTCCCTGCTTATATTCTCTCTATATATAGTTCTCTCTAAAAAAGGAAAGAAAGAAAGAAAGATCATAGGGCAATGCAGTAATTTTAAAATTCTTACATCCTAAATATTTATTATTATTTTTTATGCTTTGAGGATTTAATTGGTGATATTCATAATGTGTTTAATTAATATGTTTTATTTCATTTAAGCAAATATACTACCATCATAAAATCTCTATTATAGCTGCACATTCACAATTACAAGTAGAACAGAATTCCCTGTTAATGACACTCAGTGATAATTCTATTTTTTTTCTAGTTTGCAGAAAAAGAATTACATGAATTTAGAATTAATTTATATATATATTATATATATATATAAATTCATGTAATTTATATGTATATATATATAATTTTGTTAATATTGATCTTTGCCCTGTGAGTCTTTAAAAATCAGTACAAAAACAAAACAAAAAAACACAAACTTTTGACAACCAGAGCTAACATCAAAATTAAGCCTTGCTGCTGGGAATGAAGGAGCAGAAGGTGGAAACCTAAAGAAGGTTGAGGATAGAGGACAGAGGAAAGCAAGAAAATGAAAATTTTCTGTTTTTCCCATACTAGGTCAGAGCCCTGAAGAGTTGTCTACAATTGTAGATAGCAATTGTGGAGTACAGAAAGACTGGAGTTGTGTCATCTTCTTCTTGTCACAGCCAGACCGTGCCATGGGCATACAAACTACAGAGAAGCCGCGTCAGGAAGGATTGGAAAGGCTGGTGCCTGGATGGGGTTTAGGAAGCTATAGTATAGCTGGGGCGTGTCCCAGTCTCCAGAAGATATAGAATCATTGGGACTCCACACTGAGGCTCCCCCACTCATTATTTCCTCTCTCCTATTTCCCTCTAGGCTCAGGCTACAAATGGTCTCCTGTGTAGTTCAGTTCCAGGTCTTGTGATCACAAGGCTGGTGTTCTTCTACAGGGCTTCTCTAGTCTCCTCAATCTTAGAGTCTGACTCTGTTATTTTATTTTTAGCAGAGTAGTAGACCCCTTTCCCACATCCAAATAATAAGTAGAGCACTGATTTCTGTTTTCCTCTTGGATTGAGAGTTTTCAACTTCATCAGTGCAGTTGATATACATTTACATAATCGTGAATTGTTCTATTATTTGTATAAAATACATATAATCCTCGTAAATTATGATTCTACCTTAATTGACCGATATTGGACTGAGTTCATAACTAATCGTCACATATTCAGTTTAACATACAAAATGCTGTGACATTTTAGAATTAACTAGGGGACATTGTTCATTGTTACTTTTCTCAAACTGCATGAGTCATACCTACTTTTTAAGTGCTTGTGGTTGTAGAGGCAAAACATAAACACAAATAACTGTGAGAGTATGAATGAAGATTTCTGTAGTGCTTTTCTCAACATATGGCAGAGTAATAATAGGATATAATTACTACTGGTATTGCCATTTTTGGTTCTCTGCTTTTGTCTTGTTTTTTTATATCATATTTACAATATTTCAAAGTTAGAGACAAAGAGTAAGTTGGGTAAAATTACTGTCATTCTTATCTTTTTTTTCTTTATTTAACATGTGCTAGTATAGTTTCTCTTGCTTTTGTTAAACTTTTAAATGAATTTTTTATTTGTTTGTAAACATTCTGTATCCTAACACTTCTATTGTTCCTAAACTTAAAATTTTCTCTTAAGTATAGAAAGTTATGTTCCAGTAATTCAATAAATTGGAAATGATACAGCCTTTATTTTAGGTGTGGAAATGCCTATAATATAAAAAGATCTCCTATTGTATGGGTAATGAGAAATAAGAGACTGATTTTGAATATCTGTGTCCCTTTCAATGTAATTTAGAGCAGTGAATCAAATTCTTGGACTGAACTGAGAACTAACCATAATAAAAAATTTTTTTCCTTTAGAAATTTCTCTAAGGACTGTACTGCAGTGTGATTCTCCTTAGTATCCTCAATTGCTGTATCACTAGTATGATGTTGTGACTCATAATAAGAAAATATTTGGTCTTTGTCCCTTTTCTTGAAACAGAGAAACTGAACCCTTAGAATTTCTTAAGAGTTGAGAGTAACAGAGGTGTCTTTTGTATGTTAACAAGGCACGTTTTGGACCCCACCTAAAGACAGAGTTGGGTGATTGGAGAGCTAAGCACGTGATTAGAGGCTTAGAAGTTTCAGTCCCACCTCTGACTTCCTGGAGGGGAGAAAGGCCGGGGGTTGAATCAGTTGACAATGGCGGTGACCAGTGATTTAATCACTCATGCTTCTGTGATGAAGCCTCCATAAAATCCCAAAGGGTTAGGATTCAGAAAGCTTCCAGGTTGTTGAATCCATAGAGGTCCTGGGACAGTAGTGAGCTCAGTGAGAGCATGGGTATTCTGTGCCCTCTTGCCATACCCTGTACTCTCTGTCTCTTCCATCTGGCTGTTCATGAGCTATATATCCTTTTATAATGTTGCTGTTGTTTTTGCTGTTGGTACCCTGTAATCTAATGAGTAAGTGGGTCTCCTGAGTTCTGTGAATTGCTTTTGCAAATTAATCCAGCTCACGGAGGAGTCTTGGGAACCTCTTGTTTATAGCCTGTTGATCAGAGCACAGGTGACAAGCTGGGCTTAGGTCTGGCATTTGAATTGGAGTGTGAGGGAGCAGTCTTGTGATACTGAGCCCTTAACCTGTAGAATCTAACACTGTCAGGTGCCTAGGTGGCTCAGTGGGTTATAGCCTCTGCCTTCAACTCAGGTCATGATCCCAGGGTCCTGGGATCGAGCCCCCACATCAGGCTCTCTGCTCAGCAGCAAGCCTGCTTCCCCCTTCTTACTCTGCCTGCCCCTCTGCCTACTTGTGATGTCTCTCTGTCAAATAAATAAATAAAATCTTCAAAAAAAAAAAAAAAAAAAGAAAAAGAATCTGACACTGTCCCTGGGTAGATGTGTCAGGATTGAGTTGAAGTTTTCAGCGTCTTGCTGGTGTCCCAAGAATTGCTTGGTGGTGTGTGGGACAGCCCTGTTCCTCGCACACTGGAATCAAGTCCAGGAACCCAAAATAGCTAGGTAGTTCTTTATATACAGAGTGTTTTTGTCTTTTCAGCTTGGAAGGGCCTGGTTTAGTATAAAAATCAGAGAATTCATAGAATTCGAACTTGAGACTACTCTACAATTACAAATGTGGTGTACTTTGAGAACAAGCTTGAGACCTCATCTGTAAAAAGGAAATAATGTAACATTATTCATAGCCAGAGTGAGTGCATGTGCTAATTGATAATATGGTGGTGACCTTAAGGATACTACATGAAGTTTAGTTTTCCAAGTCATATTGCTCACTGCAGCTACTGTCCAGGACAACTGTGAGAGTTGGGGAAGATCCTCTATGATGATGCAAAGAATTAGATTTAAGAAGGTAATGAATAAGTTGGAAGCCAAGAGTACTTACATATAAAACGCTACCCCTTGTGGGTTTTTTTAACTGATGATCCTGACACAATGTAGGGCTTAGCAGGACCAAATACAGGGTGTGTGAGGTCATTGCTGAAGAAGGAACAAGCCCAGTTAAGTTTATGGTCTCAGAGATGGAATTGTGGCTGATAGCCAAGGTTAAAACCAGAAGTTCCCTGAGAGCCTGGAAGCCAGCTGGGAGAGAATGTCAGAGATGTTGCTGAAAATTAGAGCCAGGGATCAGTGACCAAGAAAGCCGATTTGTAACAGGAGACAAGAATGTGAGAAACAGCTTTTTATGGAGTTGCTCTAATTCTGATGGGTGTTATCTTTTTTAATGTATCACACCCTGCCTTTTGCCACCAGTGTTCTTTCTCCTCAAGAACACTGCTTTGAACTGAGCCATAGACTGTCAAAAACCAGAGGAGTGAATAGTTGTCATTAAATATGTGATAAAAAACTGAAAAGTAGACATAGACCTGTATTATTGTAATGAAAGTCCAAACTGATGATCTTAAACTATGAGGAAGCTTTTCCTGTCTGAAGAAGAGCATGCTAAATATTATATTTTTCAAATATTTCAATAAAACATTGTTAATATGTTTGGAAATGAAGATGGATGTGCTTGCATTTTTCGGAAAATAATTTCTGAAGAACAAATACTCCATTCATTGAGTAATGAATACATGGGGAGCATGGGATGTCTTCACCAATTTAGATGACATAACTATTTTGGAAATATTTTTTTCTTATACTAGGTAATGTATTAGATCATCCTTCTATCTGGTCTCTCTCTATATCTATTTTTCTCTGGTGAATGCTTCTTTTGCCCTGCTATCAGAATATTCTTCCTAAAACTCAAATGTGATAATTGCAGAGAAATAATTTTAATAATCTCAGAGAAGACCAGTATTCAATATGTCATATACTAACTTAGGTAGAAATTTTCAAATTTGAAATTCTTCTTTGCTCTTAGTCAACTCTGCTTAAAATGAAATGACTGTGAACAGCCCTATATTTGCTTGATGGGTTCCTTCCCCCACTGCTTATTTTAAGCAAATACTCTATGTATTCTTTTTGGTCCAAGATCCCATGGATAGGAATGTTTGATGTTTAAAATTTAAGTAACTTCCTTCTTCAAAACATGGTGGAGAATATGTTAGAAGTGATAGAAGTCTTGAGAAGCATATCCCTTGAAGAAGAGTATTAGAAACCTTTCCTCTTGACTGGATTTTGTTTAGTGTTACTATTTTAAAATGCTGATTATAGTGGTAATAGCAAAAGGATGGACTTTACAAAAGTCTTGATGGGATATTGTAATATTTTGGCTCTAAAATATATGTGGGAGTTTTCCTGTCTTAAATCAGTTTTGATTTGGAACATATCATGACTTCTCTGGCATGGTAGCCACCACTTGGCCAACATAATAGACTAAGATTCTTACCCGCAAAATGTCTCATCATTCTCTGGAAGAAAATCATTTTTTGAGTCTCTCTAGAACCTCAGAGGGCCATGAATACCAAAAATGGGAGATAGAGTTATTACTGTCCTGTCCCTCCTTATTCAAAAGTAATCTGCTTCAAAGTATGGTACAATTTCCTTTATCTCTGCCTTTCTTGACCTCCCTCTGCTTATTCTCTCTTAAGAGCTTTGCTGTTTGCAGCAGCCCTACATCTACAATCAGAGCGATTGGCTTTCTTAGTAACTTATATTTAGAGGATTGAAGAAGAATATCTGATCAATTACTTTGAATAAGATGGCTATTTTCTGGACAAAAAAGCAATTACTTGGAAACGACTGGATCATGTCGTATCTAATTACATCCCTTGCAGACTTTGTGGGCAGGTGAACAATGAAAGTGCAGCTCTCCATTGTCCTTCTTAGCCCTTCTTCCATTATTGCTTGTTATGTCATGCTCCAACCATTCAGGTGGACTATGTCATTTCCCTTAAAAATCATGCACTTCGACTCTTCATTGCCTTTCCTTTCAATGAAATTGCCCTCCCATTTTACCCTATTCCCCTTTTGTCCCATTTAAATCTTCTTAAACCTAACTTTATCAATTACATCAAGTGTAAGGATTTAGATTTCAACAAAGAGAGATGGACAAAAATATATATAAAGTATAGGAGATAGCAGGAGTGAAAACACAGTGTGTTGAAATTGAATATTTCTTTGGAATTCATCAGATAGTATTAAAGCTCCTTTCCAGATTAATTTATTTGTTGTTTGTCATGCTGAATTAGTTTTAGAACTATAGACACTATTGTGTATTTTTACTTATGGGGATCTAGGTTAAAGAGATGCCATTTTGGTTCAAGAAAAATCTTTTCTTGATTTTTTTTTTAAGTTGTCATCAGTTATTTCTTCAAAAAAACAAGTCACTGATTATTCTCATTATGGCAACATTTCTCAAGTGGAAATTTGTGGAATGGTGGATATTAGTAAATTAATACTCAGATGATTTGTTGTGATAGGACAGTCTTATGAAGGCAAATAAAGTTGGAGCCTACTATGTGTGAGTCATTTGTGAAGGTACAAGGGAAGCCCAGTTGTGAGTACTACTGGGAATCTCACAAGGTTTCACATGGCTTAGCCTTGCTGAACTGGCAGACATATTGTTGGCATTTATTAAAGAGCCTTTATTTCTCCAGAGGCAATTGAGAGACTCCAAACCTGGGCATTGATCTCTTCTTTTTATGTGAACCATCTTGCCTTTGTTAGATTTAAATGTATTTAAAAAATGTGCCCTTTGTATTATGGATTAATCAAAGGAGATGTAGGAGACTGACAGACTCAACATATTATTTTAGTAGAATGCAATCCTTTTCTAGACTCACTCAGTATTTCAGGTTGGATTTACTTTGTCCTTAGGTCAGTAAAGTCGCAGGATCAGAGATCTCATTCCTGAGATTTGTCTTCCTTCATAAAGTTGGTCAAATCTCTTGTACAGTAGTAAGGTAAACTTTTAGTTTTTGGATGCAAACTAATTGTGGTGATGACTCTCTGGTCATTTCAAAGAATAAAGTAGGATTTAATCTGATGGACATTTTATTTATAGTTTCAGCTTCCTCCCATTTCATATGACTATAGGTGAAGGTCGAGTGTACATGAAGTCCTGTGTTTTATTTGTGGGGATAGTAGTGGCTTAATAAATGTAATTTCCGTATTTCCTTTTTCCTTCCCTCTTTCCTTTTTTTGTGATTAATTATTAAAAGTTTAATGTATGTATTGGCACAGTAATTTTTTAAAATATTTATTTATTTGAGAGAGAGAGAGACCATGAGAGGTGAAAAGGTCAGAGGGAAAAGCAGACTCCCCACTGAGCTAGGAGCCCGATGAGGGACTCGATCCCGGGACTCCAGGATCATGACCTGAGCCGAAGGCAGTTGCTTAACCAACTGAGCCACCCAGGCGCCCTGGTACAGTAATTTTGATAACTCCTAGGTGGAGTTCTTTTGTATGGCAATCCCAGGCATCTTGAACACATCTCCAGAACTAAATACAAATTACAAGAACTGAATGCTTAAAATAGCGAAATTCAAAAGTATACAAATAACCTGGAAGAATTTTTTCCAGCTCTCTCAAACAATTTTAAATCACCAAAACAATGGAACTTGAGATTTAAAAATAATTAGACAGCAAAATATGCATAATTTGCAGTATGCCTAGGGCAAAAGAGAATCTATTTTTATAAAAGCCCTAGAACCAGTTTTAAAGAAAAAAAGTAGAGTATATAAGAAGAGTGGTAAAAACCAGTATAATGTGGTTACAAATAGTAATTTTTCAAAAAGCTAAATTAAAATCTCTGCAGGATTAAATAAGACCTGGAGTTTTGACAGAAAGCTTTTAAGGATTCAGAATCATTTGCATCTGAAAAATATCTGGCCACATCAGTGTACCTCCTCATGAATTTCACTGGCTTGAGGTTCATTTTGCTACATATTTATAAAATAAGTGTAGTTTCTGGTGTCCAGTGGTGGGCTGAGAGCTGAGCAAAGGACCATTGGACCCAAAGTCTTTGAGCAGTAGGTAAACCCTCGTCCAGGTAGAGCTCAGCCCTCACACCTGTCCTGACCAGCAACCATAATAATATCCCCAGATATTCCCTGAAAATCACACCAGCCTTATGGTTGGCCATCTTTTTTACTTTTCTTTAATTATTCTATTGTAAAATGTAGCTAATACAATACAGAATTGTCTCATCTTGGTTTTGTCTTTTCTCTCTTATTTCAGTTGCCTCTTAAAATTGCTAAAGGATGAGAATAAATGCAAGTCTTCCTAAAGATGAAGGAAGCGAGAGGCCTGCCGAGAAAATAATCAGTTCAGGAATAATTAGAGCTGACACTATGTAAAAATTGGCAATAAAACTGGATTTTGGAGCATAGTTAGCATTTTAGTTAATTATGTGGATACACTGCAATTTTATTTTTTTCTTTTGGTCATTTTGATGTCAGTTCTATAGCAGCAAGAAAGGACTTGGACATTCAAAGCTCCTTGAAGATATATTCTCCAGTGGCAGCATTAGAGACCACCTCATCTTTGTTACTAGGGCTGTGTTTCCATCCAGATGAAAGAAAGGTGAATTTCTGACCGGTCATCACTTCTCCTCTTCGCATGTGCTTTTATCCCAATGCTAAAGAAAATTGCAAAAGTAATTTCAGGGCCAAATTCACATCATTTTATGGAACTTGGAAAACATATATGAGAAAATCTAGACCACATAGAAAATGTTGAAATCATTTTTTTTTTTAATAGACCTGTATTGGGTACTGATACTAACAGAAAAATGTCTTTCATGGTAGTGCTTATTAAGAACTACTCATGGAGGCTCTTGGTTCATTGTTGCTGGGAAAAATCATCTTAATGGGAAAGGTCAGAGCAATTTAAGCAATTTAATAAGACACAATATGAGTGCTATTGTGAAAACCAATATAGTTCTCATAGAGCACCTGAGGATTTACCAAATATTGGACATTTATTACAACTAATAATAAGGATTAAAATAACCCTAAATTATATTCCTTTATGTATTTAAACTTCCGTAATAGTAGTATAAGAAAAACATCAGTCCTTACAGAGATTTAATTTCTACAACCTCTACTATTACACTTATTATTTATACGTGTCACTTACGTGGTAATTAGGCGATGTGCCAGGGTCCAAAATAATTAATTAAAAAGACAAATAATATTTTGCTGCTAAGCATTTGGCCAAGGGGAAATTAATCTGTTAAATTTAGAAAGACTCTGAGAATTTATATAAAGTTATGAAAGGGTGTCAAACACTATTATAAGAAATAATTTGAAATAGAATCTATAAATTGATATGATCATGGAAATAAATCACTTCACTGTAATAGACCATGAATAAGAAACTACTCTTTGCATTTTTTAAATCCCATTTACTAATTTCTACTGGGTTTGTAAAGCTTGGTAGTAAGTGTGTCCTTGCTTCTGTAGTATATAGTTTTGGAGGAGAGAGGAGATAAGAGCACAGAATTTGATATTATGTAAATCATTTTCAAGACCAAGCTCAAGGGTGTTCTGGAGTCTGGATGCCCTATGCTTTTATAGGTTGGTGGACTCTCTTGCAAAAAAAAGAATTTAAAATTATAAATACACTATTAGACCCAACTAAAATAAACCATAATTTGTAATTATTTTTTATATTTTATTTTTTAATTTTTATTTTTATAATTCATAAATTGGGGGGGAATTGACAATCACCATAAAACTCTAGAAATATATACGACATATTTATTAGCTCCCTGTCATACCTCTAATTTTTTCAATTATAATTTTTATGCAGCAATTTTGTAGTATTTTCCATATAGAAAATAGAAAAATAGTTCAAAAATAGAAAAATTTCTCCCTTATAGCCATATTGATGGAAGTTTATTTCTCTATTGACAGTTTGTCAGTTTTATGACTTTTTACTGGTAATGTGATAATTTCTGTGATATCTAGCTGTAAGAGGCTGGGCATCCAGGGTTCTTGCACAATGACAGGTCATAATATTCCTTGAATTTATGTTAAGCACCACCCAGTTTGTCACTGAGGTCCTCGTGGAAGAAGCTGGATGAGTTGGTAAAGTGAGCAATAGAAGTAGAGCTAGAAATCACTCCTAAATCAGATCAACAGTAGTAATTGAACTATAAACCACATTAATGTATTCTACTAAATCCAGACTAATTATATCCTGATTTAACTTCCCTAACTGGCTCCCTAAAACTGCCTGTAGCCCTTAAACACTACTCTGCAGAAAGGAAAATAGGAATAATGTTGAGTGACCGGGAGTGAAATCTCTTACCATTGCAAATTTTTCAAAGCATTTGACTATGCCAGTGTGGGGTGGTGACACATGGTGCATATGCATTTGAAGGGCCCTGAAGCTAGAGTTTCTTGAAGGTCAAGACAATTCTGCTTTTAGTCCTGAGAGAAGGTGTACAAAGTTCTTAGAAACCATATTTGATAGGCATCAGAAAAGACCTCATCCAGGAAAAGGAATTTGGGATGGTCTTGAAGAGGAATAAGCTTTTAAGACCAGGTATTTGGTGAAATTATTTCAGAAGAATGGAATTATCTTTTTTTTTTTAAGATTTTATTTATTTATTTGACAGAAAGAGAGAGAGCGTGCATGCGCATGCAGTGGGAATGGCAGACAGAGGGAGAAGGAGAAGTAGGCTTCCTGCAGAGCAGGGACCCCAGTGTGGGGCTGGGATCATGACCTGAGCCAAAGGCAGACCCTTAGCCGACTGTGCCAGGTGCCCCAAGAGTAATGGAATAGTCTTAACAAATACACTAACTATCTAAAATCATAGTACGGTTAAAGATATCTGTTGAGTATAATAGCGACATGGATTACCAGCCCTTACTTTGACATTCCAATTCAGATCTGGACTGGAACACAGATTATGGATTTTTAACAAGCAACAAAAGGTGAGGATGTTGTAGGTGGCACTACATAGTTTTTTCCAAGTAAAATGTGATGAAATTATATTTTTAGAAAAATCTATGAGTCTGACATGTTTGTGAGTAGTGAAAATTGAGGTCATGTCAGATAAATCAGAGACCTAACATACAGGGTCTTATCTGCTACATTTAATTAATTCTCTCAGCAGAGCTTCCTGCCCTGTATTAAGTAGGCAATCGTAGTGAACCATTGTAGATTCTTGAGCAGGATTGTAGCCTGATTGCAACTGCCTTTTCATTGAACAGCACTTTCCCTTAAATGGATTTGGTGAGTTTGGGGAGATCATGAGTAAGGAGTCTATTTCAATAAATCTGGTCAAGAGATAAATAAGTCCTGTCAAAGATGTGGTAATATAAAAGTGATGGGTAGAAAAGATACTGAAAAAGAAAAAAAAAAAATCGTAAGAGTATCATGCAGTGTAAGAATCCCATGTTCTTGTGAGCAAAAGAAATGTGCAAGTTGTGGAAAAGTTCATATATATGGCATTTCCAGGGTCATTTGGTAGTGGCCAAAATATATCTGCTCTTTCATAAGTGACTTTTTCAAAGCTTCTTAATCCCCTTTGTGTCTTAATGTGTGCACTTTCATATTTATATTATCATTGCTTAAAATTTTAAGATTAGAAGTTCAGTACCTGAAGTAGATAAAACAAAGGACACTATTTCTGGAAAATGCTCTTTATACTTTGAGGCGGGGGTGAATGGTCACTGTATACTAAGAAACAAATTATATTATTGAATCCTTTACAATTGCAACCTTAAATTCTGGCTAAAAAAGGCACATTAGCCTTTCTGCCATTAAAGTATATATTCTATTCACAATTATAAAATACATTTTCCCAGAGAGGCAGGACAGGAAAGCAGAGATTGCTTTTGTGGATTATTTTAGTCCTTTAGGAAAAATGGGATGTGTGAAATTATCTTATATATAAAATATTCCATGTATTTTTGGAGAGCAGAGAATTGAGTACTTTCTAAGCTAGTCTAGATTTATCACTTGGTGATAAATATGTGTTCTTGTCTTTACTTTTTAAAAAAATTATTAATTATTTATTTTTATCCTCATTGTTTACGTTGATTATTAATCTAATTCTAATTACATATCCTAGTGATGGTTAGCAGTCTTACATAAATTTGTATTGTCTGTGTGTTAATATATGAAGTTGTTTTGCTTAAAGGCAAATAAATAAAACAGAAACACCACAAAAATCTGCCAAAAAGACTAAGGCACCAGAAGAAGAAAATCTACCACGGAACCAAAGGAAAAAAAGAGAGAGAGAGAGAGAGAGACTGAGCCAGAGAGTGAGGGAGAGAAAGAGCTAATAATATCACATATTAGGATCCACTTGAGAAGCCAGTACAGACCAGGCAGGTTAATGATCTTGAATAATACTCTCTTCATCGCAGCTAAAATCCAATGAAAGGTTTATATACATAGAGAGACCAATTACCATGTTCATGTATTAAATTTATTTTTACCAGCAGTGTTTGATAGAAGGAATAAAATCTTTGTATATATATTTCTTCCATTGGCTTATATCCATAGAGTATAACAAACAATTCCTCAATAAAAGTATAAATAGGTGCATAATTCTTATTTCTTTATTCCTGCATTGTGGCCTTAACCAAAATATGTCAAATACAAAGGTTATGCACAAAGGTTATAGGCTTGAATCTCATGCAATCACTGATAATTCAGTAACCTTCAGTGGAGGTATAATTCTTGGTTAGTTTTAATGTTGGAGGAGTGCCTGCTACAGGTCATCCCTCTTGTTGTCTCACAACCTCACAGGGAAAAGAGAAGAAGAAGAAGCATTTACAAGCAACATGAAATGTAAAATGGAAATACTTAAAAGGAACAGAGAGCTATGAAGTAGGAAGTAGTTGAGCAAATAATTGACAAGGCCTAGGCTAGGGTGACCCACCATCCTGGTTTGACAGGGACTGTGGGGATAACAGGGATGTGATAAGCTTTTTTTGGTGCTAAATCTTAGAATGTCCTCCCAGAGGACATTTGTCCGTATTTCCTTTTCACAGTTGAGGTGAGAGGGTGTTACTGGCATCTAGTGAAAGAGGCCAGAGACCCTGCTAAACCTCCTACAATGCACAGGCCAGTTCCACAAAACAAAGGAATCTGACCCAGAGTATCAGTTGTGAGAGACCCTGGTCAAAAGGGAAGGAGTTATTAGAGAGTGCGAGTGAAGATGTTGACTGTGTACAGAGAGGGGGTAATGGATGGCCCAAGATGGTGAGAGGGATTCAAAAAACAAGCGAAGCAGTTGGTGTGGAACAGGATATACCAAGGGAAGTTTTTAAAAACAGCAGATAGAGGGGCACCTGGGTGGCTCAGTGGGTTAAAGCCTCTGCCTTCGGTTTGGGTCATGATCCCAGGGTCCTGGGATTGAGCCCTGCATCAGGCTCTCTGCTCAGTGGGGAGCCTGCTTCCTTCTCTCTCTCTCCCTGCCTCTCTGCCTACTTGTAGATCTCTGTCTGTCAAATAAAAACAAACAAACCAAAAAAAAAAAAAAAAAAGAAAAAAAAAAAACAAACAAAAAAAACCAAACAGCAGATAGAATGTGGCTGCCATCAAGTTATTGCTGGATGGCATTATTTTCCCCGTTGAAGTAGGAGCAAGAGCATCAATCTCTTGGAGGTGAGAGGTCTGTGTGGGACAGACTTCTGGAGAGTGGTGCAGGGTGGGCAGATGATTGATAGATGATGCCCAGTCCTTGAGCCTCAGAGCATGAATTTGCAATGGCACTAGCCCATACAGTGTTGCGATTTTCTCAGGCAAGGCTCAACCCTTCAGCATGGGAAAGGAGAAAGCTGTATTCTAGAACTGATTGAGGACCTTAAGGCAAATGTACAGCGTAGGAGAGACTTCAGGGAACTAGTGGGAGCGGTATCACTGTTAGAACCCTCCACTGGATGGTAGAAGGGGGCAGAGCCCTCATAGTGAACCTTTGCAAAATAATGACCATTTTCCCAAATGCTTTTCATTGAGTTCAGTCTCTTAAGCATAAGTATTTTGACTGCTTTGCTCTGCAGATTCTGAACAGCGGTTTTACCTTTCTCTGTTTATTTTGCCTCAGAAAAACACTGATAACCCCAAGGACATTTATTTAGTGAATTGGAGTAACTGATGCATATTTAAATATTAATTGCAGCCCATCCCTTTAGCTTCCTCTTCTTTTTCCCTCTGAAACACCAGCCCTGAAAAATGATCTATTTCCTGGCATTTTAGAACTACCTCAAAAAGCAGCTTTGACTCTCGCTAGGTTTCCAAAGACTTCAAGTAGTAAAATTTGACAAAAGTGTTGCAAAGAGCTTTAAAAGGCCATTCCCTTTGATTAAATTAGTGACTGATTAGATTACATAGTGATTCAGGCAAAAAAGTAGCATGTGACACTCAACATTTAGCATCCCAGAGGTTTTGTCTTTTCATTTGGTACTGAATGAAGGTTTATCCCAGGATAATCTAAAGCCCCTTTTTCTAATTCTGGAAGATTACGTTCATCCAGATTCTCACACTTGCGGCCTGGTGTATGTTCACAAGCGCTCCTGTTACACGAATCCAAGGGAAGCATTTTCTTCCTTTCCATAACGAATTGGGATCATTAGCAAAAACACTTTAGGGCACTTATCTAAAAATGTGCTTGGGTTATACATTGATATTTTAGAATTGTGCAAAAAGGCTAGTATTATTGCGTAATTGGAATCATTAATAATACAATATTTTTGCATGTAAAGGTAAATCCAGCCTTGCAGGAGGTCCTAAAATGGTGTCATTTTATTGTAGTCAGCATAAGATGATCGGCGTAGCCCTGCTGGGTGAAAGGGTGGCTAAGGCATGCTTCGGTCTGGCAAGAGGCTTTGTGTATCTGCAAGTGTGTTCTGAGGCTAGCAGGGGGCTGGGCCCGTCAGCTGTCAACCACAGCTTCTGTTTTGCTCTGAACAATAGCCATGTTGCCAGGGCAGTAATTATTGGCTGATTTTCCTTCTAAAATAAGTGTCTTAATAATTTGTCACAAAACTAACTTAAATTGCTGTGATATTACTTGCAACAGTTAAATTAGGGGGAAAAAAAAGCAAGCCAGCCATAGCAAGTAATGCTTTAGTTTATTTCTGCATGCAGTCTATATTGGTAAATAGTGTAATTAAAACCTCGTTTGCAGGTTTTTCAAAAAGGTTATTTTTGTATGGGAAAACCCTTTGTTTTCTTACTTAATACCCTGGGCTGTAAATTAGAGAAGGGTGGGGGGGAGTTAGTTGGCAAATAAAGGTCCTCACTGTCTATGCTGTTTTGGAATGCCTCCCATATTCCTGGGGCTCAGATAATGTGTTTCTCTAGAAAAGCATGCATAATCTGCACCAAAATGAGCTGGTACCAGGGTCTGCACTGCCCAGGGATACAAATTAGGAACTTGATATTTGAAAACTGATCCGACTGAAAAGTATTTCCAGACTATTTGAGTAGTGTTACCTCGTGTCTCTGGGTTCAAGTGTTACCGAAATTCTTACCAAGATAGGTGAGATGGGTATTTGTATAGATAAATCTGATGCCGTCAGAGAAAATGGGAACAAAAGGAATGGCCAGAGCATAACAAACTTCAATGAGGAGAGGGGGGGAAGAAAAAAGGCCCTTCCCCCTCCTCTTGTTGGCTTTCTAAATCTGTATGTGTTTCAGTTCACAGGCGGCAAGAATGAGACATTTCCTCCTCAGATTTCACATGCTGTCATGGAAATGCTGATAGAGCTATTTTACGGAGACATAGCTTTAAAAAAAAAAAAGAGCAAGAATTAGATTATAGTATTATACTTTGTTCCATCTAGGGCTCATTTTATTAAAGTTCTTTAAAGGTTTATTTCATCTACAAATGAAGGAATTGTACCCTATCTTCACTGTGCCAAGATCCAATTAATGTCAGCTTGAGTTTTCTGTGTGGACAGGACCAATCCATGGCCCTGGTTGATCATCTATTATTATCATAGCTTGCTTGTACATGACTTCATAGCCCTAGCGTAAGCCAGTTGTCGTGCTTTCCATCTTTTGTACCCCCAAATAGCTCACTGCGTAGAATTTGAGAATGGGTGGGTGACAGGCTACTCTGAGAATGCCGAGATCCATCATTGTTAGCGAGATTGAATTCAAGCGGGACACTCTTCCCAACCTGCGCCGTATGAATGCAGATTCTTTCTCTTGACTCTAAGAAAGAAGTTTATTTTATTTTAGAAAGGACGGATTTCATATGTAACATGAATGTCATTCTTTTGCTTGCTACATGTGTTCAGTTGGAAGGATACCAGAAAATGAGCATTTTTAACATCCTACGAAATGTTATTGGTCCTAATCATTTCCTAATATTGAATAAGAATATTTGGAATCCTGCTTATTGCTGCCAAAGACCTTTTTGGCTGAATTTAAAAAAAAAAAAAAAAGTGAATTTAAAGAAAAAAAATCTCAACTTAGTGGAAAATATCTGGAAGGACATAGACTCACACATAAAATATCCATATGACCAAAGTAATTGTGCCTTTTTAAAAAAAGCTTTGAGTACGTGCAATAGGCTAGGTATTACACAGAATGAAGCTATGACATAAGCCTTGGAAACTTAGAGTATTATGATCTCTAGCAAAGTGTTGGTCTAAATGTAAATAATGCTGGCCATTTTTCATATGTATTTTTAAAATCATCATTTCGCTATAAAATGACGTCTAGGAAAGTCTTTTTTTTCTATTTTGCATTTTATTTTTTCTATTGTTTATTCATTATTTGTGTATTTATTTCTTAACAAATGGTAATATACCCTCAAATAAAACATGGAGTACCAGGGAAACAGTTTTAAATAATGAAATTTTTAAATGTTTCATTATTGGAAGCATTTTAAAATCATATTATTCATTTTGAAGATAATATTGATTATGGACTTTCTTTAGGAAATGCTATCCTATTTATAATAAACCTATATTTTATAATTACTATTTCCTGTGTTATAAAAACTCAGGCAGTTTATTTTTCCAATATTCTCTTTTTGACAGATCATTTTTGTAACATCTCAAAACAGTATGTGTAAAGAGATGCTCTTCTGTCTAATAACAAGGTTTTCTTATGAAACTGATTCAAATTTCTCCAGAAAATACATTTGAACATTATTTTGTGATCTGTTTTACTACTTACTGAAGTTGTGTGTGGGCATATGCGAATATACACACCCCTCCCATGTTGGGAGTTACTTGGGAATATTTTAGTCACTTTTAATTTTCCAAAGTACTTTGCTAATTTACCAGTTTGAAAGTGATCTATGAAAACTTGATCACTTGAAAGTGATCTATGAAAACTTGCAGTCCCTTTATTCCTGGAAGATGGATGTATCTTCCAAGAAATGGCCCAGGCTTTTGGCAGTTGCAGTAACACCTCACTTGGGTTGGAAGGTAGGAGTTACAAGCAGGACCTCCTATTGGCTCAAAGCACTTACAGTGATATCATTTGATCTTCTCTTTGTGGCACTGGCTTGCTACGGATGCTAAAGTGAAGCCAGCACAGCATGCCATTCTAGTTCCTCTGAAGCAATAATAAAACATAATTTATGTAATTGATATATTGGGAGTTTCTTAAAAGGGAAGTAATAACATCCATATTCCAGAGTTTGGTAACATGAAGTTGGGGAAGAATTGGGGGTGGGGGTGGGGGGGTATGCCAAAGACGGTATTGTTTTATCTTCTGTTTTTCTTTCTTTGCCACTTCAATTATATCTGTGCTCATGCTCCTTTTCAAATAAGCCAATTACCTTTCCTGTGTGATCCAATTTGCAGGTACATGATAAGCAGCGAGTTAGAATGAAGAATAAATGATTACTTTTAATGATGATCAGCACATCTGATATGATAAATTATGATTAATGAGTAAATTAGCAGTGAATGATGTAAATGAATCTGCTTTGAAAACTAATTCTATAAAAAGATGCTGAAGGGTCGGTGTAGTTTCTTTTTTTGTCAAATACAGTGTCTGTGTTAAATATCCTCGTGAGTATATTACCATTTAGAGGGAATATGAAAAAAGCCAATAAATATTGTGTCATTTGCCTACATCTTTACTGAATGAGCCTGGGAGATTGCATGACTTTTCATCTGTTTCAGCATAAAGGCCTTTATCACTCTATTGAGCGAAAACGGATGTGCGGTCTGTGTATTTTGAATGCATAAGTAGGTAGTAAGCAAACCCGGGGCTTAAAGTGGAAAATGTTGAGTAAATATCTAAATGGTGCTGCTGATAAAATGTTTTCATTAAGAATGCATGACTCTGGCATAGGGAATGGTAAGAAAGGCTTTACAGATTGTATCTAAGAGTGATTCAAGACCACTAGCAGCCTTTCTGAAATTTGTGTCACTAAACCAGTGGTTACTGTGAGTGTCTTACACCAAAACAGATGGCTGGTCTTACCAAGCATGTCAATAGTTTAGAGAAGTTTTATGGTCCAGACACAGTGAATGCAGGGGATTGTTTGTTTTGGTCATAATGCCCCATGGCTGTATGTTAAAAAAAAAAAAGGTACAGTGGTAAGGCCATACAACTTTTACTGCTGTCAAACAAGTGTTTTATGACCAGGTATTAATATATCTCGACATAAGACAAGCTAGAAATTTATTTAACGGCTATAAACAGACTAGTTCATATGTAATCTCCTCTCTACAAGAGTTTTTTAAAAAAAATAACTGGAAAGAATAAGATGAACTTGAGTGTTTTAAAATTGAAAAATTATTTTCTATTGCATTTAAATACTATTCTTGATAATTCTGTTTTGTAGATATTTTTTCTTCATCTTTTTCCTCTTTTTTCTTGGTCTGTAAATGTTCACCACTGAGCATTTATTTACCTTACATTCTGTTGTGCTAAGGAGAAATGGAAAAGGCAGTGTTAGAGAAGTATTTGAAGATGATTCTTTTTTGAGGGAGGAGCTTTTCCAGCTTTCTCCTCAATAGCAGTCACTCTGAACTCTACCTTTCGTCTCTCCTGTTTAGCTCAAAAGGATAAAAATTTAGCCAATGATAAAGTAACAATTTTCAGCTTTATCAGTAGTCTGGTAATTGGATACTCTGATGTATATTTTTCCCTTGAATTTATGTGTTATTTTAAAAATGTATAAAGTGTCTTAAAAATATAATTTTTGATCCAACAGTTTTACATAAAGAATGTATCATATGCATTGAAATTTTACATGTAGGAATGAATCACATATAGGGATTACATATATGTGCAAGGATGTAATTATAAGAATAATCATTGAAACATTTTTTATAGGAGGGTGGCTCAGTCATTAGGTATCTGCTTTTGGCTCAGGTCATGATCCCAGAGTCCTGGGGTCGAGCCCCGTATCGGGCTTCCCAGCTCAACGGAAAGCCTTTTTCTCCCTCTCCCACTCCCACTGCTTGTGTTCCCTCTCTCGCTATCTTTCTCTATGTTTGTTAAATAAATAAATAAAAATTTAAAAAAATTTTTATAATACTGAAAAATTAGGAACAACCTAAATATTTAATAGTAAATTAAAACATGATCTATATGTTTTATAATGTAAAAATTATATTCAATTTAAATACTTATTGACAAAAAGGATGTGCAAAATATATTTTAAGCAAAATGCAGGCTATAAAATAATAGTATAGTATAATCTCTCTTATGTAAAAATTATTAAATATTAAATGGTGATAGAGTAATTTTAAAACCTATTCATCAAGGTGATAACCATTAGGATGTTTTAAAATTTCTTTTAATTTATTTATATTTTCTAATATATGTATAGTGAGTTTACTGTTATGTATAATATTTAAGGTCATTTTACTTAAAAATGAAATGCACAAAAAGAGGCAGAGAGGAGGATAACAATGTGATCACAATGAGGTGGAGTGAATTCATAAAAGAGCTTGAGATTCATAGCATTGTTATACTTCATCTGAATTCAGTCCTAAGGCAGACACATGACTCTGTGATTTGGTTATTCTACATTTTGCCAGCGTAGGACCTGATTGGTTCCGTCAGTCTCCCACCATGTCATATCAGTGTTTTACAGTGTCAGTGTGTATTACAGAAAGTTTGCATTCTGCAACTAATTGATGTTATAAACAAACAATTCAAATAGAGGCGAAGTAATCGTGTTTACAATATTATTATCCATATGAAATACTCAGAAGTGTACAGCCAAGGGTTAGGGGGGTGTAGAACTTTGGAGAACCTTTTATCAAGTCTGCATGTGCAATGAACACGTACTATGTGTTGGGGATGGTTAGCAGTTATGGTACTTCAGAGATGACCAGGTCACAGATGCTTCTCTCAGGGTTCAGTTAATGTGAAGGGAGAGAAATACATGAGCATAAAATAGCTATAATAAAATATGGACTGTTTTAACTCATAAATGAGATGCAAAAAGATATAAGAGATACAATAAGAGATTAAAAAAGAAGAGTAGATTTCATCTACATGGGAGGCTCAAAGAAGGCTTCAGGGTATTTAATGGAGTCGGAAATGGAGAGCTTCTATAAATTCCAAAAATGGGGGAGAAATCATTTTGTGCAGGAAATAGCGTGTACTAGGACACTGAGGCAGGGGACTTTAGGTTCTTGATGAGCAAAGGTAAAAACATATTTGGGAAAAATAGGTTAGCAGCAGCTTTGAAAGGTCTTAAGGGCCAAACAAAATTTCTGGGCTTGTTTGACAGTTACAAACTATTAAAACTCAACTTATGTTTAGATTTCTTTTGAGTGGAAAAGAGCTTTAATCATAGATGCATTTTTAAAAACCCCAAAGAAGAAAATGGGAAGGGAAAAGAAGGGTCATTGATAATGTGTAATATTGATTGTAGCAATATATACCCGAAGTGAGGGTGACCATATGGGAGAGTTCAAATACTATGATATTGTTAAGTGATCCTCAAACTTGGCTGGACACTGGAGTCCTCTGGAAATGAATTACCCACCCCTACCCGCTGATTTTCTATTTGAATGGGTCTGAAGTGGAGTCTCTGCACCTACAGCTTTTGTCGTTGCTGTTGTTGTTTAAGGCTCCCAAGGAATTCTAAAGTCCATCATCACAGGAGAATCATAGTTGTTGTTATTGGATACAAGAAAAAGAGAAGTGAGACGTAGTAGAAGCAGAATCTATAGGACTGAATAATTGCGTGGTAGCAGGTGGAGGAGAAGAAAACAAAGAAGAGGTCGGGGCTGCAAGGTTGGGTGCTTGGAAGGATGGAAGTGCCACAAATAGAAGTGGAAACAGTAAGAGGAGGAGGATTGGGAAGGCAGATGGCATGGTGTGTTTCCACAATAATGATTTTGGAATGCTGCTAGGCAATCTTTCAAGCAGTGAGAAATGAGGATTTGACATTGAGGAAAAGTTCAAATGGGAGATGTCATTCCATAAAGTCAAATTTCTTCTTCTTATCCTCCTTCCCTTTTTCCTTCCCCATCCTTTCCTTTCTCCTTTCTGTCAATGTATGTATCAATTCTTTGTCAACTTGAATATTGGTAATTATACAGAGGCACAGACATCTGTCTACCCAAAGGAGGACTGCTTTAGAGTCATTTTCAAAGAATTGAGAGTTAAGGCTCAATACAATTAATGGTGTAGACATACCTACAATATGTCATTGAAATGCTTTGGAAAGGAAAAGGGGAAATTGATATCAAGAACATCTGTGGGGTATTTGTCTTTATCTACTATGAACAAATTTAATGCATTCTCTGAATAACACAGAAGTGTTCTAGCATACTAATCCTGGAACTTATGTGATATGTTTATGAATTTTGTGTCATCAATTTTGTCTGTTGACCAGATATCATAGTTCATTTATTCCTGATTCAAATTGGCTCCTGGAAATTAGAAGAATAATTTCAAGATGGCCTCTGACTGAGTTTTTTTCACTTAACAAGGGAAAAGTAATTGCTGTAATACAGCACAAAGTGCTTGCCAAACCCTCAAGAAAACGGTCAGTATATATTTAATAGTTAACCAAAACAGTTTGAAAATATACCATAAATTGAGTTATACCATGTTGTCTATGAAGTGTCATTGTAACTTCCTGTTTTCTATTTTGACACAATAGGAATATTGGGGCTTCACAATTAGATCAAAAGTCCATGACTCACTCATAACCTCAGAGAGCCTTCCTTCCTTTCTTTTTCCCTTTTCTCTCTCTTTCCTTCTTTCTTTCCAAATCTTTACAGTACTGTAAATTTTTCTATAATTCTATAAAATAGGAGTAATGCTATTATCTTGCAGGACTATGTAAAACATTGCACATGAGATACATAGAATATTTAATCCACTGTGTGGTATTCACTAAAGATTAGGTATTTCTTTATCCCATTTTGAAGTATAGTGCTTCTTAAGTCAAATTTTAAGGCTATAAGATTGGAAGACAGCATCATTCATGACTCAGAAAAAGTCTCTTTGTCATTGAAGATCTATGCTGGCCATGGATATCAGACATGACCCTGTTCAGATCCCACATGATAGGATAGATATCCTCACTGGCCCCAGTTTATGTAGAACATCTGCCTTAGAAACCAGTCCAGCCTGGTGTGTGTGCCACACTTCTGCCTCCTATACAGTCATGCGTCAACTTTAAGACCTCCCTCTTTTCTTTTCATGAGCCACTTTGGTTTTGCTGGTATCTCAGGCATTCTTTCCTCCCTCCACTCCTGCCCAGTAGAGATCAAATGAATCATAACAGAATTCATCATCCACTAAACTCTAGCCACTCTTTGTGTTTGGGGCAGTGATAATGAGTGTGTTGTGGCAGGAAGGGACTGTAAAACCCCAATAGCTCGTATACCTTCAGACCTGGCCATTATCCTTAAAACAACCCCTGACTCCTGCTATGCTCTGCATTTCCTGAGCTTCCCTTCCTGATACTTCAAGAGAAAGAAAAAATGGGAATGGTTTTAGTTGACAGTCTCATAAATTCTACAGATATCTTTTTGGGAGGAAGCAGATTCTTAAGGACAGAAATACCTACATATTCTTACGGAACATTCCCTCATCCTCTCCCTTAGTATCATTAAACAGCATCATTAACCTTCCCCTTTCAAGATTTTAAGTACATTATTATGACAAATAGCCCTTTAAAAACAGAACTCTCTATTTAAGGAAATGTTAATCAGCTGAAAGAAACAAAGCCAATTAGTTACATGCTGTTAGTTTTGCTCCTCATTCGTCATATTTCCTTGTGTCTGCAGAAGCGGCTTATTCATTAGAATTAAATTAGACAAATGGCACCCTCATTTCTTCCTTTCACTTTTGTAGTGTGCAGTCCTTTTTGTGATTTGGTTTTAAGTGATTCTCTGTTGGCCAATCAAGTTACTGCAAATCTGAGTTGTCTTCTTAACCTTTAAGAATTTCTCATAAATTCTTTTCTTGCATGGATGTTACTAGTAGATTTCAAGGGCTCTCCCCCATTAATGTCTAGCTTTACCTAATATAGTGTACTAAGGGGAGAATTTTGTCCTTGATAGAGCACTTTGTTAAGGATGGCCAAAGGCAGCTTGCTGGTCTTGGTAGGATCTATCACCTTAATTCAAAACAATAACTGTTCATTGGGCTTGTTTCCTTGTCTTCAGAAAGCCTAGCAACTTGAAACCTGATATGGCATCAAAGTATTACGATCATTAGATGCAAAGGTACTGTGCATTTGTTATATTTAAAGAAACATTTCTTTTGATTTATCCTAGCAGTGAGAGCCTCCATTTTTTATTGCACCTCGTGGATGGAACTAGAGGGTATCATGCTTAGCAAAATAAGTCAATCGGAAAAAGACAACTATCGTATGATCTCCCTGATATGAGGAAGTGGAGATGCAACATGGAGGGGTTAAGGGAGTAGGAGAAGAATAAATGAAACAAGATGGGATTGGGAGGGAGACAAACTATAAGTGACTCTTAATCTCACAAAACAAACTGAGGGTTGCTGGGGGAAGGGGGTTGAGAGAGGGGGGTGGGGTTAGGGACATTGGGGAGGGTATGTGCTATGGTGAGTGCTGTGAAGTGTGTAAACCTGGCGATTCACAGACCTGTACCCCTGGGGATAAAAATATATTATATGTTTATAAAAAAATAATTAAAAAAAAAAGAAAAAAAGAAACAAACTAACCCCTTAGAGGAAAAATCAATGAGCGGTTGTGACTCCTCTTGTGCTGTGTAGGGAAGAATAATCCACCAGATTCCCAGAGCTAGCGTCTGTATCCTGAAAATGCAGTCTTTGAAAACAGCAAGTGAGCATGGCAGACATGTTCTAGAATATCAGTCATGCCTCTGTTCTGACTCATATGCATGTTTAGCTTTTCTATTTCCATTTAGAAAATAGACTTTCTAGGTCTAACAGTAATTTGACCTCTACAGTACCCAGCATTAGTTTAATGAAAGGTTGTACTCCTCACTTGTCAAAACCAGCTTGAGCAGAAATGCATTTGCAAAGCACAGGGTGGGAAGCTTTAGGTGGATAGTAACGGCATTCAGCTGTAATAAGGACTGACTCGTGCCTAAGTACTGGGTTTTATGTGTTTCTCTCCATCTTTAAGCTCTTGATATTTTATTTATTTATTTATTTATTTATTTATGCGTTTGTTTGTTTTTGTTAAACCAAGTGCAATATTTGGTGTATCTCATGGGATAAACATGGGGATTTTGATTACTCAGACCTGAGGCAGTCGTATTGCGTGGCTTTTTAGTAGAAGTCTTTGTTTTATGCTTTTATGTGGATTCTCTTCTCTTCCTATCTTCAAAGCCTCACTTAAATTTGGGTAATATCCATGACAAAGGAAGGCAGAGGATTCATTTCATTCTTTTAGTAAGCTGAGATATTAGAGAGGAGGAAGTGGTGCTATGTATTATTATACCCCTCTGAGAATAAACATTTTTACTTGCCTCAAGCGTTTGTTGGAGTTATTAAGTTTGGTCTTCTCTCTTTCTCATTTCTTTTCTTTGGCTGGCTGCCTTGCATTGACAGCATCAGTCTTAGAGTTTGACCAGCCAAGATGATTATTTATGCAATAGTCTCCCTCACTGGAGGGATTTTACTAAATTATCTAGAAACTAAATTTTGTATCATAGAGTGATATTTATTCTTTTCTGGTTTAGATTTTGAGAGCACATGTAAAAAATTGACATCAAATCCCATAAAAAAATCATGATTCTCTTATCTGTGAAGGCTAATATCTTTTGTATTAAAAAAAAAGCTGTGTGTACGTGCACTTGATATACCTTTTTTTTTTTAAATGTACTACGATCAATTCCATTTCTTGCTTACAAATAATACATTTAAGGACCCTTTTCAGTACCATTTTTTTTTTTTTTAGAAGAATACTGAGCCACTAAAATGGTATTTAGTAGGACTTAAGAAAACAGTCCCATAGCTGAAGCAGATTCTAACTGGTTATTTTAGTAAATTTTCCACAATTCAATAGGTTAATTTCATTACTTGACCTCATCTCTAAAAATGAAATCTTTATAATAGCATCCAGTGGTCATAACACTAGCAGATTTGAATATTTGTGAATATTACCAGAAGGACTTTAGGTAGGATCAGAAAAGCAAGTAAGTCAGAAATACATTTGAACAAGGGAATGGTAGTCACCTCACCTCATATTCACTGAGAATATGGGGAATCTGCCTTCTGTGTTTTATATTTAGAAGTCAGATGTCCTGTTTAATAGTAATTTGACTACTTAGTGTCCCCACTCATCAGGATTTAGGAAGCACTTGTTCTAGTAGTCATTGCCTGTTTGTAGATTGTCAGAATCTCCCAAATTCCCTTCATTTTTTTTTTCTTTGTGATGAGAAGTAAGATACCATCCCTTAAACAAACAAATAAAGCAAACCTGGTGCAAAAAGAATGATATCCTATATTCTAGATTTATTTAATTTCTGGTTAGTACATAGTCATTTTATACCATAGCCCTTTAACCTCATTCACACATTCTTGCAAGAAATTTCCAAACAGAACTTAAAGGAGAAATCAGGTTGTTAAAATTCATTTTCATTCAGAGTTAACAATTTTTAAGCTATGTACTTTGAAGAGGAAGGTTCCAAAAATGACAGTATTGTAACATTTAACAAGCAATGCAATACATTTTACTTTTCCAGGGAAATTCTCTAGGAATTTTAATTGCATGATTTTAATTTCCATATTAGATGTTGACAAGTGTGTGGTTATTATCAATTTGCATTGTTTGCAACAGCAGAATGAAAAGCATAAATACTTCTTATATCATTTTTGTTTGTTTGTTTCCAGAAAAGTGATATCAGTGTACAGTGTTTTTTACTCTTCTCACTGTTAGTCATTTCCAATCATGTTAAGTACTTCCAGCAGTTCTGGTAATCATTTAGTTTGTGCTGCTACCCAGAGATGTTGCAGGATGTGATATCGAGCAAGGCTGTGGGAGCCTGCTTTCTTTCCTAGTATTCCTGAACAGGCAGGGACCTGTGTTTCCACTAGTTCTACTATCACCAAGTGGAATTTGCTGATGAGGTGGGGACTCATTTTCCAGCAATAACATTGCAAAGATGCCTCTCCCCATTCTTGTTTCTCTCATTGTGGAGATAATACACTAAGCTAGAAAAATTTAAACTGGAAGACATCTCTGAAAATAATTTTACATTTCATATTTTTACAGATAAGAAATAGGAAAGCTAGGGAAACCTGGCTGGCTCAAATGGTTGAGTATCCTACTCTTGGTTTCAGTTCAGGTCATGGTCTCAGAGTCATGAGACTGAGCCCAGTGCCAGGCTCTGTGCTCAACATGGAGACTGCTTGAGATTCTCTCTCTCTCCCTCTCCTTCTGCTCCTACCCACCCATGTGCTCTTTCTCCACGTGTGCTTACTCTCTCTCTCAAATAAATTATTTAATTAAATCTTAAAAAAAGAGAAAAACAGAAACAGGAAAGTGAGATATTTTTTCCCCGAGATGATATATATATACATTATGGTACAGCTGAGATGTGAGTCTGGCCTCCCTGAATCTAGGAAAACCAAGATGAGAGTTGGAATAAACCTTTAGGTCAGCAGAAGCATCACGTGGGAAACATGAAAACAAGGCAGAGAAAATATGGTGATGAGCAAAGAGTGATGAACTTCTTTCTTAAAATCTAAGGATTATTTTCAAAATAAATTATAGCTACTGTTGTTTAAAACCATTTTTCAATAGCATTTAACTGAAAAACAGTAGGTGTGGAAATTTGTAATAGGGATAAGAAAATGGAATGGAAAAGTAAGATGCTTTTGAATTAAAAAAAAATAATTGCAACATAACTGCAAAAACTCAAGGGTGTGAGAAAAATGTAAAGAAGTAGGAAAAGTTATGAATATGCCTGTCTGCCAAACCACTATTGGTGTTTTTGCACATTTTGTCCTATCCTTTTAGGGGCTGCATTTTTCTTTATTATCTGATACCCCTCATTTAAATGTGTGTATGATAATTTTGTGGCTTATTATTGAATTGCAAGTATTTCTCATGTCATATTATAAAACATTTATCCATATAACATTGGCTATATTTGTACGATGTTCTATCATAATGTCATAGTTCATTTTACTGTCAATTCCAGTTTTATTTCATATTTAGGGTACATATAGTCTTTGCTAAATAAATGGCGTAATAGATATCTTTGTGCATAAGTACCTATCTTCATTTTATTTAATTCTCATATAATAGATTTCTAGATCTGGAAATGCAAGTTGGATGATAAGTAGGTTTTGAAGAGAAAGGGTGAATGTTAGGAATATTTTAAGGAAGTAGAGAACATTTAAAAACCCTTTAACTTCTAGCCTTTCATCTTTAGGAATCTTAAAGTCTATGTATTTTTTTTACAGGAGTTCCTTTTCTTCTTCCGCCCTCCCTAACGCCTCCCCAGCCCCCCTCCATGACTTTGGAGGCTTCTTGACTCATCTTTTATGCAAATTAGGAACTTAAGTTTCAAATAAGGCAGAACACAATATTTAGGTTAAGGAGTCACTTTGCCAGTTTTCCCTATTTCTGTTTCTTGCCAAACCTTATAATTCAGGGCTGTATTTCTTGTCTCTTTTAAAATTTCCTAGAATTTCTCTTAAATGTCACTAATTTTAATGGCTTAGCAGTGGCAGTGCTGCTTTCTGGCAGTGCCCTGATAATGGCATCAAAGCAAAGAGCTAAAATTTTACTCACTTTGATTGATGAGCTCATTTTGTTACAGAGGACAAATTGGATTTTTTTTATATTGGTAATAAAAATTAATGTGTGATGTTGCTTTTTGTATGTTATTGGATCTCTGCCTTAATACAGATTTCAGCAATAAAAACACGAGCAGATATCTTGACCAGAAAGTTACCTCCCTCCCCTTTAAACGACCCTTAAAAGTAGAAGATGCTTTTCTCATTTTGTGATCTTGGTGTGTGCATATATATATGTATGTATTGGTCTCAGTGGGGTTGAGGGCTACGGGGAAAGTGATGGCAGTGGGGTAATACTCTGTGTTTCAATTTTCCATCTAATTGTGATGTTTATTTCTTTTTATTTCAGCACCTCCAAGGTTTACAAGAACTCCCGTTGACCAGACAGGGGTCTCTGGTGGAGTTGCCTCTTTCATTTGCCAAGCTACAGGAGACCCAAGACCTAAAATTGTCTGGAATAAAAAAGGAAAGAAAGTCAGCAATCAGAGATTTGAGGTATTAGGTCCATTGTTCTGTTTCTCTGGGGGAGAAATGTATCTGCTGTATCTTTGGTTTGTATATTACTTGCTTATTTTACTGTGATATGAAGTGTGATAATCACTGAGACATGGCCTTCTTTTTGTTGCTTGTGTTGGGAAACTTAGTTCTAAATGGCTTTTTAAAAAGGAATGTGTGGGTTCAGGTGACTAACTTTGTATTAAATGGTACCAGGCTCAGGGTTCTTGGGATCCGTCTATTAGCCTCATCCTCAGACTGTTTCCCCATAACATAAATTCCCCATAAGATTTCAGTATGTGAGTCTCACATCCTCCCACAACGGAGCCTAGAAGATGAGTGAAAGCTCCCTATGCTCCCAGGTCTCACTGAGTTACTTACTTGTCCCTGGACTAGTGTATATAGACAACTGGATGGTACAGACCAACTACTTTAGGTTAATCAGACTCTACCTCGGTTCTGGGAAGGAAATTAGTTCCATCCAACCTTATGGCCTGGAGCCGGGAGGCAGTGTTTTCCCATTGCGGATTCAGGTGCCTGTGACAAGGAAGAAGGGGAATGGGTACTGGGCAGCAAATGAAGTTGTCCACTGAATCTCACAGCTGTGTTTTACAAGTACCATGAACTAAAATGGGACATTAACTCCAGTTGTTGGCCTAAGCATGACTCTGGAAGAACATACCCAACCAGGATGAAATGGCATTTAAACCTTTGAACAAATTACTCAAGAAAGCTCAGTGACTTGAAGATGATGAAGCATAATTCAGATATTATTTTGAATGTTTTTAAGGAGACTAATGGTTCAGAAATTTGCTCGTTTTGGAGGAGAAAAATAGATAATGATATGCAGAGAAAAATTGGAAGCAGCACACAATAACATGCCTGAATTTAAGACCTAATGAAAATAGCTTATTCTTAAAGGATAGAAAGACCTCTAAACTGCCCCAAAGTGTAAAACTCACTTTCTCTTGCCTGAGTTTCTGACATACTTCATAGCCTAATTTGTAGTTTGGCAAAATAAAGGCAATTTCTGGTTAAAAGAAATACAGCAAGTACAAAATTCAGAACATTTTTTATTTTACCCATTTTTACCAGTTTTCACAGAGCAATATATAGTCCAAATCCCTTTTTAAAGGGTATAATTAATTACACTGGTAGAAATTTAAATGTAGACTTCAGTTTACAAATGATAAATTTTTAAAATTATGTTTGTTTGACATCAAATACTTACAGTGATTAAACATTAAAAAAAACTTAATCACTGAGAAATATTTCCTCTATCATGTAGAAAATGATGTGTGTGTGATCTGTAATATACACCTCTTTTAGTTTAAATGAATTTGAATTTTTTTTTTAATCAAAGAGGATTTTGACATCATACTTGCTGGTGACAGTATAACAAAGATTAAATTATAATAGGAAATGTTTCAAAGCATGAGCTCTACTCATTGCATAATTCTGAATGAGAATCACACAGACACAGCCAAGGAAAATTAGTTATTTTTACATGAAGCATGTATATCAAATAGTGTTGGGTCTTGGGTTGATAATCTTTCAAATCTGTAATAGTATATATGTATTTTTGTTTTGCTAGTTTATAAAGCCTATAAGAGCCCTAAGTGAGAATGATTTTGTTTGTTCTATCTCCAGTGGCAATTATAATGTCTGGCTTAGAGTAAGTAGGGCACAATCAATACCGGGTATTAAATAAGATTTTCAAATTGGAAATCGCAACATTGGCATATAATGTGTAGTGTAGTGTTTGTTGAAAGAGGATAGGTCTACACTAGGAAATAGTTCAGAAATGTAAACCTATAGTGACACATAATAGTTAGTTGTTAAGGGAGTAGGTTCTAAGCCTTCACATCACAGGAAGAACTTTTTTTTTCCTTTTCTTTTTTTTATATCTATCTGAGATGATGGATGTTAATTAAACCTACTGTAATAGTCATTTCACAATACATGTAAATCAGACTATCACATTATATGCCTTAAACTTTATACAATGGATGTTTGCCAATTATTTCTTAATAAAACTGGAAAAAATCAAAATTTAAGATGGCATTAAGGATATTTAAGCCTTTCTCTACATTAAGCCATGAGATGTATTATATGTAATATATGTAATATATTTTAAATATATATTTATATTTAGAAATATATATTTATATGTGTTTACAAATATATATAAATGTCAGCTAATTCAAGTACTACTTCAAAAACTGATAATGGTGATGATGATGAGATTAATAAATATGGGTATGAAACTGTGGAGTCCTCTCCCAGTCTTTTCTAAAACTATGCTGTGTTCTTACAGCTGGTCACTGGGGTGCTGTGCTTTCTGGTTTATAAACATAAAAATGTTTAATGTTTATAAATTAAATGTTTATAAAAATATAGAAATGTGTGTGTGTGTATATATATATATATATATTCAATTATGACATACTTGTCAAAGATTCTAGTTAACTATGAAAGTTATTTCTCCCATCACGCATGGTGGATTCGTTCTAAAATATGTGCTTCATAGAACTGAAAATAAATTGTGGTGCATTGGGAAGTGGGACATTTTGGGTATCTCTGAATTTAAAACATAATAGAACACAGAAAGGACATGAAGTAGGTATATTTTAAAAACATTTGATCTTTCTTCTGTATGTTGACATAAGCACATTTACACACAAAATCGGGGATTAAACATCTCAATAAATGTATTTACAAAGCATTCTCAATTCATAATTTAGGCACATGGAACTATTAGTCACAGGGAAATGGAAAAAAAAAAAAAATCCCTCACCAAAACCGGAAAGCGCAGCTCCTCAGTGAGCAGATGAAAGGACACAGCATAGTTACAGAAAAGACAAGCAGAAGATTCCACAGTTTTGTACCCATATTTATCAATCTCCTCCTCATCATCATTATCATTTTTTTGAAGTAGTACTTGAATTAGCTGACAAATATCTGGGATTGCGAAACTGCTTTAGAGTGTAGTCCATAAAGATAGTGAATTCAGTCTTACTCCTTAGAACATTAATTTTCTGCCCGGTGAAGCAAGCCTCCATTTTACAGCAAAAATGCCCTAAAAATGCAGAAAATGCTAAGCTAGAACAAATACTGGAATGATTTATAGCAAAATTAATGCATGCCATCAGTCTCTTGGGTTGTGAAAGCCATCTCATTGGCTGCCTAAATATTAGATTTATGCAGTTTCTCTTCATGGTTTGCTCCTCCGTACTGTTCAGGATGAAATACTTCAAGCCAGAAGAGCTGTCTAGGGTAGTATACATTATATCTCCACCTTACAGTCCAATTATTGAGTAGGTCCACATATGCATACATGCTGTGAGAGACAGAAGATAACCTTTGAGAAGGTTACCCCTCATAGCAACAAGTCTCTTGCAAAATTAACAGGAACAAATTGTCCTACGTACACATACTAGAATATTTTCATGAGTAGACCATGGATGGTTTTCAGTAGACTTGCATCTGTAGCTACATGCCTTTCCCTTTGTTCAGGAGAAGATTCGTTAAATTAAACCAGTTTTTCCATTTTTCTACTATGTATCAAAATTCAGTCTGAAAATGCTGCTGTATTAGTCTGAGCCAAAAGACTGGTTCACCACTGTATTAAGGTTTAGCTGAGAGGTAGACAATTGTAACAACACCTGTGACAGCTATTGTTTCCTCTAATAGGTAATAGAGTTTGATGATGGATCTGGATCAGTTCTCAGAATACAACCCTTACGGACTCCACGGGATGAGGCCATTTATGAATGTGTGGCCTCAAATAACGTGGGAGAAATAAGTGTATCCACCAGACTCACAGTTTTGCGTGGTAAGTACTCAAGTACAAGGTTGTTCCTTGTGTTATTGTTGAAATTCTGTATCCCTGGTGTTCTTTTGCGGGACCACTAAAGTGCCTAGAGTTTTTATGACATTTAAATGGGAAATGAATTTAAATGCAATGTTTATAAGGGTGAAACATTTAGACAGAGAGTGCATGCCTCTTCTCATGATTCTTGAAGAATGTTATCCAGGAAAAAAAAAAGTCAGAGAAGTATTGATTTCCAATGCAAAATACCGTTATGATTTTTGGTAGAGTACCTAGAAAGGAAATAGGACATGCTCATCTTTTCAGGTTAGCATTGCTTCTGTATGGATTCTTTGTACCAAGGTTGACCAGTACTTTTTACAGATTACCACAACTGACACTGATGTTTGCAAAATTAAAGGAACATCTTCTGCCTAAAGATTAGTTCCTCATAAATGGAGGTATTGAGAAAAACAAAGGCACCTTATGTCTTTATGTCAAAAAATATATTTTTATTTCTGTCTTTTATATTTCTTGAACATCTGTTAATGCTAAGTGAGTGGAAACAGTGTGCCCCCTGCTGTGTTTCCTGCTATGTGGCTTATGCAGTTTGACCAAAGTATGAGATAACTTGCCAAATCTCTAGTACAGTGGGTCTGCTTTCTAGACTTTCTTTAGAACATCAGAATGTTCTAAAGAATGAAGAATGAAGGCTAGTGATTAATAATACTCTGTTGTGCATCTCTGCATCAACGTTTTGTGAAGAGATAAGAATATTGCCTGAATTGACTTCCCTAGTAGTTGATATCTCCTAACACTCTTGTGCCTTTATGTCTTTCTCTCTCACACACACTTTCATTTGTTTGTTCATTGCGTTTTGCTTTGAACTTCATTTTGCTGGATTCCACCACTTACGAGAATGAAGGGAAGTGGAAGGAAAAAAGGGATCAAAATTGCATTACTGGGTGCCTGGGTGGCTCAGTGGTTTAAGCCTCTGCCTTCTGCTCAGGTCATGATCTCAGGGTCTTGGGATCGAGTCCTGCATTGGGCTCTCTGCTCGGCAGGGAGCCTGGTTCCCCCTTTCTCTCTCTGCCTGCTTTTCTGCCTACTTGTGATCTCTGTCTGTCGAATAAATAAATAAATTCTTTAAAACAAAATAAAACAAAACAAAATCGCATTACCATAGAGGAATATAACATAGATTAAGAACATTTGT
The DNA here is from genome assembly GCF_002288905.1 of Enhydra lutris kenyoni. Lineage (NCBI taxonomy): Eukaryota > Metazoa > Chordata > Mammalia > Carnivora > Mustelidae > Enhydra > Enhydra lutris. Next base: position 4,038,770 of record NW_019154131.1, on the reverse strand, counting down.
TCTCCACTCCATTTTTTCCCATTGTGGTATGTATTTACTCTGTATATTTTATAAAATCAAAACATTTCCTTCTGGATCTTTGATTACCAAATCAATTCGTTAATCCAAGAAACCTAGGAAGTAGGATTATTTACTTACACATCTTAAAATATGTTTCAAATGTTATAAATATCTTACTAAGTCTCAGGAGAAATACTGACCAACTAGATATAGATCTTTTAAATGCATGTAACAGAATGATGCTTAAAAACAAGTAAGTCAGCTTTGAGCTACAATTCCGTCCATTCTGAGAAGTTATTTACACACAAAGTTCTCATCCTCCTATAAACTCATGAAGATGTTGATAAAATATCTGAAAATAAAACTAAATGCTTGATTAGGCTTGCAAACAAGAAAGCGGTTTCCTGGTGCTAAAAACAAAGAAAGAATCTCCAGAGAACAGATAATTTATAATCTCATAACCCAAGATAATAACCAAAAGGACTGTATGTTTTAACTGCTGGAGTTTTAGCTCTGCAGTAACATATAGGCCTATATAAAACAAAATAAAGGTAAGAAGAGCTAGATCAGCTTTCTGCAGAAAGGTGAGGATTCTAGCTCCACTTTTATAGTGTAATACTCAGGACTAGAAGCAGGCATAAAAAACAGCCAGATACAGTGATTCTCAGAGTGTGGAAGAGGCATCCATGTAAGTACTCACCCCACAGAGATGCCCCCACAATTCAGCATATACAACCCCAGATAAGGTCATTCATACCCAGATGGGCTCATAACTACTAATTCTAAACCATGAAAGCTAGCTCTCACTCATGAAGAACAGTAAGCCCAATCAAGGAGAGTAGAAATCATAGTTTGTGAACTACAAATAATTGGACTGTATGAATGGGTTTGGGAAAAAAATGTATTTTAAAGATTTGAGAGGCACCTGAGTGACTCAGTGGGTTAAGTGTCGTGCTCCCAGGGTCCTTGGATAGATAGCCCTGAGCTGGGCTCGCTGCTCCGAGGGGAGCCTGCTTCTCCTTCTTCCTCTGCTGCTCTCCCGCTTGTGCTCGTGCGCGCATTCTTTCTCTTTCTCTCTGCCAAATAAATGAATAAAATCTTCAAAAAAAAATATACAGGTTTGAAAAGATAACAGAGTAAAATCTCTCAGGCAAGAATAAGATATTGGGGGGGAAAAGAGCAGATGGGAGTTAGAAGTCAGATTTTAGAACTGGAAGGATTCTTAGTAACTATGTTTATTAAGACTCTAACACGTACTTCAAGATATATGTACATATATGAATATACGCATATGTGTTCACATAAACTTAACAGGTCTGAAATTGTAGAAAAATTTTTTCAGGTGTTCACACCTGAGACAAACTCAGACTCATTTGTTGATTTTCTTTTAAAATTTTAAACTTCATTTCTTTACCTAGTTTAGAACTAATGCTGTGATGTAGAAAGTGTAATACAGAGGTACAATAAAGTAAAATCTGCCAAAAACCTTTTTTTTTTTTCATTACCTTCTGATTTCCTTGAATTCACCCCTTGAAAGGAAACAGTAACAGTCATTTGGCTTGATTTAATCTTTATGCATTGATGAAGAGATTAGCAAAAACTTGGAAGGAAAGTATCAATTTTACTTAGGCTTTCACATAGATTTATGTTTTCCTGCCTCCCAGCTGATTAGGGAGCCCCATCTCATCTACTTTTATTCACCAAGCTCCCCGAGAAAATAAATACACGTGAGAATTTTAACATGATCTTGGCTTTCTGTGTGAATAGCTGTCATGTATAAGTACCTTGTATGAAAATTTATGATTCTAGTAAAGATAATTAAACCTTTTGTTTTAAAGATTATGTTTAGCAATTTTGGAAATGTTTCATGAGAAAAACCCAAAGGTATTTTGGATAATGGAAAAGTAGTCTAAATATAACTTAGAATACTTTTCATATATCCCTGTGGGATGAAGTAAATGGGCTGGGAATTATCTTTTTTTTTCCCTAGGGTTACCTCATAGTCTTAAATTTCTAAATAACTAAGTATAATTCTATTAATAATAGACTGGCAAAATATTCCAATAGTAAAATCACATTCATAGAATATGAACATGGTGCACAGTTAATTAAAATGAATGTGAAGAGTTTCATACTATACTTGTTGAGCTTTGTGCCCATTTTTGAGTTCACTTGCACTTGCAGATCCCCTTGGCAGATACTCAAGCTCTGTGCTCTGCCGTTGGCTGATAGTGATGTACACTTTGAGTCAGTGGCCTTCATCAGATGCCCATTTCGTCCACATGGGTCATTTATTTTTTTTCCTACTTTGCTGACAATGCCAAAAATGTGCCAACTGTCATGACGGGTTTTGTCTAAGTGGACTGGATGGAGATCACTAATTTATTTCACACAGGCTACTAGAGAACCTAATTAATTGGAGATTTAAACATCTGAACTGTGTGGCTAATGCCGAAGACAGTGAAATAACACTCTGACCACCCATGTGCATTAAAGGGAGTATTTCAGGGGAAACTTTCCCTCTGTAGCTCGCTTCAAATTACCCTCACTCTGAAAAACTGTTTTCATAAGGAAGGATAACTACAAACTCAGGCTGAACATGCCCTGGAATGAGATATTTAGGCAATTACCACTCATACACTGTGCACCGTAGTTCACAGAAGAAGCAGTATGAGAATGGGGAGTTGAATGCTGTATGTATGGCCCCTAGGTCATATTTTAATTTTTTAGGCTGCCCTGCCTTTGGGAAACACAAGCAAAAGCAGCTCCCCTATTCTGCAGTACTTGAGGATGCTGATGTGTGTGTCTGTCATGCACATGTTTTTCCCTCTTGGGCAGAACTTTTAAGTGAAGGCTTCGGTTGTCATTGAGAGGTTATTAAGGGCTGAGACTTGCCTAATTGTAGAACTGGAAGGTTTTTAGATTAAAAATGAGGCTTTCAAGGGCACAAGTAGGACCGGATAGGGTGTTCCAAGAAGAGACTCATTATCCAGATGGATTTAGTTCTTTCTGAATCTTTGCTTCACCAGTCATAATTTCTTACCAATGTTTGTCAGGGGAAGTCTTATAGTATAATTGTATATAATGATAACCGGGGCTGAAAAGGTTTTCTCAGTTACATGTACCAGCCACTGGGCAGGGAAAACTGAGATGTTACCCATTTTGCCTCTAATTGTCTGACTATATGTCATGTTTCTTGAATTTAGATCCTTTTCAAAGAGTATCCAGAAAATGCACGTATTATTATCATCTAAAACAGCATGTAACACATTATTTTTTAAAGCTTAGTGGACTATTTTTGGAGACCTTCCCATTCCCAGATAGCACTGCCCTCAAAACTACTACCAGCACCAGCACGACAAAACAGGGTACAATACATAACACTATTGCTCTCACCTACTGACAGGAAACTAGCTTTTTCATAGAACACATATAAAGTAAAATTATTGCCTAAAAAGATAACCCAATATGAAACAATTTAATTACCTAGTTTTGCAGATGTATCTTATGAAATGGTACTTATGTTTACTTCACACACACAAATGCATCCTATTTTGTGAATGATCGCCATCAAGACATAAGACAATATAAAGTTTCTAAGTCTCAGTCACAGGTAATTTGAGTTCCAACTCTGTCTCTGTCCCAAAATAGCTATGGCATCTTGAGCAAATGTGTTAACTTCCATATTTCCTCCTCTTCCTCCTTCATCATCTTTTTCTTTCTCTTCCTCCTTCTCCTCTTTCTTCTTCATCTATTATTATTTTTATTTTTTTATCTTCACATGGTCAGAGAAGGCAAAGGCACTGGACTGGGTTCACTGAGACCTCTTCTCTCTAGCTTCCTTTGATTCAGTGACATGCCTGTTTCAGAAGCCAGTTCTCGAAAGATGGAAAAAATATTCTCCCTGAAGGTTACTGTAACTGAGGTAGTAAAACACACAGTGAGCAGTTGGATGAGACAGAGAAAGCATTTCATTGGGAAATGGAGAGAAATGTTTGCATAATATGTCAGTTTCAAAAAAAAAATGTAAGCCATTATAGCAGTTGTTAAAAAAAAAAAACAACAACTTTTACAATCTTTCAGGGAGAAGGCAGTCGACTCTCTCCACCATTGTGCAGTACCCTGTGATCAGAATTAGCATGTTCATTACAGTCTCATTTTATTAATACCTCTTTTTGAAGATGAACACAGTTGTCCCCGCTGTGAAAATGGTACTTTGCTGTTTATGTTATAAAGTGGTCGCGGCTGGGGATCCAGGCTAGGAACATTAAAGAACAAAGCACAGCTGCTTGACTGTCACACAAAAGGATTTTTATGAAAGACTGAATCAAAAGGAAGGGTGGCCAACACAGAACAAACTTGCTGACAATTATGGTACTGAGTGAAGATTACTTGAAAAGGCTTATAAAATAGTTGAGTAGTTGGAATAAATTGATAACAACATGATATAGCCTTCCTGTGTACTCCATTTGCTTGCTGAAATGTGGTGGTAGTGGGCAGAGCCACGTAAGTCCACAGAAACTTCGGACTTCTGGTAGTATGATCTTGAGTACTTAAAAATAAATGTTCTTCACATATTAGTGTTCATCAAGGCAGGAGCCCATGTGCACAGGTCCATGGAAGACTGTTTTAAGGAGAGACATGAAAACTGATAACATTTGGGGAAAAGTGCACTTGTGAGCTGAGGCTTTTTCATGTTTCGTTGTGCTCAGTCTTTTAAGGACCATTCTTTCGGTGATGCATGCTACTTTCTTTGAATTGTTATCACTAGTTTTTCTACACTGGGATTATGTCTTAAAGGGCTCAGAGAGAATGAGTGCATTTGTAAATCATTGCATTTAAGTGAGAACATTTTTTTCTTTTGACTTCATATCATTTTTAACCATTTTAAAATGAATATTAAGTCATGTGAGTATTTACTATCGTTTGGCTCTTAATGGAACTGTGGAAATGTTGATCTGGAAGGGAATTTAGTGTTTACCTAGCCAAGTCTTTTATTTTTGATGTAAGAAACCAAGGCCTAGAGAGTTTGAAATGATTTTTTTTCCTTGGTCATACAGCTAAGATTTTCTTTGGGTTTCACCCAGTCAGAAATAATCACTGCTGTATTATGCTGTGACAATGTATTCTCACCCTTAGGTTATTTACTTTTGATGTACTTATAAAGGATATTTTCCTGGAAGAACAATGTTCTTTTAGCTGATCAGCCACAGACAAGTATGGCATGAAAGAAAACAGTGCTAACGTGCCATGGGTTTGCAAAGTGTGGAAAAGTTCTACCTTGACGGGAGAGAAGAGACCTCTGAACTGAGGCTAAAAGAATGTAGGATTTTATCAGGCAGAATGAGTGTGAAAAGATATGAGGGATAGAGAAAAGCTTCCTGAACATAGTGGCATTGATAAGAAATTGCTAAATATTTGGTGGTAGATACAAGTGGGTTCTACCACAGAAATGGGATGACTATATATATATTCATATATATATATATGAATATATATATATGATTTATTATATTATAATATACATATGATTTGTTATGAGGAGATGGCTTATGCAGGTAAAAAGGGTTACCACTTACAAGATCTGCAGGGTGAGTTGGTAAGCTGGAGACCCAGGGCAGCTGATGATATAGTCTGAACGTTGGCAAGCCCGAGATGCAGGAAGAGCCAAGGTTTCAGGATGAATCTGAAGGCAGAAATAAGCTAATGTCCCATTTGAAAGGCAATTAAGCAGGAGGAATTCTCTTACTGGGCGGAGAGTCATCCTTTTTATTCTATTCAGACCTTCAACTGACTGCATGAGATGCACTCACATTAGGAGAGGCAATCTGCTTTACTGGCTCTATTGATTTAAATGTTAACCTCATCCAAACCCTTTACAGTAACACTCAGAATAAGCTTTGGCCAACCATCTGACCATCTTATGGCCCATTCAAGTTGACACATGAAATTAACCATCACAGGTGGGTATAAACAGTAGGACCTCAGAATAGAGTAGAAGTAAAAAGGAGTAATGGAAGAAAATGAGGTTGAGACATACTTCATTGGCTACAGAGAGCAAACTACAGAAGCAAGAAATCATGTGACTAAGTTAACATAAACTGTCTCTATATGAGTTGAAATTTGCAAAGGGGTTTGCTAAAATACTTAAAAGTAATATGGTATGCAATTCACAATCCTTTCTGTATAATTGGTGTTTATAATTTAAAATTGAATATTTGGTTGACTTTCATTGATAAAATTTGAACAATTAAAAAAATAATTTCCTGGTTTTCAAAATTAACTTTATTTTAAGCTACTAATTAAGATGTAGTTTTAAAAGTTGGACATGCATAATTTATTGGGATTTAGGGCATATATATACTGAATGCCCCATCTAGGGTTTAATTATCAAAATCCTAATTACATATCTCCTTAAAAGATCATGTAACTTATTTTATCTTATTAAAAACAAACAAACAATGACTTGTGAATTAATGCCACATTAAACACAAGTAGGATGACATGCATCTTAATTTCCTTAATATATTTTATTAAATAACAGGAAGATTTAAAGACTATCTGATCTATGGTCTTTCTAAATGAAATTGTGTTTTAATTTATATGTTAAAACTGTCCACGCTTTTTTTTTTTTTTTTTTTTGGTATCTTTAAGCTTTATTCTTGGTTTTTATACTTCACCCTTGCATTAACTACATATTTTCACACAATGGGTTTTAGTCTAACTAACAGATGTGGATCACAAGTATAGCACTGTTAAATTTTTCCTCATGCTTTATGATAAGTGTGTTCAGATGACAAATCTGATACTTGCTTGGGTTTTCCCAGAAGAGATCCTGCATATTTCAAAGTATAACACCAAAAGAGCTATTTAAAGAAAGAAGCTGTGTATCATGAGTAAGACTGGCAAATCAATATTAACACTTTTCAATGGACATGTGCACTTTTTGTGTGTGTGCATATTTATTTAATTCCTTAGGTATCCACAGATCTACCATTTATCAGATAACTAGATAATCAATTATAGTAGAAAAATAATGCATAATAAACAATTTTAAGGGCCTTAATAAAGTTAGTTATTAATTATCAGTACTTATACATTGTATAGTTAAACCAAAAGTTCTATTGGGGACGTATATTTATGTACATAAATATGTGCATGTGTGTTTTATACATACAATGTCTACAAATAGTATATGTATACCCTGTTTAATTTGCTTCATAGCACTTTACATTATGTGAAATTATACTCCACTTCTTGAAACTTTTATTTTATGTGCCCCTCCCCCCTTCTCCTTTGTGTATAAGCTCCATTGCATTTTTCTCTGGCCTAGAAATATTCATAACACTTACTGGTCACCCAACAAATATTTGTGGAATGAGTGTATACATATAAAGAAGGATATATCAATATGGTTGAATAAACACATATGATGTAGTAAGAGATCATTTGGGCAGTAATTAATCTCACTTTACATACATGGGAAGAAATTGATCACTTTTCTAATGGCAATTGTAGGATGGAGGGTGAGTTTGAGAACCAGAAATCCAGACAGACAGAATGGAAACTAGAAAGGGCATAGTTGAAAGAGTGGGAACTACCATGGAAAGGGAATATTCTTTGTAGCTAGATAGGCAAGGGTTCATATCAAGAGGTTATTTTTTCTGATTCTGTGGGGTTAGACACATTATGTAAGTCTAAACTTGAAGCTCCTCATCTTTAGAGTGGAAGATAATCCTAGCTAACTTTTAGGGTTGTTTTTAGAATTTTTTTTTAAAGATTTTATTTATTTATTTGACAGAGAGAGACACAGCAAGAGAAGGAACACAAGCAGGGGGAGTAGGAGAGGGAGAAGTAGGCTTCCCACTGAGCAGGGAGCCCAATGTGGGGCTCGATCCCAGGACCCTGGGATCATGACCTGAGCCGAAGGCAGCCACCCAACCGACTGAACCACCCAGGCGCCCCTGTTTTTAGAAATTAATAATATATATGTGTAAAGCATGTGGCACAGTGATTTAAATACAAAAGTTGCTGAAATGTGCTTATTTCTTTCCTTCTCTCTTCATTGTCCATTTGAAGCTGAGCTGTTTGGTTTACCCTCTTGCATGTTGTTCAATCTCCAGCATCTAGGACAGTGCCTGGCACATAGTAATTCAATAAATGTTCATGAAGTGAATCCATGGCTTTGATGATGGAAGGGGAAGATCAACAATCCTGGAAAAGAAGTTTCCTATGACTTACAAAACATTGCTTAGCATAAATGTCTGAAAATTGGCTTTGCATATGGAAATAAGGTGGTGTGAGAGTCTGAAACCATGCGTTACCAAGTTATTTGGAATGACTGAAGTTCAAGTATTGGTGCAATGAGCTCTAATATACAATATCGAGAATTTTAGCTTCATTTTTTCCCTCTTACATTTGTGCTTAATGTTGTATTAACACATATTTCCATAGTCTTCAGAATGCTTGTACATCGGTACCCAGAAGGCAATTGTTTGGACTGCCTCTGTCAGACTAGAGTCATACATAAAATATGACCTCAGTTCTATTACACTTGGACTGTTCTAGGTTGCAGAATAGATAAAAACCTATAATTGTTTTAATTGTCTGTGAAAATGCAGCACCACTAGTTATGCATTTTAGAAGAAGTAAGAAAATTTCATATATCATGGGGCTTGGGTGGCGCAGTTGGTTAAGCCTCTGACTCTTGGTTTCAGCTCAGAGATGTGAGATTAAGCCTTGTGTTGGGCTCTGCATTCAGTTCAGTTTGCTTGAGATTATTTCCCTCTCTCTCCCCTGCCCACCGGCTCACGCACGCTCTCTCTCCCTCTCCCTCTCACTCAATCAAATTAAATAAATAAATAAATAAATAATAAATAAAGGGATGCTTGGTGGCTCAGTTGGTTAAACATCTGCCTTTGGCTCAGGTCATGATCCTAGTGTCCTCGTCTTGAATCCCACATCAAGCTCCTTGCTGGGTGGGGAGTTTGCTACTCTCTCTGCCTGCTGTTCCCCCTACTTGTGCTCTTTCTCTGACAAAAAAATAAATAAAATCTTAAAAAAATAAATTAATAAAATTTTTTAAAAAGCCCTCATACATTATATCAATATTTAAAGAGGTAATAGAAAAAAAAAAGTTTTGTTTGGTTGGTGTTTGTTTTGTCTTTTCAGTTATCTATGCTACCACCTTTGGTGTAGCAGGTGATGGAAGGTGTGAGTATGAGTTCAGGCTCTGCCAGCAGACAGACCTGAGTTCAAATCCTGGCTCCACTGTTTGCTCTGTTGCTCTGTACACATTTCTCAACCTCTCTCGGCTTCAGCTTCTTTATTTCTCAAGCAGAGATAGTGAGAAAAATAACTCCCTGAACTTGAGAGAATAATCACAGGAGATGATGCCCATAAAGCTTTTTAGCAAAGTGCTAGGCCCTCAGAAATGTGAGTCATTGTGGTGAATATTGGTATCCTCACCAATATCACTACCACCAGTACTACTATTAAAATTATCAGTAAAGAATTTTAACTTATTTGGATTAAAAATCATTGCCATATGTGTGAAGAATTTTCTGGTACAAGCAGACTTTCTAAGTCTAGAAAGACACATAATTTTATAGTTGTTAAGTCAGGCTGTCTTGTCCACTGAATAATTCTGTGCTCCAGATGGGTGAGCCACCAACTGACTAGTTGGGCTCCATAGAGCCGATGAAATTGGAGTGTCATCTTCTTGTAAGTGATTGAGGAGTGTATTTTAGAGAAAATGAGATGAAGCTTTTCTTTTTATCCTAAACAGAGTTATCTTCATGCTTTGACTAGAGGTTTCAAGAGAGTAGGGCTTTGTTTTGTTCAAGATTTAGCATGCAGTGCCAAGCTTGACACATTATAAATTTTCAGTAAATATTTGTTGATCGAGTGAACAAATGACAAGTTTATCAAAGAAGTTTCTAAATATTTTGTTCCAGAACTACGTCATTTCAGGTTTTATTAATAAAAAAAAAAAAAAACTCAGAAATAACTGAGTATGTTGTGTTGCTTCCACATTTAGAAAAGGTACAGAGTGCATGAGAAGGAATTTGTATTATTCATTTATTCATGAATTTATTCGTTTGATGATATGGTTCTCCCTTATCCCAGGGATTGTGTTAAGGGCTGGGAATAAAAAGATGGAAAAAACTTTATTACCACCTGCCTTCAAGGAAGCTACAGTTGCTTGACAAGAAACAATAATTTTCGTTAAAATGACAAGGCAGTTATACATATAATACTGTGGTTGGGGATAATAAAGTCTATTTTTAGAAGTGTGTTCACAGGAGTTCAGCTTACACCATTCTAAGCTAGTGCCTGCATAAAAACTAATGTCTCCTTGAGTATTCCATCAGTATGACAGTAAGGTTTGTTGAAATGTAAGACGTGTTTGACATATGAAGCCTCAGCTGACAGAAAAATTAAACTCACCTTTTTTTCTGATGAGTAGAAATGTTCTGGAAGAGAATTATATTTTATTCGTAGGATGATTTGGGATATACATTGCTTAGGTTTTGAGAAAATATGATGTAATAAAAAAAACTTAAGTCATTACCTTCAAAGTAATATACCCATTTGCTTCTCTCCTAACTAATAGTAAAAGGGATTTTTATGTCTGCACTTACCATTTTTTATGACTCCTTTTTGCTCTAGGTGGAGATGACAACGCATACCTAAATATGAAATGATTTTAATAAAATATCTTAAAACATTTTCTCCTTCAGAAGCCTTCATTAAAAAAATTGATTTTCATAGTAAAATATTTACTTACTTAAAAAATGGGAGGTTAGGTGTTTTTACCCTTAAGGAAAAGTCATTAGCATAAACTCCAAAACAGGACTATTCTAGGTACTTTGTTTCCTAAGGCCTAACAACTTGGGTTGGAGCCCTGTACCCTAAAGGATCTTCTGTTTACACTCTGGTTTTATGAATGTCATTATATCTTATGATGACAGATCTGAATTTCCAGGTATTGCCAAGCCTGTTGTAAACTGACATCAAGTGCTACAGCCGACTTACTGGGGGGTCCCATTAATCTTTGTGGCAAAGATGCATTAATAAAGTTAGCACTCACTGGCTAAACAGCTACTGAAATTCCCTCATCTCAGCTTACAAACAGATAAATCATCGCCTAGGAGAAAGAGTCCACTCTGACTTAAATTATTTTTCACAATAATTTACCATAAACCCACAACAAAGAGCCAAGGATGATGTTTAATGCTAGCCTGAAGGACTAGGATTTTGGCCCAGAAGGACTGGAGTTTGGGCTAGTCTTGTCCTACTTCCCTATCAACATGTTTAAAATATGGCTCTGATAATTTGAAAAGAAACAAAAATTGTTGACATAGTATGTTTCAAGCATGCCTGACTAACTACATTCAAACAGCATTGATCAGGGTCAAGGGTCATTCTTCTTGTATCTTTCAGTGAAAAATCCTTGGTCAAGGACCCTCACCAAACCTCACTGTTTTCTGGTGCCAGAAAATCCATTGGGAATGGGAGAGGGGAAGTAATCTGGCATGGAGCTGAGGTAAAGACAGATTGATCCCTGCAGCTAAGAAAGCCTCAGAGTCAAAGCCCTTGCTTGCACGGTGCCTACCAAAGCCTTAGGAGGGCTCAGGAGTATGTGCAGTCGATAATACGTTGTTGGTTTGTTCCCTTAAAATTTGTGAAAGTAATATTTTTGCTTTCATTTTCATAAACTAGGTCTCTAAAATGTTATAAACTTTAGACTTTACAAAATCTGGCTCTGCCAATGAGATAAAACCAAGGGAAAGAAGATCTACATTCCATTTTGATTGATTAAAAAAAAAAAAGATCGCTATCCCCATGAATGCACAGATGCAAGGCTAATATGGAAGAGCTAATGTCTTTCCTGACTCATCCTCCATCGATTAGCATGGAATTGAAAGAATTTGCCCAGGGTTTATACTTCTGAGTTCCAAGTTTATGAAGAGTATCTTAGCTATGTTTTCTTCCTCTTCTGTTGAACATAACAGTCATCCTCATGTGGTGAGTGCAGACTGCTCTCTCCCAGAACAGGGTGGCTGTGCACTCACACAGGGGTTCCATATACTAACCAAACTTAATCTGGTCACTCTTATTCCCCCATTCTAAAATGCTGGTTTTTCAGTTGCTTCTTCCATGTGAGTATCACCACCTCCACCAACACTGAGGCAAAAATAATCTTTTCTGCAAGACACTACATATTCCTAATTTTAATATAATCTAGTTCTAACATTTGTTTTCATTACTTACTAAAATTCAGCAGATGAATTTCTGAGCTTACATGAAGACAAGGGCAGGAGTGGTAGGGGCTGCTACCTTCAACGGTTTGTCTGTAAAATGAATATTTATAGATCTTTGGTTTCCTTTTCTCAATATTGGATGGAGAAGGAAAGAGAGAAAGAAAGAGTGGAAGAGAAGAAGGAAGGGAGGGAGAGGAGAAGAGAGGAGGAGAGAGGAGAGGAGATAAAGAAAGGAAAGAAAAAAAAGAAAAAGATTCCTGCAGAATTAATAATCATCTAACATGCAAGTCAGTTTGGGAATGTATAAATTTTAGAAGTAAGAATTCACTCTATTAGATCCAGAAAGGTCCTTAACCCTGAAAGGAAAACTGCTAAGTATATGATGGATGATTAAGTGAGGGTCCCAGTTCATAGGGACCAAAGTTCAAAAGTTGCTTGACCAAAATCTCATAGATATTAAATGTGGCTGATAACCAGGTCTTCTGACTCCAAGTCCTTTTCTCTGTTGGCTACCTCATGTTCCCCTCTGGTGCTGTATTGCAAAGGGTACAGTTGAATATAAAGTGATATGGATGAGTAAGAGGGATTGATATTGGATCCGTAGTACAGGAATGAGAACATGTGACAAATATCTTAATGGTAGTGAGAAGCACCACAGGATTGGTTGCTTAGGGCCATTTTGTCATCAACCTTGAGTTTCTTAACAAGAGTAGAAAGAGAGCTATTAGAACATGAAAGGGTGGGATGGTGTAGAATGTAAGGGATAGATGCAAAAAAAAAAAAGCATTAAAAAGTGTTCATTTTAAGGAAGACTTAAGGACCCCCAAAAGGCTGATTACAAGAATGCTTCCTAAATGTCTGTCTGAGGCAACCATCGGAAGTTAGAAGGTTGGCACTGGTCACATCAGTTGTTGGAACAGAGTTGACTTTCCCTTTAAAATCTCTGGTTGATGGCGATTACCAAGATCCCTTACTATCAGTCTGATAACCTAACTAAGAAAATTGTTCAGAGAATCTTTGAGCACCATTCATGACTTTTTAAACAATATGTTTTCATGAAAATTAAGAGTCCAGAGTCAGTTTTATTTGTTCTTCTTGAATGGTGTCATTTATTAGAATTGTTGAACTAATTGGAAATACCAATTGGAAAATACCAAGCCCTCTGTATTTATAGTCTTCATACAGTGAATCAGGAGCATGGTAATCTCTTTTTCAGAACTCAAATGTCTTACCATTATAGGAAAATATTCTCTTTGCTATACCCCACAGAGGGCTATTTTGTAAAGTTAAGTGTTCTTTCACTGTCTGTCTTAAACAGCAGTTGGTGGAAACTTTATATGTCTTATTTTCGAGGAGGTGACTTTAAATTCTTATTTTAGGCAAAAGCATCTGCAAATTAAGACTGCAGAAAGCAGCAGAAAGAAGATCCTCACAGCTCTACTCAGTTGGACAATTCTTCATTACACTGACAATTTAATTGGGTGTAAAAAGAAATGGCAATTTAAAATCAAGGTCTTTAAGTGGGACAACCTACCAGTTTCAGAGTTAGTATTAAAAAAAAAAAAATCAGGGCGCCTGGGTGGCTCAGTGGGTTGGGCCGCTGCCTTCACTCAGGTCGTGATCCTGGGGTCCTGGGATCGAGTCCCACATTGGGTTCTCTGCTTTGGCAGGGAGCCTGCTTTCCCCTCTCTCTCTCTGCCTGTCTCTCTGCCTACTAGTGCTCTCTTGTCTGTCAAATTCAAAAAAAAAAAAAAAAATCAACAAGACTCAAAGAAGGTACATCTTTAGTTCTCTAGTTAGTTATTTCCTATAGAGTATGTTCTGTGCTGAAATTGTCCCATCAGATGTGCCTTTTTTAAAATTTTTTTTATTTTTTAAAGATTTTATTTATTTATGACACAGAGAGAGAGGTCACAAGTACAAAGAGAGGCAGGCAGAGAGAGACAGGGAAGCAGGCTTCCTGCTGAGAAGAGAGCCTGATGCGGGGCTCGATCCCAGGACCCTGAGATCATGACCTGAGCCGAATGCAGAGGCTTAACCCACTGAGCCATTCAGGCACCCCCAGATGTGCCTTTTAATGGCAACTTTTGCAGAAGAATTTGAAGATAAAGAGCAGAAGAAATGGAATTCACCTTTTTGTGTATGCACACACATATAGAAATGCTTCTTTTTATGAATATTCGTTCAGTTTATTGTTATTTTGGTGCTTCAATGATTACTGTTCTAATTCAAACAATTTGGATGTTTTGGGTACTTTTAAATAAGAATGAAATTGGCGTTGCTTGTCTCATGAGGGAGAGGTTGTATTTGACTTATCCATGCTTGTGTGCCCAGCACCCATGCAATGGGTTCTACGGAGTGTGCACTCAAATATTTGTTGAAATAATATGTCAGGTAAACTTTACAAGTTGGAATTACTTGAGTGACATATCTGAGGTTGCCTAGTAATTAGGAATTGAAAAAAAAAAACAAGCTCCATATACAGGTTTTGCACATTCATTTGATGAGCAGTCATCAAACATTTCTCCAAAATGGTATTGCAGTTCCTTCTCCTCAGAACTGTACATCAATCAGCTGCCTCAGGTTTTAAGAGGGTATTTTGTGGACCAGCCCTTATCAGTAGCACTGAGTAGAAATTTCCCTTCTCCTCTTCCTTTTCCCCTCCTTTCTTCTTTTTCTCCCTTCTTTCCACAAATATTTTAGGTATTTGTAATTAATAGCCATCAATTTGCTTTATATCCCCTGAATCACCTAAATTTCATGAATTTTCAGATGGAAGTATACTTATTTCTTTTACAAAGAGGGACCATGTTAAAAAAAAAAGTATTTTTAAAGATGAATATTTTAAACAAAAGCTACAGAAAGTAGATGATGGATGTGCTCATAAGGGTGTTTGACTAAATATCATCTTATACACTATTAGTCCCCATGAAACCGTTACCAACTACATTATTTCTAAAGAAAAAGTGGCTGTATATGTGCCAACGGAAGCTCTGGGTAAGTTTTAGATCAGCTGGTGAAGGTAGTCTCAGCAATACAGAGGACATAATCACTCCGGGAAGATTAATAACACATCTAAATTGTTAGCATGTTTAGTCAGAGTAATTTAGAGGGGAAAACAAACAAACAAACAAACAAACAAAAACAAAACTAGGAGGGAAACTACATAGACCTCTATAACAAAACCAACAGTTATCTCTCTCCCTTGAAAGATGGCTCTGTGTATGAGATAAACTGTTAGGGAATCTCAATTTGAGTCAGGTTACAGGTCTGATAGGAACATACCTGTTTTTTGAGGAGAAACAGTGAATTCCTTTTCACATTTGTCATCACTAATAATTCTGTTAACCATAGATCATAATTTGAGAATCTCATCTATGTCTATCATTCTTTTTTAAAAATATTTTATTTATTTATCTGAGAGATAAAAAGACAGGACAGAGCATGCAAGGAAGGAGGGAGAGGCAGAGAGAGAGGGAGAAGTAGGCTCCCTGTTCAGCGTACCCAGATTAGCAGGGAGCCTGATGCAGGGCTCGATCCCAGGACCCTGAGATCATGACCTGAGCTGAAGGCAGATGCTTAACCAACTGAGCCACCCAGGTACTCTATGTTTATCGTTCTTTATTCAGTCTTCCATTGGACTTGAAGTAAGACATCACTGTGTTCAATTTTGAGAAGAATGGATTCTTAAACATACTGGCTTTAAAATTCCATGAAAAGATGGTTGCTATAATACTTGTAAAGCAGAGTGTTAAGTAAATATTAAATACAAAATGTTGTTATGAAGACCACATATTTGATGAAATTTTGAATGTGGGGATATTTACCAGCTCATCTGCTGGGTTAAATTTGAAAAGTTTCCTAATGTCTCAGCACTCTTGTAAGCTTGGTGGGGACTCTGTTGTCTTTTTGACAAGTTCATTGGCCTATTGCAATTTGTTTGATTTTTACTTATGTTCCAGTACCTAAAATAATCTGGATAATTAGAAAGTCTGAATATGATGTTTCATCATAAATGGGACTATAATATATGCCAATATTAGATCAGTAATTCACTTATGTTTGCAGTTGTTTAATTAAATCTTCTTTATAAAATAGCAAAATTCTTATTTATAACCTTCTCTTTAATGTTTGGGGAAAGTGTATGGGCAGGAGGGGATGAATGATTTAAATGGTACTAAATCAGTCAAAACTATTTTCTCCATGAACGTATAATCAAGACTGTGGATGTAGCACAGATTAGCTAACATACATTGATATTTTATTGGAGCTATAATGTGTATTGATTCCATGTTGAAAATTTTGAGCAAGTCTCTTTGGAATGAGGTAAAGGAATGAAAATCATTATTTCTCAATAAGAATACATTTATTATTTGAGGTAAGTGTTTTCCTCTCTAATTGATTTTGTTTTAAATGCCAAATCAGTTTTTTCCCTAATTTTGAGTTATAATAAAGCTAAGCAGAAGTCACAGAAAGACACTGAAAGTATATAGGTACCATGCTAGATTTTGTGTGTAGGATATTCACTTAAAATGGTCTTAGTTTTATTGGACATTGTTGTCTCTGAGGCCAGTCTGTTAAGTAATGCTTATGAAAACATATAACTAAACTTTTTATAATAGAGGAGTTACTTTTTTCCCAAAGCACCATGAAAAGCCACTGTCTACATCTAAGAGGATAAATGAAATGACAATAGGCCTAATTTGGACAACTTTCTTTCTTTTTTTTTTTTTTTTTCCTGTTTAAATAGATGTGATACCTTACTTTACCAAAGTGAGCACACTCAATTTTGTATGAATACTTGGTGTACCTACTGTGCCCTCCTTGAAAAATTCGGGCGATAAGGTTTAATTGCATGCTCGTCAAGCAAATAAACTTGGAGGGATATTCTCTGAGCGGTGGGCTCCCACGGCTCCCATTGATGTTAATGGGAGTTACACATGTATATTGAGGAGAGAATAATATAGCCTTTGAAGCTGGAGTTGCTAGTTGAGTGCTTTCCTCAGCTGTGCTCAGCTTCAGGGGCTAAGCTGAGTTAGAGTGGTCTACAGTGTCTAAGATGTCAGTCTTTGTAAAGCCCCCAGAACGTTATCAATGAGACTGCAGACCGGCAGTGAAAGAAGTGGGGGGGGGGGGGAGGAGACTTTCTCTACCTCAAATGGGGGAAGAATTTTCAAGCCAAACAAAATAAGGAGCAAAGAAGTCAAGAATGGACATTCCTTTCCTTTAAAGTGGTGTGAGTTGGTTTAGTTCAGAAAGTGGAAAAGTCAGAGCCCCTCTCCTTCGGGAGAGCTGTCTGCCCTGTGTGGATTCATCATACTCAGAACTGAACGATGTGCCCCTCTGTCTTGCACTTTGGCCAACGGATAAGCAGAGGAAGTACTTGCCCTGGTATGTGATTTGTTCGTGTTGTACCACCCTAGATGTCTATAATCCCAGGTTTCCAGGCTCCCTATTCCCCCTCTTTTTCCTTGCAAAAACTCCTTTCAGCGGTAGTCTTTGTAAGGATATGAAAACGTTGTAGAGTAGTCCCCCCTTATATGCAGGTGATATATTCCAAGATCCCCAGTGGATTCTGAAATGGCGGATAGTCCCAAACCCTACATATACTATTTTTCCCCCTATACACACATACTTACAATAAAGTTTAATTTACTAATTAGGCATAATAAAAGCAATGATAATAAGTGATTGTAGCAATATACTATAGTAAAAGTTATGTGAATATAGTCTCTCTTTTCTTTTTTTTTTTAAAGATTTTATTTATTTATTTGAAAGACAGAGATCACAAGTAGGCTGAGAGGCAGGCAGAGAGAGAGAGGTGGAAGCAGGCTCCCCACTGAGCAGAGAGCCCGACGCAGGGCTCGATCCCAGGACCCTGGGATCATGACCTGAGCCGAAGGCAGAGGCTTTAACCCACTGAGCCACCCAGGCGCCCCTAGTCTCTCTTTGTTAAAATATCTCATTGTATTGTACTTACCCTTCTTCTTGGGATGATGTAAGATGATAAAATTCCCACATGATGAGATAAAGTGAAATGAACGACATAGGTGTTGTGACATAGCGTCAGGCTACCGTTGACCTTCTGATGAACTGTCAGAAGGACTGTCCGTTTCTCAGCTGTAGTTGACTATGGGTAACTGAAACTGCAGAAAGCAAAACCACAGATAAGAGAGACTACCATAGAATTCTCTATTGTAGGGTTCTTTAAAAACAGGAAAATGGAATTGACTTACTCCTTAAAAAAAAATATGATTATCTTCTCTATTAGAGATGATCATCATCATTCATGGATTCCATTTTTATGAATTCCCCTACTTTTTAAGATTTATTTGTCACCCCTAAATTAATACTCATGGCACTTTGATGGTCATTTTACAGAGTTGCAAAAAATTTGTGTCACCCACCATGCATGTTTCCAGCTGAGGTCAAAGAAGGTGACCAGTTCATGCCATTGGTGTAATTAATACAAGAGTAATGAGTTCAAAGATTTGATTATCTTATGACCAGATATAGATTTGCCTGTATTCAGTCTGATAAGACTCCACACAGATTAATGGTGGATACTATAACGAAGTCCAGGACAAAATCTATGGCTAGCTCAGTATAATGCCATTGCTATTCTGGAAACAAATCATGTTTACTCATAATGTATTAGTTATGCCATATTTGTGTCTAAAAGGCAGTAAAATTAAGATAATAATGCAGTATCAAAAACCAAATAAGAGAAAGTCATATTCTGGTAAATTGCCTTCTAGATTTACCAAACTATGTAGAGTTTTAATTTTACTGTGTTTTAGGGGAAAATAATAGTGCAGGAATAACTATATTCTTCTCTGAATAGGAACTGTCTCTAAGAAGACAGACTATTCATTTAAGAAAGTTCTTACAGAGAAGACAGTTGGGCTGAGATGTGGAAATGCAATTTTTCTGGTCCCTCAGGGGCTTAAGAAAAATAACTAAACCAGTTCTGAAGCTGGTGGCTGCCCCTGTGGACTGACATGTAGAAGAGGGATTAGACTCATTTTATGTTAGCTCAGACAGCCCAAGGAGGATCGGAGAGTGGCAGATTTCTGGATTGGTCCCAGAAAGAACTCTGGAATGATCTTAGCTTCCTGAAATTACCAGAGCAATTTTAGGAGGTAGAGGTGAATGATAATTTTCTGGGAGTGCTGGAAAGGCAGAGGATTTAGGCTTTGGGTAGAAAACATGGTATGATGATGTCACAGATTCTGTGGTGCTATAATATAATGATCTGCCTTTATTCCCACTTGGATTTATTTTTAGTTAAAGAAAAAAAAAAAAGAAAAAAGAATCACTAGAGGAATACTCTAACCCTCTAGGATGAAGGTGTTGGTCTTTTATAATGCCCACGTTCTCAGTAGCAGTGTCAGCAATAGGGCCAGTCCTTCTCTTCCCCCTGTCCTCTCTTCCTCCAAAATGGGTGAGATGATTAAAACAAAAAAATGCAATTTGTCCTTTAAACATTTGCTATGTAACTTTGTCTTGATGTGTCCATAATTTTTACATTTGTTTTTCAAAAGTCATGTTTGTTAAATACCTATTATGTATTGGATGTAACAGAAAACTAAATACTCCCTCATACACTCAGGAGATAAGTAAAATATAATCCCTTTATTAATGAAATAAATCTTAGGGTTGTGTCATTGGCTGATAGAATGGGGGGTGTAAACATGCTAAAGCTTAGCTTTTGATGTGATATAATTAACCCTGTTGTCAACTTAAATATCTAATAATATCTAATACTCTGTAGTAAGTTTTATCAGTGCTATCATAGCTTATCATAGAACTGTCCTGATTCAAAGTCATTTATTGTAATTTGAAGTAATCACACCTGAGATAATTGGTAAGCCATGCTAATAGTTTTTCAGGGAAGATAATGTGAAATTTCTTGTGTTTATTTTCATCTTAATAAGTTCCTTTTTAATTTTAAAACATATGTAAATGATACAGAAATACATTTTCTTTCAAACCATTTTACCTATTTCACACCATAAACAGCGGAAGATGCTCTTCATCACCTCCTCCCTCAGAGGTGGTCGTGTGTGTACATCTTTCCAGACCTTTTTTCAGTATACTGTGGGTTAATAGCTGTGGAAGGCATACATTGGGGCTTACAGTTTTTATCTTGTTTTTCTTTAACCAGTATTTCATAGATCATTCTGCAGTTTGATTTCATTTTCACAGAACAATATTTCACCTGCTACCATGTCGAAACATATAGATCCACCACTGGGAGGTTACACAGCTATCTGTTGTATAATGCACTGTAACTTATTCCATTGTTAATGACTGCTCCAAACCCAGCTCATACAGCGCATGCCACAAACACCCTCAAAGATGCCTTGCTGCACAGGATAGGATTGCCGTAGGGTTGTCACCTAGAGGTAGATTCAGTCTCATTTGAACTAGTAACAGTATGGAGTTGTAGGTGGATTTATGCATAATGATTGATAAAATGGAAACTGCTATGTAAGGATTAATGTTGCCAATGTAATCGGAAGTATTTTGAATTATATTTTGTCTAAAGTATTTTGAATATACAATATACAATATACAAAATGTATTTTGTGTAAAGTATTTTGAGTTAATATTTTGAAAACAACTATTTTATAGTATGAATTACATATTCAAAAATCTATATATTCTTGAAAAGTTATTTTAATGAATATTTTTCATGTTTACTCAAGATTCACTTTAGACTTATTTACCATTCTAACTTTTAACCAGAACTCACTTTTTCTTGGTGTTTGGTGTCTTTTTTAAACATAATTTTCATGAGAGTTATTTTTATAGACATTGTATGGACACTTGCAGCAAAAAAGAGAAAAGACACACATCAGCAGCTAAAACTGACTTCTATACTAACTTTTAATGCAACAGAGACTTTAAGGATGGAAAAAGACTTGTTGGGTTTTTATTAAATACTATTGTTTTAAGCACCTGTGCCCACATGTAGGGAAATATTTTCCCTAATATCAGTCACTCCTATAAAAGCTGTGTAATGGACATAGAAACTCACACAGATACTTAAGAAAGTAGATGATAGTGCCACAGCAAATGTGAACCTTTTGAAAGTTAATACATCATTTTGGTAGAGTTTAAATGCCATGGTTTGTGCACATGAAGATACACAGTATCAGGGCTATGGCATTCCATTTGGACAATGTGAAAGCAAAGACAACTAAGTATCACCTGGTTTGGGATTGAGGCCTATGGTCTACTTGTCAAGTTAACTTGAATGATTGGGCCACTTGTCCCATCCAGTGGCATTTTGGATACTAACCCAGTGAAGATGAAGCTTCAGAAAATTATTCCAACTGATGTGGCATAAATCCACCAGGCTTTGATTTCCCAGCAGAAACACATTTCTTACTATTGACTGACTTAGGACCCAGCCATGGTCTTTGGGACAGACATCTAGTTGGCACAGGCTGGCTCTATGCTTCCCAGTAATTTCCGCATTGCTCCAGGTTGATCTCAGTCGAAAGAACTATAGTTTAAGGACCTGATTTTAGAGTTTTTACCAAACAGTAGTGACTGTGGCACTGATTCTTACAGACTTCTTTGCTTTCTGCTTGGGCAGGCTCACATGGATTAGCCATTGTCAGTGGTAACCTGCCTAAAACTGATGAGAGGATTTTCTTGTGGAAACAGAACTTCCCTTGTTTCCCTTCAAAGGTGAAGCTTCTGGCCTAGGCTTAGAGGTGTGGAGGGGCACTTGACTGTCATGGTAAGAGAGTTTCCATGGGAACCACCTGCCTTCTTATGTGCCCCACTGTGCTCTGCAGAATGCTGGAAAGTAGAAGGAAAGTGCTCCTGGTTTCCTACTAGACCAGGGTTGAGAATAGCCCGTCTTGTGCTTAGGTGGTTCCACCAGTATCAGTGTGTCCCAGAAGAGGTTTCATCCTCTCCCCATTGAAATAAGCTCCCTTTCCAGGTACCACGTTCATCTTGCAGTCCGCAGCCCCACCAGGCTTCCATGCTGCTCTTCAGGTCAGAAGTATCTGCATTTTTGTTGACTTCTTTCACAGTCTTGCCTTTTCTGATATAGGCAGTCCCACATCATAATTTACACAGTGATCCTTCTTTTCTTCCATGTCTTTCTATTGGGCCACCTATGCCTTAATTGAAAATAGTCCTTTTTCCTACTGCAATAGCTATCAACTGAGCTCTCCACAGTCTCTCATGCCCTTCACTCATCCCACGGAATGCTGCCAGATGTTCCCTTTGCTCCTAGATTGGAATTCATGCACAACCTTGGGAGAAAAACAAATACATAGGGGCGCCTTTGTGGCTCAGTGGGTTAAAGCCTCTGCGTTTGTCTCAGATCATGATCACAGGGTCCTGTGATCGAGCCCTACATTGGGCTCTCTGCTCCGTGGGGAGCCCGCTTCCTTCTCTCTCTGCCAGCCTCTCTGCCTACTTGTGATCTCTGTCTGTCAAATAAAAAAAAAAAAAAAAATCTTAAAAAAAATAAAATAAATTTAAAAATAATAATAAATAAATAAATTAAAAAAAACACATATGCATATTCTTTAGTTGTGACTTCATGTGGCTAAACATGTAAAACAAAAATAAGACAACGTGGAATATAAATGTATTTGCTGGTGAATTATATAAAGGAAATATATTTTGTGAATACTTAGATACAGAAAGGACTAGATAACATAGTTAAAAATTGCCTTTTTGAAAGTTGTAGCATAATGCTTTTTCTGCTCTCTTGCTTTCCTTCCTTCCTTCCTTCTTTTCTTCCTTCCTTCTTTCCCTCCCTTACCCTCTTTCATGTTCTAGTCATCAACATCCATTTACCTTCTAGTGATGTCTTTAAAAAGTAGCACATGCAAGTGGCAAGTCCTGCCAATATTTGTGTTAAAAAAAGAAAAAAAAAGAAGAAGAAAGAAAATCTCAGTGACTTAGAGTCATGCTAGCTTTTTTTTTTTTTTTTTGGTCTTAAAATAATGAGTTTTCCTCCCTCACCCTATAGGGGCTATGTTATAAAGAAAAGGAATTTTTGTTGGAAAGAAGTTAAGGTAATAGATTGATTTTACTTATTATAAGAAGTTTAATCTTTCAAGTATTTTACTTCTTTGGATAAACAGATAGACATTTGAAGATCTCATTATCTTAAAAAAGGTAGTGAATTATGATTAAAAGAATCATATTTCAACTTTACAGTATAAAACCACCATGAAGGGTGCCTGGGTGGCTCAGTGGGTTAAGCCTCTGCCTTCAGCTCAGGTGATGATCCCAGGGTCCTGGGTTCAAGCCCCTCATTGGGCTCTCTGCTCAGCAGGGAGCCTGCTTCCCTCTCTCTCTCTGCCTACCTCTCTGCCTACTTGTGATCTCTCTCTTTCTCTGTCAAATAAATAAATAAAAATCTTTAATTAAAAAAAAACACGAATGTTGATGTGGGAAATTTTAGGAGAATCTTTTTTTTTTTTTTTAATTTATTTCTTTGACAGAGATCACAAGTAGGCAGAGAGGTGCCCCTGATGTGGGAAATTTTAATGTAATTATTTAGGCTTATAAAAATTTACTTCTAGGGGTGCCTGGATGGCTCAGTTGGTTAGGCGACCTACTCTAGATTTCAGCTCAGGTCATGATATCAGGGTGCTGGAATAAGCCCTGTGTCAGGTTCCATTCCCAGTGGGGAGCCTGTCTGAGGATTCTCTGTTTCTCTCTCCCTCTGCTTTCCCCCACTTTTGCTATCTCTGTCTCTCTCAAATAAATAAATGAATCTTAAAAAAAAAAATTACTTCCAGTATGGTAACAGTTGGCTAACAGAGTTATTTTTTCTGGGCTTTGTTTGTATTTTTTTTTCCCTTCTCATCTAGACAGGATCACTTCCTGTTATATAATTTGATGAAATGGTTATATGGGTTTTTTTTAAATGTCAAGAAACAGAAGCACTTCTGAAAATTAGATAGAATAATACAGTAAAACTAAACTAATGAGTAATGTCCATGTGGCTTAAAATAGTGAATGAAGCCACAGTGACATACCAAAACAGGGACTTGCCACAGGGCTATGAGTGTTTATGAATCAATACTTTCAGTGTCATTCTGTGGTGCTCATCATACCTACTTCTTGTGTAACACAATGCTCTTTCCATGTGCATATAGAATGACTAAATTTTTATTCTGCTTAATAAAAGTTTTCAGGAGAAAGGAACTTTGGCTCTTGTCTTAACCTCGATTCAGGCATGTACAGCAAACCAAGTGGTATGGACAGGATACTGGGATGGTGGTCAGGAAGCCTAGGATCTCATCCTGGAATCAATACTAAATGGCAAAACGATGCTAACCAAACCCCTAACCTTTTCAATGCTTCAGGGTTTTCTTTTGTTTTTTTTTCCCCCTGAAGACTGGAGTTGATAATATTAGCCATCATTTTATTGAGCCCTTACTACGTAACAAGCTCTGTATGAATGCTTTCCAAAATATCTCTTTTGCTTTTCGTAGTGATCCTGTGAAGTTTTATCTCTATTTAAAATACTTAGTCTTTTTATACTTACAAGCCACTTTATTCTTCATATTATACCATTTAATTTCATACAAGTTCTGAGGGGTAGGTAGGGAATTTTTCTCCCATTTGTCTACTGGAAAGCCTGCAGTTCAGTGAACTTAGCAGCTCAACTCACAATCAGGGCTTACTATAAAACTAAGCTTCCCTCATTCAACATGTGTTTGGGAATTTTTGAGGGAGGGAGATGACTTGAAATGTTTTTCTCTGTACATCATTTGTATAAGGAAGAAATAAATATGGTTAAAAAAGAAGAGAGATGTCAACTGGGTGAGACAAATATATGTGATGATCAGGGTCCCTTCTATTTCTATGAATTCATGGCAAACCATGGTATGGTATAGTAATTTAGTACCCAGAACATTAACTAATGATAGTTAAATAACTATCATTATTTAACTCTATTTTATTTTACTAAGAAACTTATGATAGTCAAAGTTGGACTTCTGTTAATTTAGTTTTTCATTTTACTTTTTTAAGTGCCCTGTTTTATGAAGGACGCTCCTGCTCATCACTCATGCTCTGTAGATTATGTGTGTGGATGATGAGAGAGACCTGTACACAGTAATGAGAATTTCCATGCATGCATTGAACATTCTCTCTGTTTCAAGTGCCATGTTACCTGCTCGTCATATATTAGTTCATTTTATTCCCATGATAACCCTACCAGATAGGTTATATTTTCAGCAATTTATAGATACAGAAATTAAGGTAAGCTGAAATTCCCCAAACCATAATGTTTAGAGAGGAAACTGACTTTGAACTAACTCTGCATTCAAAGTCTATATCCTTTTCTACACTGTGCCACTGCCCTTTCTGAAATGATTTACCGATCACTCAGTCCAGAGCTACACATTAACGTGCTCAAGTCCTGGACTCAGCTAAGTATATGTGCAGTTGTGAAAATTAACACAACTCTTCTTCCTGGAACATCAGCTTTACTCAGAGATTTGGGGGGGAAAAGAGCATTATTTTAATATTAAAATCACATTGCATTTATTATGAGGTTAAATATAAAATTATCATTCACCTTTAAAATGAGACAAATTGACATAAGATTTTTGATGTTGTTTTCGTGGTTACTTTGTGCTTTACCCACAGATGACCTTGGTCCTCTGACTTCAGGGGTGCCATGTGGAAAACACTGAGAAGCCTGTTCTTCATCTAGTTTATTCATTGAGAAATCATCCCAGAGTCTCACCAGTATGTAAAATGCCTCAGCCATATCAGCTCCTGCTGATTTTTCTCTTCGGACCACTTATCCTTTCCCAATTGTAGAGATAAAGAACATATGGCCCAAGTCATAAAGACCCCTAAAGAAATATGCCCATTAGAGCCTCCAGAATTAAGATAATCAAGAGAGTATTTTCCTTTCCTTATTTTTATCCTTAGGCACATTTAAAAATTTTTATTTACATCATCCATTGCCATCACTAATCTAATGGTGATTGCTGGTCATCACGAATCCCAGTGGAGATTTTCCTGCATTCTGGCTAATTTGATAAATGTGGACAGCTAATTCAGATCCCAGATGCCATACAGCAGGGAGGAATAAGCCAGATGAAGATGTGGGAGGGACTCTGAAGGTCTCTGAGTGATACTAAATGACTCTCTGATAATAGGCTTAAGAAGGAGTATCCTTTTCCGGGTGACCAGGTGGCCCTGAAATGCCATGCAGGGATGCTTTGCTAAGTGTCATTCTAGGGTTTGTAAATATATCATGCTCTTCTTACCCAAATTCCTTATTGGGGATATGTTATGCTATTTCTCTTCTACCACAAGCAGAATACTTTGCTAAAGTTTCACATTATGCAACTTTTCATTTCTGTTTAAAATAGGTAAAATGGATAATTCAAATCTACAAATTTCACTTTCAGCCTTGAATAATGTAGTTCAACTCTTCATATTGTCCAAGTGAATAGAGAAATAGTAAAATCTTCACTTTACTTTGTAATTGTGTAGATTTTATTATTGTGCTCATTTTATTAACCTGGATTCAATCATAGTCTGAATGATAGGTTTTATGAATATTTTTATAAAGTTCCTGAAATTGAAATTGTTATAAGTGAAGAAATATGAAAGAGAAAGTTATCATATAGATATAAAAATAACCTTTCTAGAAGGAAATAAAATAAAAATAATATTTAGTGTGATCTTGTGGAGCAGAGGAGGGAGAGTTGTTGAGAAGAAGAGAACAAGGCAGAATAGATTTCAGGATTACCGAAGACCACATAGCACAGTAATTCTTGCTACACTAAATGGCATCTGGGGTTGGTTTCCCTCCTCCTAGAATTACAGTTTTACTCCTTGGAATAAATTAAAAACTCATTTCAGCTCTCTTATATATCATATGACCTGGATTCCTGATGCCTTCACATAAGGAACATATGTGTTTACAAATGCTTCACATCTCTTCACTTGTTAGATTCAGAGGCCCCTGTAAGATGCTCTCCTCAGGTAAACAATTTTCCTTCTCTTGGCCTCTATTCCCCTCTTTAAAAAGGAGAGGGCTAAAAAAAAAATTAAAAAATGAGAGGGTTAGGCTGCTTACATTAGTGTTCTCTAATTACAGACTCATGCTGATTGGCTAGTATGAGTTTTGTTTTTGTTTTAATGTGTGTGTGTCTGTGTGCTTGTGAAATCTCCCATCCAAACCAATCCCCACCCCCTTTTTCTTTTCCTCCTTTCTGAATACCCTTCAGCCTTCTCATTACTACATTCCAAAAGGAATTCTTAGAGATATTCCTTCATAGATTTGGTTCATATGTGTGACCCCTTCATTTTTTTTAAGATTTTATTTTTAACTAATTTCCCTACCCAACATGGGACTTGAATTCACAACCAACCCTAAGATCAAGAGTCACATGCTCTTCCTACTGAGCCAGCCAGGTATCTCTCCCCCAACAATTTTTTTTTTTTTCATTTGTCTCTGACTTGTAGAGGCATACAATGGAAGTGGAAAGCAAGATCCCTCTAGATTCTTGAGATTGACATAGTACAATCTGTACATCCCCCTCCCCCAAGAAAGGACTCAACCATTCTATGACTTTCCACATGCTTGTTAATTGTGTGCCACCCATTGTATCAGAAAGGTAACAAGTACCAGTTTGGTTGATCAACACTTAGTAAATAGAATATGCTTATGTTGCTAAAGTTCATGGTGATGAGAAGAAAGGCCTCCAACTAGTTTGTGTCTGTTGGGGCAGAAAGTCAGGGCCCCAAGGCTAAACGCAGCCAACACACATCAATTGCGTAGCATGCACAGAGGACTCTGCTGGGTGTTTTAGGTACATTCTCTCTTCATCCACATAACAATCTCTAGTCATTGATATCATTCTTATTTTCAAGAAAAAAAAAAACAGGTTTCAGGGGGTTTAGTAACTTGTCCAAAGTCCCAAAATAACTAGAAGATCTGGATTTGAAACCCAGATTTTCTGACTCTGACCTCTGTGTTTCAGTGATAGTCACAAAAGCTTATCTCTTTTGTGAAATGAAAGAACCCATATTTTTTAACCAGTGGTTTTAGGTCACGTCAGTGGTTGTTTGGTGAGGTAGAAGATACCTCTCAAAATTTTTCCTTAGTTTGGTCAAGTGTGCTCAAAGTGCAGGCAAAACTATAGTAATGAAGTTAAATTCACGACTCATTAAACATAAGCCAATGGTTAAGTCCAATTATACTCAGCACTTGCAGCTTCCATAAATACTAAATTGTCAGATTTAATAAACTTCAAAATTTGTTCACCTTGCATTCTTCCAACTATTGTTTTAAGGCCTGCTGAACTACATTATATTGGTAAAAAGTTATTTTGCTGAAGAGGCTGATAGAAGAGTTCATTTATGGCACTTGAGTTGATGAATATGGGCACTTGCACGTTTTGACAGTCCAGAGGTTACTTACTGTGATTCAAATAATGGATTTCAAAATATAAGTACTCTTTTGTTTTTTTTTTTTTAATAACTTAGGAATACTGAAACTGTTGCCATTGCTCCTAAATAAGTTGCTTACCTCACCATGCCTCCTTCTCTGACTAATGATTTAAAGTCTAGCCCTTGAGATCCATATTATGGTTCTTCTCCATATTTCATGTTTGATACTCTCTCCCATATGGCTTCAGGGACCCACATCTTGATTCTTATTCTTTTTTCCCTAAGCTGTGGCTAATAGTTCCAATAACTCATGGGATATTACTCCCTAAATATATTGCAGTAATCTCAAACTAAACAGTTAAAAACTAAACTCATTTTCTCTTCCATTTCCTGAACTTTTCATCTCAGTTAATGGCACCACCATATTCTTGGTTATGTTAAGTCTGAAAACTCATAGTATTACTTGATTCATCTTTTGTCCTTCACTCTACAGAACTAAGTAAGCAAAAGCTTCTGTCAGTTTTACCTCAGAAATATGCCTTAAATTTGATCTCTTCTTTTTATCCTACCTTTGGCTGACATAACTCTGGCACTCATTATTGCTTTTGGAACCTCTGCAAGAGATCATGTCTTTTTATTTTTTTTTCTTTTAAGTATAGTCAACACATAATGTTACATTATTTTCAGGTGTGCAACTTAGTGATTTGACAGTTTTATACACTTTGCTATGCTCACCACAAGTATAATTGCCATCTGTCTTATTACATCACTATTACAATATCATTGATTGTATTCCTTATGCTCTGCCTTTTATTCCCATGACTTATTCATTCTGTAAATGGAGGTGTGTATCTCCCTCTCTCCTTCACCCATTTTGTCTGCTCTCGGCATCTGTTCCTTTCTTGCCAACTTTGGTTTCATCCCCCAGTGCCTATAGTTTAAAATCTAAGCTTCTTAGAATGGCCAGGGTCCCTTGCTAGCCTCATGTCTGGCTACCATCATTTCAGGAAGGTATTTCAGTGATGAGGATAGCTGTATTGTTTCCAGGACAAAGTAGAGACTTTGATGCATAATTGATGGGAAGTATCTTCTAGTCCTAATACATTTTAATCCAAAGCATACATTACTGTTATAAACAACCAGAAAACCATGAACTCATCCTTCACGCATACTGGTAGTCACTCTTCTAATTTGCTAGGCTTTTCCATTAATGGATTTCAATATGATTTCAGTGTGACTAAACTGTAAAATATTTGCAGTGGGAAACCACATATAAAATTTTGCTTCCTCCAAAGTATTTCTAATCAATATATATTTATCGATTGATTGATTAAGTCAGTGGATAGGAGAGTTAGGATATGTACTTTGTGTTACTTTTCTTTATAAGTAACAGCTATTGTCAGGTTTATATTGTAAATGGGATTAATCATCTAATTGCTTGCTGAACTTTAGTGACTATAATTGAGAGCATTTCCTTCTCAAATAAATGAAGTATTTAATTTAGGAATTGGGGTTCTGGGTGCTAAGGTTCTTCTTTTTATTCAGGTCATGGAAAAATGTTCTCAAGTGTTGAGGAAGCAAACACATTAAAAGGAGGTAGCTCCTGTGTAACAAAGTAAATAATCTTGAAACTAATGACTGGAGAGGGCTATCTGTAGTCCATACACCAGCCTTTCCACCCACACCAAGTACTTAAACTGCAATCTAAGTACAGTGCAATATTTAAGAAAAGGTAGACTTTCTTCTTTGATTTTTTTCTATCACAATGACAATAAAAGCAACCTTTAAATCTGGTTTAATCTAATAATTGCCTGTATAGTTCTCCTGCTGATGTTTGCAAGGAGTAATGAATGATTTTACTAAGACTGAATTAAGCAACTTGTAAGTGGTGAAACCTCCAAAGTCAATGCAATTTCATTAAAATCATTATTAGTTTCAGGGAAGGATTATAATACATTTTCCATGGAATACAAATCAGCTTGCAGGTACTAGAATGCTATTTATGATTTAAAATGCTCTTTGAAAGCTAAAAATTCATTAAGGGAGGTTCATTGGCTATATTTTGTTCAAGCATTGTTGGAATCTCTTCATCTTCCAATGGCAACAGTCTGAGGAAGATTAAGTAATTTAATGGTGCATCTGACTAAAAAAAGAACGTTTTGAATGAGTAGAAGTGCAGATGTGTGGAGGCAGAGATGTAATTAAAACTATGATACCAATATAGACAGATATGTTATATTTTATACATATATATATTTCCATATGCATTATGTATTTTTCTTAGATTGAACATGGGGCTGGCTCTGGAAAAATGTTAATGCAAATGAGTTCACTCACACTGTTAGTCTGTTCTATTTAAGGTTGTCTGTGGTGTTTGATCATATGGGAACAGATCAATGGGAGGTTGAAGGGAGAACCTTTTTGTCTTTATGTAAGATAAAGCATGCTGATTCCTATTGTACTTTTGAATCTTTAAAAAACACACTTAAAAAATTGTGTACTCTCACACAAATTCAAAGAATTTATCAATGTGGTCTCTGGTGTCCTTATTCCTGGCAAGTTTCATAGTGAAGCTTATATGGCAAGAGTCATAAGCAAAGAACAATAAACAAAAACTGCTGAAACCCATCTATATCACATGTAGTTAGTTAACATTTCTTAATTTTTTATTTCATCATCAGATATCTTGAGTTTAAGAATGACTTCCCTACTTCCTCTACCTCCTAATTCATCTGCTTTTCTAATTCTATGTATAATTGGAGGCAAGAGGCACTGCTACAGGCTTTTGCAGACATGGTGGGGTAAAGTCCAAGTCTTGGACAAAGAAGAAGGTGCATGCCAGTAGTCTAGGGGTCTTTTTACCTCTACAAATACACATAACTCAAAACCTTTTAAATGTGAAAACATGGTAATACTTTCATATTTAGAACTCTTGGTGAGTTCAAAGGGTAGGATGCCTAGATCATTTACAAAAGGCATTTGACTTCTTTAATTTCTTTTCAGTGGTATATTGGACTTTGTGTCTCCAGATATGTGTAGAGAGTTCCCTCCATTGTTTAGTTTCTCCTTGCTCTGTATCTTCTGTTTAAGATACCCTGTTAAGTGTCAGTGACTGTGTATAGAGCTGGAGGGCTGACATCTTTTACCCTTCTCTATCTTTCTGTGTACTATCTTGTATCAACAATGTGAATACCTCAAATTCTTTTCCTCTCTAGACTAAGACTGCTTAAAGGTGGGTCTTGTGCCTTTTATCTATAGGTTCCTAGACCTAGTGTAATGCCTGGCATGTAATAGTCGCCGGATACATGTTTCATGACTGAACTTAATTGATAAGTAAATGATTTTCTGAGTTTCATTTTTCAACCTGATGATCTCTGCCATCAGTTTAAGACCCTGAATTGCCAAGGAAATGTTGAAAAAGAAAAGCAAAGCTGGGAGCATCACGTTTCCGGATTTCAAGCTATATTACAAAGCTGTGGTCAGCAAGACAGCATGATACTGGCACAAAAACAGACACATAGATCAATGGAACAAAATAGAGAGACCAGATATGGACCCTGAACTCTATGGTCAATTAAACTCCCACAGATCAGGAAAACAATATTCAATGGAAAAAAGAAAATCTCTTCAATAAATGGTGATGGGAAAATTGGACAGAATTGGAGAATTGGATATAGAAGAATGAAACTTGACCATTTTCCTATGCCATACAAAAAGATTAAACTCTAAATGGTTGAAAGACCTCAATGTGAGAGGGAAATCCATCAAAAACCTAGAGGAAAACATAGGCAGTAGACTCTTTGACATTGGCCACAGCAGCTTCTTTCAAGACATGTCTCCAAAGGCAAGGGAAAGGGAAACAAAAGCAAAAATGAACTTTTGGGACTTCATCAAGATAAAAATCTTCGGCACAACAAAGGAAACAGTCAACAAAACAAAGAGGCAGCCCACAGAATGGGAGAAGATATTTGCGAATGACACTGCAGGTAAAGGACTGGTATCAAATATCTATAAAGCACTTCTCAAACTCAACACCCACAAAACAAGTAATCAGGTCAAAAAATGGGCAGAAAACATGAACAGACACTTCTCTGAAGAAGACATACAAATGGCCAACAGACACATGAAAAAATGTTCAACATCATTAGCCATCAGGGAAATTCAAATCAAAACTACATTGTGATACCACCTTACACCAGTTAGAATGGCAAAAACTGACAAGGCAAGAAAATACAAATGGAGAGGATGTGGAGAAAGGGGAACCCTCTTACACTCTTGTTGGGAATGCAAGTTGATACAGCCACTTTGGAGAACAGTGTGGAAGTTCCTCAAAAACTTAAAATTAGAGCTACCCCGTGACTTAGCAATTGAAGTACTGGGTATTTCCCCCAAAGATACAGATATAGTGAAAAGAAAGGCCACATGAACCCCAATGTTCATAGCAGAAATGTCCACAGAGCCAAGTGGAAGGAGCCCTTCAACAGATGAATAGATAAAAAAGATGTGGTCCATATATACAATGGAATATTACTCAGCCATCAGAAAAGATGAATACCCAACATTTGCATCAACATGGTTGGAACTGGGGAAGATGATGCTAAATGAAATAAGTCAAACAGAGAAAGACAATTATCATATGGTTTCACTTACTTGTGGAGCATAAGCGATAGCATGGAGGACATTAAGAGAAGAAAGGGAAAGAGGTAGGGGGGTACCAGGGGGGAGATGAACCATGACAGACTACGGACTCTGGGAAACAAACTGAGGGTTTTAGAGGGGAGGGAGATGGAGGGATAGGTGACACCAGTGATGGGTGGGCGCAAATTGTATGGAACGCTGGGTGTTACCTGCAAACAATGAATCATGGACTACAGCAAAAACTAATGAGTACTGTATGGTGACTAACATAACATTAAAAAAAAAAGAGAATGTACTCTTTTATAGCACCATCACTCAATGGGGAGAACAACAGCATCAATAAGGTGAAACAAATTGAAGTTATGGTGATCTAATAACATCTCCATTCAGTAAATAATGAAATGAAATTTGCACAGAGTTAAGATGGACCTGTTAAGTGGGAGAAATAATTTGAATATGAACATTCAGGAACATATAAATAAAGCAGTATTATTTATTTTTGTATGCATCTCCGGTATCCTTTTAAATTTAGCAATATTAAAAGATATATACATATTGTGGTTTATTCTCAAATGACCACATTTGGTATGTTAAGTTTGAGAGTACAGTGGTTTGTTCAAACACTAATTACAAGCTCACTGATTGAATTAAATTTAAATGTTGTAGCTTTTGTTATAAATAAAGTTCCAAAGCAATATAAACAATTCAGCATCTTTTGTGTTCTGTGAATTTTGTATTGTGTGAATTTATGAGTTAGGAATTGAGAAAAAAATGATAATCCAAAAGAAATTTTTCAGTCTGTCAGTTCTCACCAATTACATTAGTTTTACAGATAGAGTGTATCTGTTTCATAGCTACCTTATACTTAAGCAGTTTTTGGTGTTCATATCTCAATACTCTTGGGACTCTTGGTTTTTGCTTTCAGTTAAGATCTAACCTTTCTCTCTCTCTCTCTCTCTCTCTCTCTTTCCCCCTGCCCCCACAAAGAAACAAAATCCTAAATTCAGCTATGTTTTGCTATCTTTGTCTTCAGGTCTTGAAATGTCTAAACCTGGAATTAACAATCCCAGCTCTGCTCATAGATCGACAACCCCAGTGTATTAACTCTTCAGGGGCAGCATTTCTCTGAGTGGCCAGAGACTTTAGTTGCCTTTGTAATAACTCTTCCAATGAAAGGTTCTCTCCCTTTTATGTGGAGAGTGTCTCATAGTACTCTGAAAACTGAACCAGGTTATATATATATATGATTGATTTTAGGACAGAATTTCTGGAGTTAAAATGTACGATCTGATAAAAGGACCTTGTATCTAGCTGTTTTCCTAGTGGTCAAATAAAACATACTGCTCTTACATGTTGACTGATCATATATTCCATCTCCTAGTACTTTTTTAGCACTTTGACATTTTTTAGATATTGGTTATTTTTTCATGATAATATCATTGTAGAAAATTTTGAGAGTGGGGGTTCTTAGGTCGCTCAGTTGGTTAAATGACTGCCTTCGGCTCAGGTCATGATCCCAGGGTCCTGAGATTGAGCCCCACATCGGCCTCCCTGCTCCACGGGCAGCCTTCTCCCTCTCCCACTCCCCCTGCTTGTGCTCTCTCTCTATATCTGTCAAACAAAGAAATAAAATCTTTTTTTTAAAAAAAGAAAATTTTGAGAATGTAAGAAACTCTGAAAAATAAAATGAAAATAATCATGATCCTGTGACTGAGATAAACACTATAAACATGTTGGTCGATATTCTTCCAGGTTTTTTTCTATGTGTGCTTATATGTTTTAACTCTTCTGTAACTAGTAGGGAGTTAAAAAGGCTTCTCTCTCTTTTCCTCAGTCTGAAGAGAAGAGATGCTAAAAGATGACATAAAAAGTTAATTATTTACAATTTTCTTTGTTATGTGTCCTTTATGTCTTTAAACAACTTGGCCCAAGAAAAATGGGTATATTTTTATTTTAAATAATAAAAATCATCTGGGATAATGGATTATACTTGTCACAAGAGTTTAATGGAGAGTGAAAAGAATTATCTGAGTGTTGTTACCAACTCAGACAGATTCTGTAGCTATGATGAGTCACATAAGTCTTTGGGAATATAGGCAAAGCAGTAGCTAGGTTCACAGTGTCCAGGGCCATATTGGATAAAGCAACAGAGCTCCTTGGGAACATCAGTGAGCATGAAATTGATATTGATTTAATGCCCAACAAAAAGTGTATCTGAAGTGTAGTTCTAAATATAAACTTGAATGTGTTCTTTTTTTCATCTTTCCTTATTTCTCTTTGTTGTGGTTTCTCCCCATAACTTAAAAAATGATCTTTTTCCTTATTGTTTGTATACATTGCAAGGTATGCTTAATTCTTTCTGGAATGAGGCATGTGCATTAACAAATATGTAAATAAATTAACAAAGCCTATAGTAGTGCAAAATGGGGATGTAGAAATTTCTTTTAACTAAGAGGAAATTATTGAGAAAACTTACTTTACAAAAAGAGAAATGGAAGTTCAAATATGTGTATCTTATTCTTATTTTAATAATTAATCTACTTCCTTTACAATTTTTAAGATTAAACTTGGATCCCTGTAAGCCATGTTATTGAGTATTAACTCAAAATCTGTTCTCCTAGGATTAAATCTAGGAAAATAAAAAAAACAAAATCTCACTTAATTTTTTACTTTAGAAGTAAATGAAAAGTAAGAATTGATAGTGACAGTCATTTGTAATTTATGATTGTAATTAAAAAATCACTTGCTTGTCCCTGTTACAATTGATTTCTTAGAGCAAATCTACCATATTTTTAGTGTAATTAATAGAAGCCATAAATCTTTGCAAGCTGTTTCTGTTAACAGCACAGTAATATAGGAACATGAGGTTTAATATGACATCCTATTAGATATTTAGCCAAAAATTGCTTGCACCATTTAATAAATGTGCGAAATAGAGTCCACCTATAGTACATTAAAAACTAAAGCTATCAAAAGTTTAGTTTGCTTCACAATAATTATTGTAATGAAGCTAAATTTTCTATATTAATAATTATAATTTTGCATTTCTTAACTTAAATGGGAATCAAGGTATTGCAGCATTACTTAGGTCTTTAAATCTGGATTTTATCAAGTGTAGTTTTGTGTATAAATTTTCTGATATTCATATATATATATGTATATATATATACATATATATGTTTTATATATTGTTATACCTGTCACAAAGGTTTAATAATATATAAGTATATATTGTAAGTACTATATTTTAATTGATTATAAATGTCTTGATTAAATCCCAGTTCTTAATATGGAAAACTGACATATCTGAAACAACTTCATTCTTCAAAATAGCTTAATTTTTATGTTTCTCACTTTCCACATGTCTTCTACTTCTCTAGAATTCTCTGCCTTATATTTTCTCTTCTTATACTTCTAAGTTAATAACCAAACCATGGACTCTACTGTGTATGTGGTTGAATAACACAATATATTATGAATCTTTTTTTCCAGAGTAACTGGAAAGTAATATTGTATTTGATATTTTATTTGTTCATTTATTTTTGAGGCAGTATAACTAATATATAATCAGTCCATTATTTTTATAATTGTATATTAGATTCCTATTGATTAAGGTAATTCATCATATATAAGTTAATGTATTATGTATTTCTTCTATTTCATAATGATTAGTGACTCATGCATTATCATTACTTACAACAAATTCTACAGTTTTAGCAAATAGGATAAATCACTTTAAGAAACTATTAAATACATTTAGAGTCTTTGATGTTTGTTCCTTCTAGGTTATTTTGGGTCATTTAACAAAATCCCTGAGCAGCTTCTTATTTCCTCACAGGAACTTTACCTAATGATTATTAATGATATATGTCGACATAGACACAAGATAGAATTGATCTATTATGAAATAACAAATAGGTGACTATCCTACTGAATACAGACTAAGGTGTGTCTTTAGAGATACAAAGGGCTGGATTTTTTTTAAATCAGTGTACATGAATTTGTACCTTTGTATTTTACTTATTAATTAGGCTATATTTCTGGGCATGAACATTGTCTTCCTCTATTCCTGGCTTATGTCCAGGTGGAAATCATAGTAAATTTTTTAAATGCCACATCAATACTTTTTCCTTTTTAAAATTTCTTTTCTTTTCTTTTTTTTTTTTTTACTCCATCTAAGCACGGAATACTCCTCTGTGATGCCTAAAAACTAAGTTATCTTTCTGAACCATAGATTTATAGTCATTGAATTAGTAATGACCTTATAGTTCCACATTTCAGCATCTTCTTGAGCCTTCTATTCTTCTGTTGCATTTAATTTTTTAAGGGAATGTATGTCATGTAATCTCTTTTGCTCTAGTAGTGCCTGGTGTCCACAGTCTTATCACACATTTGGACATAAAGTTTATTCTCTATAATTTACAGGATAAAAGAAATGCCTTTAAACTCTTAAATGGATTTTTTAATATACCATGAAATTGTTTGCAAGGTTTTATATTATATATTTGAACTCTGGTAGATATGTGTCAAACATTTTAGTATTAAGAAATAGTTACTGTATGATCAGCCATGTTGTGTTTGTTGAAATAAACATTGCCATTTCCAGAATGACTGAAATTTCTTTATAAGTTTTATAATTTGAAAAAAGTATTTGAGGTAATTGAGATTTTTGTTTTATTTGGTTTTGATTCTGTCTTAAAAATAGGAATCTTTGGAATAGAGGATAAAACACAGTAACGGATTTGCAGGTAGGGTAGTGGGCAGTGTAGAATAGAGATTAGATTTATTCTTTGTGATTCACATGTCAAACCAACACAGAATTCTGGTTAGCAGAGTTTATAACAATATTGTGACTTTCCTAGTACTGAAAAGGTAACACGGGATCTAGAAAAGTCCCTGTCACTGGGATGTACATTTCCACTGTGTTCATATATATACATGAGATAGGTATATATGCATATCTAAAAGAGTGGGCTCTCTTAAGCTAGCTCCTTAAGAATCAGTGGTTCAGTGAGATGGTCAGAAAGGAAAGACAAAAGTTCTCTTGCAATCACATTATACCATTTCAACAGCTATGATATTTCTCTGGAGGCATCTTGTCAAACTTTTTGTGGCCATGTTGAGCACTTTTAATGTATAATTACTATTTCTAAAAATTGCATTTCCTAAAGTTCTAGATGGCTCTTTCATTGAAAATCTGCAATTCCTCTTAAGGATATGGTCCCCAGACCTTTCAAGAGAATGTTTCACACCAAAAAGAATCAAACTGTAAGTAGGCATTTGTACCATTGAAGTAACACTGCCTCCTATACATCATTGTGAAGATGATTCCCCTTCAATTCTCTGAGGAATTAGGGGTTTATAAAGAGCACTTGATATCATTTGGAGAAAATACAGTAGTAATATCTACTCACTTGAAGACTGGAAATGTGCTTCCTTAAAAATAAAAATAGCAACAACAAAGTTGAGTTTACAATATAGAGAATGCGAATGTTCACCAGCTGTGAATATCCACACTGGTGGTCCACACTGGTTCTCTACACATTAAACCCCCGTGATCCTGGGAGACCACAGTATCTTTTAAATAAATAGTTAAGCACCTTCCATATCAGATAAGTGTATCATCTTACTGTTCTTAGCAATATTTGTCATTGCAAAAGAAAATTATCACTCATGAAATTCTCTTTCTAAATTAAATGCTTTTAATTGAGAATTATGATTCTTATGTAATTTTCCAACACTTCTGGGCATATAATTTTCTGAAGAGATCCTCATCAGTGATAGTAAGTAGCCCCTTTCTTTGGCCTTGGCTTTCCTTTTTAGCCTTGTCTTCTGCTGTTCCTCCATTTCCTCCTTTCACATCAGCCATGTGAAATCATCCTGTTTCCCAAATGCACTACACTGATTTATTACCTTTCTGTAATTACTTTTCTGTTTTTCTTTCTTATCCTTCTTTTTTGTCTCTGCCAAATTCCTAATCATCCTTCAAAATTCAACTCAAGAATCACCACCTGGCTTTGACTTTCTTTGATTGGATTTATTGCCTCCTTCTCCTTGAATGAATACTACTGTAAAATAGTTCCATTAGCATGTTATTGTCATAATTATTAGTTATCATTTAGGCACTCAGCAAGCCAACATCTTCAAGCACAGCAATCTCTGTGTCTTTACCATTTATCTTAGAACCTCCTGCTCAGTATTCAGTCAATGCAATCTTTGTTGGGTGAATAAAGGAAAGACTTCAGGAAACCTGCCCACTATATAGCTGGGATCATTAAGGAACTGTGAATTCAGGAGAGTCAGTGTCTCTTGTGTGCATGCCATTGGTGTTGACTCTAATCAAGGTGAATGACATGTAATCCTTGATAGATCTACTCTACAACTGAAGAGCTATGCACATTACCAGTGTTTCTTTCTTTAAGTGCTTGCATGTTAATGACAGTCACTCATCTAAGAGTCAATTCTACTTTCTTGGAAGTAATATGTGCTGTTGTTTATTATCACTGACACACAGTGTGCTTGGATTGGTGTTAAAGTTCATGTAGCCAAAGGAAGAAGGCTATTATATGTGACCAAGTCAGGTTTAATGTTAGAGATTATATTTGGGGGATTACTTTTGAGTTTCAGAGATTGTTTAAGGAATTGAACTTCAAGAAGAACGTAGAAGGGGGGAATTGAATTTAGTTGAAAGAATTTATATCTATACAAATGTGTGTGGCTAAAGCTCTGTATGTTCAATACCTCTTATTTTTATTTATCATGATGAGTTCTTTGAAATTTGAATTTTCAGGTTAAAGTCACTATAACGTGACCCTGTGTGTTTCATCTTAAAGTTGTTTTGATAAATATATGCTATTATAAGGATAGACTTCCGTTAATTTTGTAAAACCAATAACCAGCTGCCCAAAGTTTCTCTTTTGCCCAGAAATTTGTGCTACTCGAGCCAAATTCAAACCTGAAGAAAATTGAACTTATGCTTATTAAAGCCCAAGTAGCTTTTTAGACTAAAATCTAAAAAGTTAGAATATTTATATAATAAATCCAGAGTTCAAATTCAAAGCTTGATTTAGAGTTGTATCCTATGCCTACAGTGAAATTTTGTGATATGTGATATAAATGATGTTGTTATTACAATTTGGTTTGCTTTCAAGTCTCATGAAATGGCAAATGTTTTATTACTTTCAGACTTGGTGCTTTAGTCAACTAATCCTATCCCTACAAATTTGATCTTTAGAAATTCTTAAAATAATCTCCAATTAAATCACTTGGAAAAATTCTGCCCCCTCCCACATTCTTTCTCCTATTCCATTTTCCATAAATTATTCTGTTTGATTTTGATTGCAATCAAGCAGTTATCTTTTGAAAATTAAAGCAAGTCTGCCGAGAACCACCTTGGATCACTGTGTAGAAGACACCAAAGTCAAAATGAGTGTGAATGAACTCTGCCAGCTGAAGGGTGGAACATGTATCTTCCTTTGAAAAAGTTTTCCCAATCACAGAGCAGTAGTAAAATATGACTTCCATTATAATGACTATGATAGGCAGAATAAGAGTCCCTCCCAGCAAAGATGCCAAGATCTTTATTTAATCCTTGGAAACTGTGTGATTGACCTTGCAAGTCTCAGGGAAATTAAAGTTGCAGATGGAATTAATGTTATGAATCAACTGACCCGAAGATAGGGATATTACTGCATCATCCAGGTAAATCCAATACCAGCCTTTTTAAGTAGGAGGCAGGAGAGTTTGTGTGAAACTGCTGCAATCTGAGGAAGACGTAGCAGGCCTCTGCTGGCTTTGAAGTTAGCAGCAGCGACACAAACTGAGAATGTGGACATTTTGTAGAAGCTGGAAAAGCCAAGAAAACAATTTTTCCCTTAGGGCCTCTAGAAAAGAATGCAACCCTGTTAATACTTTGATTTAATGTAGTGAGATCCATATTAGACTTGTGACGCCTGGTTAGTAAGGTAATAAATTATTGTTTTAAGACACTGACTATGGCAATTATAGCATCGAAAGGAATCTAATTGCCTATATTAATTTTATTCAAATTATTCTGTTTGGTGTACAGTTTACTAAGTTCTGGTGCACATCTTTAGTAGAATTTATTTACCTTATATAAAGGTATACCTTAGTGACCCTCATTTTCAGCTTGAAGAACCGTTTATAGAGTTCCTTGAGTCCTTCATTTATTTGAAAATTTCCATTTAATTTATACCTAGTGCTAGTCAGAGTTAGCAGAGAATCTTTGTTGGGTTTGGGTGGGGGTTGTGGTAGGAGAAAAGCAGAAAATAGACTTTAAGTGTAGAAATAAAATCTCTAGAAAGAGGACAGGAATAATTGGTAAATATATCCGTAAACAAAAAAGACTGAAACTACTTACTACCTGCCCTCTGAAGTCTGCACACCTATGTTTTAGGATATAACACACAACCATGAGAGTGTTTTTCAGATAAAATATCCTGGAAGGCATAATCCACCTACTCCAGAACAAGGTAATATTCTTACATTATTCTTGAATCAGCCCTGCAGGTCTTATATGTCATATTAAGAATGCTATTCCTTTCTTTCTTGAACTATTTTCTAGCATAGCTTCAGGGAAAGCTCTATCTGTTTCAGACTCTTTGACCATCTGGTTTCTATTATCAGCCTTAATAAAATCAATTCCAGCTCACCATGACTGTATGATTTCTTATACCCTTAACTGTGGTCCTATTCTGTTTGCAAAAATCAATGCTCATAACTTGGGTAATCCTTTGTTACCAATGACCAGTCATTATTAGTTGACTATGTAAAATCAAGCAATTTCTGTTGTTTCCAGCATGATTCCCTTCCAAGGAATTTCTCAATTTACATTTTCCAAATTGGGAAATGCACATTTAAAATTGCAACTAGCCACCACAAGACGTCAACAACATTCATTGCAGTCTACAAAATATTGTAACAGGTTGTGTGGGCACAGTTCAGGAATCAGAGGAATGTGTCAAGTTTCTCATTCAGACGGAAGCATGACTTTACTGATTTCTGAGGTGGCAGACATGCCAAGGCATCCAAGTACCAGGATGCTATCCAAGGCAGTTTCTGGAGAGGAACAACCCCTGCTGGGAACTCACTGTGATCTAAAAAAAATTGGATTGTGTTCTGAACTCCATGTTCTAGTTTTCAAGTCACAAATAGCTTATGGTGACAGTAAAATCCCACTTGAAGTACCATCTTATTTGCAACATTGTTAATTCAGATACTTAGAATTAGGTTAGAGGGTTTTCATAATATCTTTCATCTAGGTTTCCTTTGTATTTCTTGAGAACACATTCATAAAGAATCAGGAGACAAGTCAGAATGTAACTACAATTGTGTTTTACTGTTTATTACTCTATCCCAGGATTTATGAGAATACTCTCTAGAGTAGTTTATTTACATGTTACCGTACAAGGTGTGGACTTCCAATGTTTATGAGTTAAAAGTTGTACTTA
Source organism: Enhydra lutris kenyoni (assembly GCF_002288905.1). NCBI lineage: Eukaryota > Metazoa > Chordata > Mammalia > Carnivora > Mustelidae > Enhydra > Enhydra lutris. The sequence continues at coordinate 3,995,983 of NW_019154131.1, read as the reverse complement.
TGCAAAGGCAGAAGAGTATTAGCTTCTTGAAAGCACTTGTTTGGTTGATTGGGTAGTTCATTTAACACAGCTGTCCCTTGAAATGTAAAGATTAACCAAAATAAATTCCTGTCAGTATATTTCTCAAAATATTACTTTTCAATAGAAATTCTTATTCTGAATGTTGAATTTATACACTTATGTATCATTTTGAATTTTCTATAGAGCTTCACATTTTTTTTATATTTTAGTGTAAAGCAACTCAGTAAGGATTGCTTGTATAAAAATACAAATTCCTAAGCTCCTCAATGCAGATTCTGATTCAGTAGGTCTGAAATATGGCCCAAGATTCACTGTAACAATTACCCAGGTGATTTTTATGAACAAATACTTTGCCTAAAAATTCTTCTTCAAAAGATTTGTTATTATTTCTACTGGTCAATGAAGAAACTGAGGCAAAATCCACTTTTATGGTTCAGGGCAGGTAGAGTCTGTTTCCCTATGCTCTTTTCATTGGTTGATATTATTTGCTCTGTGTGTTGGCAGGGGGGGGGGAGAGAGAAAGAGAGAGAGAGGGGGACAGGAAGATAAGAAGAATACCTTTCCTCCTAATTATACCTGGTCCTTTCAAATATAATACATATGGAATCAAAGTCCTAGCATCAGTTATAGATTTACATATGAATATACTTTTGCCAAAGTCTATTTATTACTCCCATATAAAGTAAAAAAACCTAAGTGGTATGAAAAATTCATGGTAGTTAAAAAAAAAAAAAGTTATTCCCCTTTCTACTGGTGAATCTTTTATATATCTTGTAGTATTGGATAATAGGTCTTCCAAAGCACATTTTGGTTATTGCAGTTGCCATGAGTTTAATATGTCTATGATAGAAATGTCAGCTGGTACAATTTCCTTCAAAATATAAAGACTACAGCTGGCTTCTTATTTTTGTCCATTCTAAAGATACTGTGGCTAGCCTAATTTGTATGGGCCCACTGGATCATGCCTAATTGAGTTAATGAAGCTCTTCTGTAACAAGAACTCTCTAAAGGAAAATAAAAACACAGAATGAAATTTCAGAATGCAAATTAGCCTAGCTTTGCTGACTTTCATTCTCATGGGTAGGAGACACAGTAAAAGAAAACTCTTAAATTAAAGCCAATTACACGACATAGTCAAAGATCAGGTTTACCTAAAATTGTCACTGGGGAGCTGCATGCATTCTGGGGAGAATAGCCCAATCACTGGTAGATTGTTGGCACTTGACCCTGCCTGGAATACAAAAAGCTATTTGCTGCTTAATTTTAATGACTTGATTATTTCAAGTGTCGGTCGACATCTTTGAGGATTTATGGTTTCCATCTAATCAATGGAAACCTGTACTGGGGAAAAAAAAATACTTGCCACAGTGGACATTTATATTTGTGAATTTTTGTTTAAGTTTTGTCCCTTTCTACCAAGTAGTTTGTCATTTTTCTGTAACATGTTTCAAATGTCTTGGCTACCTGGCTATAAAGATCACATATAGCTTTTCAGGGCCATTGAGGTCCAGGTATTTCAAAATTAACTATGTCTTTATTTTCCCTTTGGGATATAAGAGAACTTTCAGTCTGTTGAATTTAACTTGATTTCTCCCCCTTGTTCAATTTTTCCATTAAATTTATATAATTGGGGAACTTTAAGGATTATGATAATGGATTGGCTATATTTTAACTAGTTTTATTCAAATCATTTTTCAGTTACATATTTTCACATTTTGTAAGTATGTTTAACTACAACAGTGATAAAAATCAACATAAAGCAATTCTTTCCCTGGAATATTGTGAGGAGGTCAGCATGATTAGAGAAACTGTGGAATTACTATAAATTCTGATTTTAAAAAGTTTAGAGGTTAACAGAATTATTAGAATCCTAAGAAATCTAAAATCTAACCATCAAAAAAGTGTCCTACTCTATAGCTGGTGCCTGTACTGACTTCTATTATTTGTTAGTGGTTGAATGACCTAAACTAAGAGAAGGTATGACCCTGGTCTCTTAATATCTCTTAGTCTGAATTTCTTTATGGATACAGTGAAGAGTTCGGATAATAGGATCTCTTTGACATCTGTATCTAAGACTTCATATTTTTAAATCCTAGATTAATATGTTGAAGTACATATTGGCTCTAGCACTACCATGAGGAAATATGGGGGGGGGGGGCAGCAAAAGAAACCAAAGCGATGGACAGTGTTGTAGTGAATAGGGGACAGAGAGGTAGAGCTTCCTTCTGATTTAGCCACTTCATTAGCTGGCTAAAGTCATACTATGCCTTGAGATCTCACTTTCTGAATACTTAAAAGTGGCATGCTTTAACCAAGACAGCCTGCTAAATTTCCTTGCTTTTCTGGATCTCCTGTCTTTGATTTCTGTTTAGAAGAGGTAGATAAAGCAAGGACCCACAGAGAACAGCTTAAGACTTCGGGATGAAATGGGTAGTGGAAGCTAACAGTGCTGGGGAACATGAGGGAAGAGGGGAGTAAACATGGGCTGGAGGACAGTGAGTGCACAGTAAATGTCGTTATAGAATTTATTTCTTTGTAACCCACACAACATGATTATTTTTAAAAATTAATGTCCCTTAATAGGATACCTACAAATTGAGTAAAATTGGTTACAATAAAAATTTAGTTCCTGTTTGATGGAGAACAGGAGTGACACAGAGAAGATCAGTGGATTCACGAGATGACTGGATTCATGACAGTTTTTGATCTATAATAAGGATAGGGCCTATCCCAATAGGGCTGTTGAAATGTATAACGGAATAATGCAGACAAAGGACTCCAGTGCTTGGCACATTTAAAGAATTTAATTAATGGAGTTATAATTTTTTGCCTATTAAAATAACTTTAAAAATGTCAAAAAATAATGTTTGATCAGATTATATGGATTTTATTCAAGCAAATAGAGACTACTATGAAAATTGACTGTAGGCAAAAGGACTATCTTCAATGTAGGATGTTTGGTATGGTACGGAGTAATCATGAGCATGGTCATTAACATAACTCAAAAGTGAAATTAATCCCATCGAACCCTAAACATCCTAATGGTATCCAAACTCTGCGATCATGCCTGAGACTCTCCAGTCTCTGGAGGAAACTTCTCTAAGTGGCTTAAAAGAAAACCAGTGATAGAGTGACTATTGTTTAGTGCAGTTCAGTCATAAACCTTACCAGAGTGCCATGGCAACAAAAGCTGACTCAACCATGGAGCCCCGGAATTCTTTTTGTTTTTTTTTTTCTTTTTATAAAGTCGTCAAGTGACTTTACGCTTTTCCTCTGTTTCTTCTTTTTTTGCAACTCAGCTGTTAGAAAAAAAAAATGAGTACTACAGAATTGATGAACTCCACTTCACATTTTGAGATCAGTGTTGAAAATTTCACAACAAACATTCATTTGAGCGCCAAAGCAATGAAATATTTCCTGTTATTTTTAAGAGTATGATGCTTATTATATTTGCACACAATTTTCTAGTAAATTCCAAGAGTAGATCCTTGAAACACTGTCTTGATTTTAAAATACTGGAAAAAAAAATACAAACTCAGTTAAATATGTGAGAAAGCCCAAATGCCTGAATGATAGAAACATTTTCCTTCTTAGCAATAATAAAAGGTGTTATTTTTACTGCATTCCAGAAGGCCCACAGTTTGAATGAATGGCATAACTAGTTACAAAATAATGGTAAATCTAGTTTTTGTTTTTGTTTTTTTTTTTTCAAATAGCCAAAGAATTAAAGAGCACCAACACCAACACATGCTTAATACACAGCAGTAATCAAAAGAGGCCAGAATCTGGGACTTGTTATTTAACACAGTGGTCCCGGGATTGACTGCAGGATGTAACTAATCTCAATGTTATAACTACAAAAATAATTAAATGATTTTTAGGATTAGGTGTAGAAAATATATTTGCCATGAAGTTACTGGTAAACATGAACCCTGCTTTCTAAATATGAAATTAAGAAAGTACAGAAAATAACATAACGGACATTGTCTATTAAATCCTACTATTGTGTCAGACCTCAGATTTAAAGAAAATATAACATTGCAGTTAGGATATTCTCCTTGGGTTTTTTTGTTTGTTTGTTTGTTTGTTGTGTTTTTTTCCTTCTTCCATTTTTCTCACCAGAGAACAGTAGTATCCTAACATTGGTACATAGTTTCAGTGAAAGTTCATATACCTAAACATCTTCTTATGTCATATGTATATGTATCGGAGTATATAGATAGCTTGCTTTTCCATGCTTGCAGACTCTATATAAGTAGGTATCATAATGCATATAAATGGTATCCTTCTACAGCTTGATTTGTTTGTTCAATATTATGTTTTTTATTCAGTCCATAATATATACACAGGATTTAAAGAACTCTGTTATATGGAAAGATAAATATTAAATCTGTTTTTTTTAATATATGTGTTGAAACATACAGCCAGATCATTGATTTATTTTTTTTGCTTTAAATATTCCATTGAATTAATAAACCATAGTTTATTAAATAACTTTTAAGTTAATAAGCATCTGGGTGGTTTCTAATTGTTTCCAACTCTGTCTAGTGTTGTAGTTGATATGCTTCTATATGTCTCTTTACTTACATAAGGGAGAAATCTTCCAGAGATTTGTCTATTCAATTTACAGAATTAAATAGCAAGAAAACAAAAATAAATCAAAAATAACACAAAACTAAACAAAAACCTTCAACCTTACTAGATATTGCCAAAGTTGTCTCTAAAGGCTATCTTAATTTATTTCCACCCACAGCAAATAAGATTTATCTCTTCTATATATCCTTGCCAAAATTTGGTTTTTCAGAATTTAAAGTTTTGTTAATCAGAAAGGCATGAAATGATACCTCATCTTTTTTTTTTTTTTTGGTTTAGTAAAACTGAACAATCTTCATATGCTCATCCTCAATTTGTATTCTATCTTCTATAAATTGCTAGTTTACATCCTTTTCAATTTTTCCCTGTCATATCACTGTTCTCATTAATGTGAAAGTTCCCTTACTAATTTTTTCATCTGAATGCATTGCAAATATGTTTTCTCAGTCTGCAACTAACCTGTAGCCTTGTTATTTTTTTAACTGAACAAGAATTTTCAATTTTAGTGTGGTCAAATATAACAAGCTTCCTTTATAATTATTGCCTTTTGAGTCATGTTTGAGATATTTTTCCATGTCCCAAGGTTGTAAATATATTCAACAAGACTTACATTTTCACATTTATATCTTTAATTCATCTGAAGTTGATTTTTTCTCTTTGGTGTGAAGTGGTGATTTGATTATGTTATTCCACCTGGATACTTAGTTGTCCCAATACTTTTTTTTTTTAAAGATTTTATTTATTTATTTGACAGAGAGAGAGATCACAAGGAGGCAGAGAGGCAGGCAGAGAGAGAGGGGGAAGCAGGCTCCCTGCTGAGAAGAGAGCCCGATGTGGGGCTCAATGCAAGGACCCTGAGATCATGACCTGAGCTGAAGGCAGAGGCTTAACCCACTGAGCCACCCAGGCACTTCCCCAATACTCTTTGTTATCTAGTCTATTCTTTCCCTGATTTGGAATGCTGCCTATGCCTTTTTTTTTTTTTTAGATTTTATTTATTTATTTATTTCTTTGACAGACACAGATCAGAAGTAGGCAGAGAGGAAGGCAGAGAGAGGAGGAAGCAGGCTCCCTGCTGAGTAGAGAGCCCGATGTGGGACTCGATTCCAGGACCCTGAGATCATGACCTGAGCTGAAGGCAGAGGCTTTAACCCACTGAGCCACCCAGGTGCCCCTATTTGTTTTATCTTAATCAGGCTCATTGGAAGTTTAGTTTTTCAATTACTGTGCTTAAGCAAGAATTTTGTTCTCTTGGTCTTTCTACTGCATTTATTTTTGTGTTTCACTGATATCTAATCTTTTATTACTTTCTGCTTTCTTTGGATTTACTAATCTCTTTTTTGAGTTTATTGATTTGAAAGATATGAATGTATCTTTTTAAAAATATTTCTATGGCATCTACGGCATCTTAAATTCAGATAATTTTAACTGGACTGTCTGTGTCTAACTTCATCTGTATCTAACTTCCAGATAATACCTTTCTTAGAAGTGGTTCTTTTTTTTTTTTTTTTTTTTTTTTTTTAAGTTTTTTTTTTTTTAGAGAGTGAGCATGCGTGCAGTGGGGGAGGGGCAGAGGGAAAGGGAAAGAGAGTCTCAAGTAGATTAGTAGGCTATGGGATGAATACACAGTCCAGGGTGGGGCTCATTCAAAGGACCCTGAGATCATGACCTGAGCTGAAACCAAGAATCGTTAAACAACTGAGCCACCCAGGTGCCTCACTCAGAGCTGATTGTTAGGACATTCCTAGAACCAAACAGTTAATTGAGCTAAGTGTGTGACACACACATATATACAAATAAACACACCTTTTCTGCAGTGTGTGCTGTGGTAAATGAGTATGTGCAATACAATTTATTTTCAAATCAATGAAAATTAGGTTTATTAGCAATTACCAACCACAGATTTCCTTTCATTATTTGTTCAAACCTATGGGAAACAGGATGTCAGGGATTATACGATTCATTATGTTTAGCTCCCCCCTTCTACAGAATTGTTACAAAAACATTTGTCTCTTCTTTTACTGCTAAACAAGATTTTACCTCAATTTACTATTCATAAAATATCTCATGTATGTATATATACACATACATATATATGCTTGTATATAGAATACATACATATATACGAATTTTTTTTTGTCTAGCTGACTATATAATATCTATTTTGTTGTGTCTACAAGTGGCTCCATGACCAAAGAGCTATTTTCTGTAATTAGATCATTTTCCAAATCTTAGCTCACCACTTAGAATAGGGCCAAAAATAATGTTATAATGGACAATTTAAGATAGGTTTTTAGTAAACTTGTCAAAGACATCCTTGATCGTGTGGTTCAAGCCATCATGTACCATGTTATATTTACATTTGGTTACTTATTTTCATTTGCAAGTGTAAGGAGTACACCAGGAACTACAAACTACAGCATATACTTATATACAGCATATACTTAAAACAAAAGAACAAAGATGGCTTGGGTCAGTATTGCACAAGAGAAACTTAATTGCTATAATCATCCCCCTTTTTAGGTCTGTTACTTCAGATGTTTATGCTGCTGTGTTATAAGCTATTTTCTTATTGTCTCGGTGTTTTAGAGACATGTATCCTTTGGAATCTATCTTCATTTGTCAGTTATCTCAATTCCAGTGCTTATGGCTTTCTTAGCATATTATCTTGTTCCTTTATTTTTCCAAAGGCAAGTCTGTGTTCTCTTTTCTCACGTCTACTGCTACTAATAACACTTCTACCTTAAACATTTGGTAAATTTTATTTCTTCTGACTTAATACCTGACATTATCAGGACACATTTGTTGTTAATAGAAATGCATTTCCCCCTTTACCATGACTTTCTTGCTGCAAATTTGTGGAATGGCTCAGAAGATCTGTTATAGCTCCCCCAAACACTGATTAAATGTTCATGACTGCCACACAGGAGTGAGACTGAGCATAACACTGTCTTGTTTTCGCACCTCTGATGAGTGTACCAGTGGGTGAAAGAGTGAATGTTTAGCATAGCCTCTGGACTCCCACTCACCTTACCAACAGATTTTCCCTTCGTGAAATTATCCAGTCCCACTAAATATCTTATATTCTTCCTGACATGCAGGTCTACATGGTATTCCTTCTGCTTAATTTTCTGGTCTTCTTTGCACCATCTGGTAAATTGTTTTAATCTATACCATCCAACTCTTTGAGGCCCTTTTTTGAAACTGTTCCCAATTCCTTTAGCAGATCTGGTCAACCTTATTTTGATTTGACTAATACCTGTATAAAAATACTGTACATTCCATTAGTACTTCGCTTTGCAGTTATATATGTTTTTCATTGCTCTCTAGAATGAGTTCTTTTACAGCTGGGACTGTGGGTTTCTTGTTCTTGTATTGCCCAGGACTTATTAAAATGGTTCGCATGAACAGGTGATCAATAAATGAATAATCTTTAGTGCCTCTTTTTGTTAGGCATATCTTGCCACAATAAATCTATGACTGAGATGGGACATAATTTAGCAAATTTCTAGCTTTGAAATATCATGTCTATTACTTTTCTTAAAAAAAAAAAACAAAAAAAAAACCTTTTTTTCGAGTCTCTATTGTCTCTTAAGCATAGTGTTAGCACTGACCTAAGATGAAAAATCAGTATGTTATAAAGAAAAATCCTTCAGACAGATAAAATGGACAATTATTCAGAAGCTTTAGTTAAGCAACATTTCTATATTTTAAAAGAAGTGCTATTATATTTCTAGCAAATAGTTTAAGATATTGTAGCAATATTCCATTTCCTCTTGTTTCTTTGCCATGGTTTATTAATCAAATTATTATTAAACTTTGAAATACATTCTCTCACAGATTATAAGATATATAGGATACATAAACACTGATCTATACATACAGAGTGACCTCTCTGGAATGAAAACACAGGTTCTGTAGAACGATTTTTCTTTCTAATATTCTATGATATGTGGTACATGATATGCTTTCCTGTCATGGATACTAGTTCATTTCTTTAATACTTTAAAACTCTCTTGCAACCTGGACTATTGTATATTTTCAAAGGACAAAAGTAAGTGGCAAATTATTATGTTTTGAAAAGATTTGACTTTGTTTTCCCTAAGGCAAATAACATAGGTATATGGTTTTTAAATTTTTAATTGCATAAAAACAAAAAGCTGCAGTTCCACAATTATGTCTAAAGTATTTTGTGAGGACACTTTCAGAAGCTCTTGAAAAGAGCTAAACTGGCCATTTTTCAAGTAAATTACTCTAGAATGATACTTGTACAATCATGTTTACTAAAATCATCTATCAATTGAATTCTGTCTATTGAAAAGGAAGTATAAGAAATCTACTTCAGCTGTAAGTAAAAATTTGTTTCAGCAGTTTTCAGATTTCTCAATGTAAACCTTTAATTTTAAATACAATACTATTTTAAGAATAAATTACATTTTATGTAGAAGTGTGTTATACTTTATCTCCTTGTTATGAGAGAATATACAAATATGTCTATATCAAACTCCACAAAGATGGTATTTTGTATGCTGTTAAAAATGTTACTGATTGCTTACATGAATTCACTAAACAATTATTTATTGATCATCTACTATGACTATATATTTTCTGGCAAATTGACTTCATTTTTAATATTAAAGGTCAGAAATAAAGGAGAAAAGGTGATATTTCCCTTATAATTTCTCCCTTTAGTTTAATCCCTTTATATCTTTCAAGTTTCTATTTAAATTCCAATTAACATGCATGGGATATTAATTTCAGGTGTGCATTACAGTGATTCATCGCTTAGATATAAACCTGGTGCTCATCATAACAAGTGCCCTTCTTAGTACCCATCCCGTTTAGGCCACCCCCTGCTCACCTCCCCACCATAGTTAGGAGCCTGTTTTCTGGTTTGTCTCTCTCTTTTTCTGCCCTCCCCCATGTCATCTCTTTGGCTTCTTAAATTCCACATGTAAGTGAAATCCTATGGTAATTGTCATTCTCTGACTTATTTCACTTAGACTAATACTGCCTAACTCCATCTATATGGTTGCAAATGGCAAGAATTCATTCTTGTTTGTGGCTAAGTGAAATTCTACTTTGTATATGTACACACACACACATACACACATGCATGCACAATTTTAACAATTTTTTAAAGATTTATTTATTTTAAAGAGTGTGAGAAGGGGGAGGAGCAGAAAGAGAAGGAGAGAGAGAGGCAGAGAAGCAGACTCCCTGTTGAGTACAGAGGTGAATGTGGGGCTCAATCCCAGGACCCTGAAACCAGGACCCAAGTTGAAACTGAGTGCTGGAGACCAAAATACTGAGCACACCATGTGTCCCTCATATCTTGTTTATCCCTTCATTAGTCCCTTTTAAAAATATCATCTACACTTCTGGGGAAGATGATTGAATAGGTGGACCCAAATTTCACCTCATCTCAGTTACTCAACTAGATAATTCGCACATCAGGGTCATAACCCAGAAAATGACATGAAGATTGGCAGAATATACTCTCCACAGCAAAATGTAGAGAGGAGACCACATACAAGAGGGTAAGAGACATGGTGGGAGCCAAAAAGACCCATGAGACTGTCCATAGACAGGAGGAATGCCATGGGATTGCACCAGACCCTCACACCAAGCACTACAGGGATGAGGAACCTGCGTGGAAACCAGAGGAGAATAATTGTGTGAATTCTAACAATCAACAGAGTTTAACATCTAGAACTTTAAAAATGCTTGGGGTCAGATCTTGGAGAGCCAGGAAGGTGAGGGGAAACAGAGTCCCCAGTCTTTTTTTTTTTTTTTTAAGATTTTATTTATTTATTTGACAGACAGAGATTACAAGTAGGCAGAGGGGAGGCAGAGAGAGAGAGAGGAGGAAGCAGGCTCCCTGCTGAGCAGAGAGCCCCATGCAGGGCTCGATCCCAGGACCCTGGGATCATGACCTGAGCCGAAGGCAGAGGCTTTAACCCACTGAGCCACCCAGGCGCCCCCGGAGTCCCCAGTCTTAAAGAGACAGCCCAACAAACATCCCCTTGGAGATAAAGCATAAAAGCAACAGCTTGAAAAATGCCTGGGATATATGAGAGGGAGATTTGTTTATTAATATCTCAGAACATATTCTGGAGGCACAAGGATCCGTGGGAAATTTTTCAAGGAACAAAGGTTCTGGCAGGTGCCATTTCTCTAACCGTCCCCCAGGCCAAACACAGAGACACCTGCAGGAACCAGCCCAGTGCCTGCACCCACAACCTAACTTGCTAGAGGTGCATCCTACCTCTGCATTCTCCTGTGGGCATGTCCCCTACAGCTTGGCCTTTGTTTCAGGTCTCCTTCCACAGTCAAACTGCACAAATCTTGCTAAGACAATGATTCAACCCCTCCAACCTGGCCTGCCTTGATTCCATCCCCGCCGCCCACCATGGACCAGCACAGACCTTGCTAGAACTCAACCCACCTCCGCATTCTCTGGTGGACATGCCTCCTCCAATAGCTCTTGGCTGGAGCCTATTCAAAGTGGTGTCACAAGCCTGGCAGTGTGCTAACAGTACCAGCAGGGCTCAACACCACTCCAACATGACTACTGATGTGGGGAGAAGGAAAGATTACCAAACATACCAATAGTGGGCTGGGGTGGACAGTGGGTCTGACTGCAGATTCTGCTCACCAGTGAAAGCTGCTCAGGGGAAAACTGAAAACACAGGAAAAGCACCCTGAGTTTGGTGCTACTGCATCTCTGCATCTCTGCCAAACACCTGGTCTGAGTCAACTCAGGCCTAAATGAGGCACTGGACAGGCCCACTAGCAACTCAAAGACTAAATAGTGCCTACAACAGTCAAAGGGAGCCATTGAGACAACTGGACTGAAGGCAAAAGCAGCTCAGCCACAGCAGTGGGGCACTCACAACTTATGTAGGAGATACTCATGAAGTGCCAGGTTCTGGTGAACAGGGGACATTGCACTGGAGGGCACTACAGGACCTCTTCTTCATAAGGACACTACTTTCAAAAACAGGAAATCTATCTGACTTTCCTAACACACAGAAATAGACACAGAGTTAGACCAAATGAGGAGACAGGAATATGACACAAGTGAAAGAGCAGGACAGAATCACAGCAAGAAAGATGAACAAATGGAGGTAAATAATATGCTTGATAGAATTCGTCAAGTAATGACCTTTATAGATACTCACTGGTTTGAGTAAAAAGTTGAGGATCTCTGTAAGACCTTAAAAAAGAGTTAGAAAACATAAAAAAAGAACTGGTCAATTGTAGCTACTCTGGAAAACAGTATGGAGTTTTCTTAGAAAGTTAAAAACAGAACTACCCTACAATGCAGTGATTGCACTACTAGGTATTTATCCAATGGATACAAAAATTGTGATATGAAGGGGCACATGCACCCTAATGTTTATAGCAGTAAATGTTCACCATAGCCAACATATGAAAAGTGCAGGGATGTCGACTGACAGATGAATGAATAAGAAGATGCAGTATGTGTGTGTGTGTGTGTCTGTATATGTATATTATGTATGTGTGTATAGGTATATTTATTTGTATATTATATGTGTAAATTATATATAATATATATTATATGATACTATATATTATGGAATTTTTCTCAGCCATCAAAAAAATGAAAGCTTGCCACTTGCAATGATGGGGATGGAAGTAAGGGTATTATAGTAAGTGAAACAAGTCAGTCAGAGAAAGACAAATACCGTATGATTTCACTCATATGTGAAGTTTTAGAAACAGAACAGATGAACATAGGGGAAGAGAAGGAAAAGTAAAATAAAATACAAACAGAGAGGGAGGCAAACCATAAGAGACTCTTGACAATATGAAACAAACTGAGGGTTGCTGGAGGGGAGGTGGGTGAGAGGATGGGGTAATTGGGTTATGGTCATTAAGGAGGGCACTTGATTTAATGAGCACTGGATATTATATGCAACTGGTGAACCATAAATTCTACCCCTGAAATTAATAATACACTATATGTTAATTAGCTTGAATTTAAATTAAAAAATTAATTGGAGTCAGTCAGAGATAAAGAACTCAATAACTGCAAGTAAAAATACACTAAGTAAAATAAATAATAGACTAGAAGGAATGTAAGAATGGATCACTAACCTGAAGATAGAGTAATGGATAAAGCAATCAAATTTTGATATTTTTATTAAAAATAATAAACATAGGGTACTCAGTGATACCAGCAAACATAATAGCATTTGCAGAACATGGGCAGAAAACTTATTCAAAGAAATAATAGCTGAGAACTTCCTGAACCTGGGAAAGGAAACACAAATCCACATTCAAAAGGCACAGAGAACCCCAACAGAATCATCCCAAGGAGGTCCAACCAAAACACACAGTAATGAAAATAGTTAAGAGGAGCAGTAAGAGAGAATTTTAAAAGCATAAAGAGAAAAGAAAGCAGTTACATACAGGGGAAACCCTATAAAGTTGTCAGATGATTTTTCAGCATAACTTTCCAGGCCACAAGGGAGTAGCATGATATTTTCAAAATAATGAAAGAAAAGAAACCAAAAACAGTGAAGCCAAGAATATGTTATCCAGAAAGGCCGGTCATTTAGAATAGAAGGAAAGAGAATGAGTTTCCCAGACAAACAAAAGTTGAAGGGATTCATAATCACTAAACCAGACTTACAAGAAATGTTAAAGGGGACTCTTTGAGTGGAAAGTAAAGGCTGTAAGCAGGAGTAACAAAAATGGGAAGCACAAAAGCAATAAAATTAAGTATATGTATAAAAAATTAGTTCAGGGATATATGATGTGATATATGACACCATATACATAAAACGTGGGCAAGAGAGGAATAAAGAATGGGTTCAAACTTAAATGGCCATCAACTTATTATAGAGTGTTATAGGCAGATATTATATACAAACCTAATGGTAACTACAAATCAAAACCAGGAATAGATATGCAAAAAATAGAAACAAATCCAAGTATATCACAAAGAAAACCAGCAAACTGTGTGAGAATAGAAAAAAAGAAGAAATGAACAGAGAACTACAAAACAAGTAACAAAATGGCAATAAGTGCACACTAATCAATAATTACTTTGAATGTAAGTAGTCTAAACACTCCAACCAAAAGACATAGCGTGATATAATGGATAAAAATAGAAAATCCATCTATATGTTGGCTATAGGAAACTCATTTCAGATTAGATACATGCAGATTGAAAGTGAAGGGATTAAAAAGCATTTATCATACAAATGGAGGTGAAAAGAAAGCTAAGGTAGCAATATTATATTGGACAAAATAGATTTTAAGACAAAGACTGTGACAGACACGAAGTAGGACTGTATAACCATAAAGGGAACAATACAACAAAATAATGTAATGATTGTAAATATTTATGCTGTCAACAGGGAAGTACCCAACACATAAAGCAGATAATAATAAACTTAAGTGAAGTAATCAATAAAAATAGAATAATAGTAGGAAACCCTAACACCCCTCTTACATCAGTGGACAAATCACTATAACAGAAAATCAGCAAGTAAACAGTAGCATACTGGGAAAGTTGGATCTAACAGGTATATTCAGAACATTCCATCCTAAATCAGCAATATACTGTTTTCAAGTGATTGTGGAACATTCTCCATTAGAGATCACATACTAGACCACACAAAGCAAATCTCAACAAATTAAAAAATATCAAAGTCATACCATGCATCTTTTCCAAACACAATGCTATGAAACTGGAAGTCAACTAAATGAAAAAATTTAGAACACAAATATATGGAGGTTTAAAAACATGCTACAAAACAATAAATGGGTTAACCAAGAAATCACAGAAATAAAAAAAAAAATTCATGCAGACAAATGAAAATAAAAACACAATGGCCCAAAATCTTTGGGATGCTACAGAAATGGTTCTAAGAGGAAAGTTTATAGCAATACAGGCTTACCTCAAGAAGTAAAAAAATATCTCAAACAAACAATATAACCTTACTTCTACATGTGTTAGAAAAAGATGAACAAATCCCAAAACCAGGAGAAGGAAGGAAATAATGCAGGTCAGAGCTGAAATGAGTGGAAAAAGAAGAAAAAAAAATCAAAGCAATCAGGAGGTGGTCCTTTGAGGAAGCCAAAAAATTAATAAACTGTTAGCCAGACTCATTAAAATAAGAGGTCAGTAAGCAAAATCAGAAATGAAAGAGGAGAGTTAACTGACATTACGAAAATACCAACAGCATTTTTCACAGAACTAGAGCAAATAATCCTTAAATTTCTATGGAATCACAAAAGACCCCTAATAGCCAAAGCAATCTAGAAAGAAAATAACAAAATTTGAAATAAAATAATCCCAGATTTAGAGATATGCTTCAAGGATGTAGTAATCAAAACAATATGGTATGGGCACAAAAATAGACACATAGATTAACAGAATACAATAGTCTAGGAATAAACCCACAATTATATGGTCAATTAATCTTAGACGGAAGAGGCAAGAATATGTAATAGGAAGGTGTCTCTTTTACAAATGGCATTTGGATAACTGGATAGCTACATGCAAAAGAATAAAACTGGACCGTTTTCTTACACCATACACAGAAATAACCTTAAAATAGATTAAGCAGTTAATTGGGAGATGTGAAACTACAAAAATATTAGAAGAAGAGAGCATAGGAAGTATTTTTTCTGATATTTTCCATAGCAACAGTTGTCTAGATATGCTTCCTGAGACAAGGGACACACAAGCAAAAATCAACTGTTGGGGCTACATCAAAATAAAAAGCTACTGAACAACAAAGTTAACAATCAACAAAACTAAAAGACAACCTACTAAATGGGGGAATATCATTGTAAATATCATATTCAATAAAGTGCTAAAATGCAAAATTTATAAATAACTTATACAACTGAACACCCAAAAAACAATCCAATTAAAAAATGGGCAGAATCAGGGCGCCTGGGTGGCTCAGTGGGTTAAGGACTCTACCTTCGGCTCGGGTCATGATCCCAGGGTCCTGTGATCAAGTCTCGCATCGGGCTCTCTGCTCAGTGGGGAGCCTGCTTCCCCGTCTCTCTCTGCCTGCCTCTCTGCCTACTTGTGATCTCTGTCTGTCAAATAAATAAATAAAATCTTAAAAAAAATAAATAAAAATAAAAATAAAAAATGGCAGAATACATGAACAGACATTTCTCCAAAGAAGACATCCAGATGGCAAACAGACATGAAATGATACTCATCACTCATCTTCATGGAAATGCAAATCAATAGTACAAAGAGATATCATACCATACCTGTTAGAATGACTGAAATAAAAACCATAAACAAGTGTTGGCAAGAATATGGAGGAAAAAAACCTTTGTGCCCTGTTGGTGGGAATACAAACTGGTGCAGTCACTGTGGAAAACAGTATGGAGATTCCTCAATAATTTTAAATTTGAGTTACCATATAACCCAGTAATTCCATTACTGGATGTTTACCCAAAGCATATGAAAACACTAATTTAAAAAGATATATGCACCTTTATGTTTACTGTATCATTATTTATACTAGCCAACTTAAGGAAGCATCTCAAGTGTCCATCAATAGATTAATGGATAAAGAAGAGGTAACACACACACACACACACACACACACACACACACACACACGGGAATATTACTCAGCCCTAAAAAAGAATGAAACTTGTCATTTGCAACAACGTGGATGGGTCTAGAGAGTAAGTGAAATAAGTCAGTCAGAAAAAGACAAACACCACAAGATTTCACTCATATGTGAAATTTAAGAAAAGAAAAAAAAAAGGAATGCACAAAGAAAAGAAACACCCCAAAAAGTAGATTTTTAACTATAGAGAATAGGCTGATATTACCGAAGGAGGGGTCGGAGGGGGCGGGCGGGTGGGTGAAATGGGTGAAAAGAATTAAAAGTTCATTTATCATTATGAGCACTGAGGAATGTATAGAATTGTATTTTACACCTAAAACTAATATAGCACTAATTGTATTTTACACCTAAAACTAATATAGCACTATATGTTAACTATACTGGAATTTAAAAGAAAAAAGGGTCATCTAATCAACCTCAGCTAGTCAGCAAAGTGGATCATTGGTTCACATAGCATGGCATTGTCCCTTAGAAGTCATACATACACTGTATGAAATACTCTGCAATTAAGTTCCAATTCATTGATAGTTCTTAATTGCTTTACTTCTTCCTTTCTTTCCACATTTTTTTTGTGCATCTTCTAAAAACTGCAGCAATGTTGGACATGTAGAAGTGACAAATTATCTGTATCCTAACGCATTCTGAAATATTTGACCTAGTTTAATAAATGTATTAGTCAAAATCTATAAGAAGAGTACTGTAAAATAGTAGGAACAGAGACCATGCCTAAGATATACTGATCTCTAAAGGATGAATTCTATGTAATTTGAAAGCTATTCCTCTTCTTTTACTCAAAATATTTAATAGAGAATAATTACATGGTAATTCTCCTTAAGTCAGTACTTTATAAAAAAATTGCCATTTACAAGCATACTGTAAGTGGCATTTGGGGATAGAGAGTAGAGCACAAAGTGTAACATTCAGTCTTGATTTCAGACATTTCAACAATTTATAAATATGTGTTGAAATATTTTAGCCATTTTTCCTACCTTTCTACTTATTAGCCCATACCTGCACTATACCTTCTGACAACCGAGGTCTCTACAATATCTTTATCAATAATTAGAATATTTGTTGTGTTGATAGCCTAGAGAGATTTTTCTGAGAATGTTTTTGTTTGGAGTGCTTGCAGCCATTGACTTGAATTATTAATCAAATTATCACAGCTTTTCATTTAAGACTTATACACAGTAAAGTTCTACAAAACACAAACATTAGCTATGTTCAATAGACACAT
This sequence comes from Enhydra lutris kenyoni, assembly GCF_002288905.1. Classification (NCBI taxonomy): domain Eukaryota; kingdom Metazoa; phylum Chordata; class Mammalia; order Carnivora; family Mustelidae; genus Enhydra; species Enhydra lutris. The sequence goes on along the minus strand of NW_019154131.1, from coordinate 3,978,487 downwards.
TTTATACAGGAATTGAGGAACCTCTGAGAAAAAGTATCTTCAGTTGATTATTTAAGGAAATAACTTGTAAATGGTCTTTAATTCATAACAACTTCTCATAAATGACCCTGTGGTTTTGTGTAGAACTTCATATGATATAATGCATTTTTCAGGATAATTGTGTGTCATGGGATAACTTCTGGCAATGCTTTATGTATGCCATTGTTTTAATAGATCATCTGAATACCCTATGTACAAAGCTTGATGAGTTAAAACTCTTTATAAAGTACAACCGAATTAATTATAAAATCCCAATATTAATCATTATATTTGCTCCTGTATTCATTAAATGTGTACTATATATTCAGAGGAAAGGAAGACGAAACCATGAAGGTCATCTCAGTTAGGTGCAGAGACTGATAAGGAAACATAGGATTTCAACAGAACAGGAGTTCTCGAACATCAGTGTACATGGGAATTGCCTGGAAGGTCCGTACAACAAAGATTGCCCAGTTCTATCCCTATAGTTTCTTAATCAGTAGTTCTTGGATAGGGCCCAATAATTTATATCTCTAAAAAGTTCCCTGAGATGCTGAGGCTACTGCTGTGGGACCATCTTTTATAACCATTTCAGTTGAGTATAAGTAGAATATTAAAGATGTATTGAAAGTGCTTCCAGAATGGAAGCTTCCAGAATGGAGCCATAAGGATATCCTCCATGTATTTGAGAAGTTAAGGAGACTTTTACAAGGAACTAACACCAAAGAGTAAGTATCCATTAGAGTTCCCTAAACAGGTAAGTGTTCAAAGTATTCTAGGCGGAGAGAATGGGTATATGCTAAAGTGATGTGCTGTATTTTGAAAGGTAAGTCACCCTGAGGCATGTAGAAAAGGGAAACTGAGAGGTTGGGGTAGCCTCTGAAGGGAAAAGACTTGAATCAGGAAAATCCTAGTAAAATATTTCCAAATCTGATAGAAGGCTCTGGCTGCAGTGTGGAAGAAGAATGGATTGGTGAGTTCAATACAGAAGTTAAGATAGACACTTAATTGTGAGAATCCAGAGTACTCTAATGACAGTACGGATGAACAGGAGAGAGAGAGAAGTGGTGACTCAAAAAATAGCATATCTAATAATTGAATATGGTCCCTAATGAAGAGAAATCATCAAAGGTACTTTCTGTGTTGGCCAGCTGGTTTGGTGGAGGTGGTGTGTACTGAGACCTGCAGAGAAGAGCATGTATTTCTGCAGGTTTAGTGGTGATGAATAATTTGAGTTTCACTCTGTGAAACGTACAATTAGACATGCTCAAGAAAGGGACATGGATATGAAAATATGGATTATTTTGTTGCTATATTAGCCTTGCTCTGTCTATTTATATAACACAAGAATATCTATACACTTGCATCTGTCTGCCTAGACACAAACAGAACCACACATAACCCTAATTTAATTATTATGGCTTCAATATAAAGAAATTCCATTTATTTGTATTTTACAGTATTATTTAGGAAACAACTAAAATCTGAAATTTTAGAAAACATTGGGAAGTATATAAAGCATAATAGGTAATTGTTAAAAACTCAAATCATGAACATGAAGCAACCATCATTTTCCCGTACAAATATCAGTCTATCTTGGAAGCCAGCCTAAAATGCAGAATTATTCCAGTAAGTTGGAAATGGCACTATAACAAAACTTAATATCATGTGTTTATAGTTATTATAGATATTGACATTACTTTTTACAAGATAGAATCAGGTATTGCTGCAGGTGTTACATGCCAACAATTGGTAGAAGAGTGTGCACATTAATATTTAAGAGGAAGAAAAAAAAAAGCCTTCAGTAATCTTCCAACCTTTCAGGATTTGGTGTTAGAAGGATAAATAACTTGTGCAAATATTATCCTTTTCCAAGCTTCATGCATGCTAAATATTACCCATTAAAACAATTGGGGATTCTAAGGCTGTTAGGGATGTCTCATTTGTGAACATAAACTGACCCAAGTTATTTCTTTGCTGAATTCTATGTAGCTCCTTTCCTGTCTAGCAGAACTGTGTCCAGAGCTCAGCTCTGTGAGCAACATCCCTAACTGGGCTTCACATCCTTAGTATGTGGCAAAATGTTTAGCACATAGTAGCACAATAGACAGTTTAGTGAAATAAATGTTAGCTAATGTACTTATTTCTCAGAATCACTACATTAGTTGCAACCATTTTCTACTTGTTTTTGAAACTTAAACTCATGTAGAAAAACTGAAAAGGCACTTTTTCCGTTTCTGATTTTTTCTTGAGCAAAATGTACCCTTACTTGTTTTCCTTACATTTTAGTGGAAATTGTGTGGACCTAATCACTCCATTACTGTTCACAACCTAAAGGCATAAGTCTTCTCTGCAACCACAAATTTAGAGACATCAGTCCAGATCGACATCATCATCTGATAGAGACAGATAGGATGAGGAGAAAGAGTGGCAAAGTATGCTTACTGACCAATAATTCATTTTGAAGAATTCACTGAGACCAGACAAAAAAGCTCAATAGTATATGTGCATGTTCATGTTGGCTAGTCCATGTAGTTATTTGATGAATTTGCTCTACTCTTAGAACTGAGTTACTGCTTTGTCTATCAAAACTTGTGGGGTTAGGGAATGAGGCGACAATGTAAGAACATCTCAAAACTTGAGTGTGTTGGTTCTGAGCTAAATTCAGTCAGGCCTTGCCTGACATATGCAAATGTGTAATCCTCCTCTTTTTTACTCCCTTATGCACACATGGAATCTGAGTCACTTTCTGGAAAAATCTAGTTCACTCATGGTAAATGAGACTTACCTTATTAACACTCACTTTAAAAATCTCATCCTGGGGACGCCTGGGTGGCTCAGTTGGTTAAGCAGCTGCCTTCGGCTCAGGTCATGATCCCAGCGTCCTGGGATCGAGTCCCACATCGGGCTCCTTGCTCAGCAGGGAGCCTGCTTCTCCCTCTGCCTCTGCCTGCCATTCTGTCTGCCTGTGCTTGCTCTCTCTCCCTCTCTCTCTCTCTGACAAATAAATAAATAAAATCTTTAAAAAAAAAAATCTCATCCTGTTAAATTCAAAGTAAAAGATCTACCTGTTTGTAATGTAAACTATGGAGCAAGAATTCTCAGAGTATAACAACAGTTCTACAAACCCTATGATGAGGTGTGATCTAATTGCATCATTGTAATAAAATAAATGACCAGATTATCCCTGTGACTTTACTGCCAAAGTTGGATTAATGTGCTTTTCCCTGTCTTTATAGAATATTGATTTTCTAATTAATAAAAGTACTTACTATTTTGGACATGGACATTCTTCTATTTTAAATGTATTTTTAAATTTGTGACCATGAAAGTTAGCATATCACTTTATAAGTTTGTTTGGAGTTCAGCAGTGAGTCATTTAAATGCAATTGACAATTAAATGAGCAATTAATTGAGTTTTAATAGCTCTGGGGGAAGAATGAAAGTCTAGTGAAAATAGATAGTTATTTCATTGAATGGAGAAAAAATGTAAAGAACCTACTGGAATCTGTGCCTTGAGCTCTAAAAGTAATAAAATATCTGCAAGTTTAAGGAAAACACCTCTCAGAAATTTTCCTTTTGCCATGTAATAGCACGCAATAAATTGAATGTTCCCTAGATGCTTTCAAACTTCTGAGATTATGATGCTTAAATGGACATTTTATTATTTAATGCCATTTAGAATTATTTAATTCATTATTCATTATGGAATAATGTTCAGGCATTTTTAGGGTCTCTTAAATACTGTCATGAATTAGGATGGTCAAATAAATCTATTAAGAGAGGCAAAACAATATTGTAACAGCTCTAGTAGATAATGTCCGAATTGAATACTTTATAGTGACACTTTTTGGGAAGTATGTCTCTTTGATCATAACAATAGAATATTTATTATAGTTTATTATCAATTATGATTATTTTTAGAAGTTTTCAGAAACAGCTACCATTTTCATTTAGTCTTCTCTTGAGATCACTTGAGGCAGGTTTCAATCAGAAAGATTAAAAGGTGCATGATATAGCATGTCCTTGGCTGTATCCAGAGGTATTGATAAGTTTTCACAGGACTTGAGATGGAATCTGAAACATTAATAGAATATGTAATAAATGGTTTTGTACTGAGAAAGATTGCAGAACTCAGGACCTGCCATTTCTGCTAGGTATTGGCAATGATAAGAGTGAATGATTAGTATTACCATATTTGCTCCTAAATTGAAGTTAAAATATTCATTAGATAAATCATTTTCTGCCAAGTTCATGCACAGATGAATTCTAAAATTATTCTATGAAAATTAAAATATAAACAGAATGTAAATATTACCCTAATTCATATTTAAATCATAATGTTAAATAGTAGTTACAAAATATTCTGCATAGATGAAAAATGCAGAATTAATAATAATGTTCTATAAATACTCCTAATGCTTTTTACTTAGGTGGTGCAAATTATGCAGTATTTCTTAGGGGAGAGAGAAAAACTTTGTTACAGAGGTTAGGGAGTGAAACAAAGGCAATTTTAGGTAAGAGATATGGTTAATAGTCAAAGAAAGATGGGTTCCATCTATTTTGAATAGAGAAAAAAAATGTGTTAAGGCATTTTGATATTACTGAGACTTATCTGGCTGATTACCATGGGCCCACAATGAACTGAACTGACTTTTGAACAGTGCCTGCAGCTCTGTATGAGATTATATATGGTCTCCCCAACCATTTAATACTCCAGAAACAGAACTTTGTCTTCATTCTGTTGAAATAGTTATTTCTAGATTATTTCAAGACTGCTTGCTTCATTTCTTCCCTAAGTAGATTAAATGTATAAGAGAATAAACAAGAATATCTTTTAGTAGCATCAATAGTTTTCTGAAGTTGCATGAGAATGAAAAACATTTATAAAGGACTCTAGAATTTTGAAATGTATATTAACCTAATAAGAAAATCCCAAGGTCTTAACAGCAGCAGCAGCAGCAACAACAAAACAAATAATAAACACAGTTCAAAATGAAAATGTGGAGCCCCTTGTTCAAAATTTCTTAAACATTTAGGGATGGAAAGAGTAGGACATTAAACCACGTACGGGGCTCTGTGTGATTGCACAGGTTGTGCACTCATGAAGTAGTCCTGAATAAACCTACTCATAGAGAAATTGTATCCTTACTAGTAGCCAAAGAAATACAACTTACTGAAGAATTGCTACAGATTTGCAAAGGAGTGTTACCATTAAGTTAGCTTTGGATTACTTTTTAATATTTAATTTTAACATTCAATATTAGCATGTTAAAAGGGTAACCTCCACTTGCCATCTATTTGTGCCTACTGATGGCCTTAGAAGTAGCAGTTCATAGCAAGAGGCGTAAAATACCCCTAGCCTGTGATTTGGTATTTTGAGCCCTAGGAGTTTAAATTACAGAGATAATTCAATTAAAACCAAAAGAACTATGAACAAAAAATATTTAATATAGGAATTGCTGTCATGGTAAGAAATTATAATCAATCTAATGTATTCAGCCAGAATAATATATCAGCAACTTTGAATATTAATGATCTTTCAAAGTGTTAGCCTGCATAACACTTTTTAAATTGAAGTTTTAAATTGTATATGGCATAGGTAAAAATAGCATCACACAAACCATTATAGGCATAGTACTGAGTTTAATAACCATGTAATGGAAGATTACTGTAAGAATGTGGAAAATATGCAAAAGATAAAAACTTATGTTAGATGGTGAGAATGTTGCTACATTGTTTTTTAAATATATTTTTTTAAGCTAGGCAGTACATGTGGATTCCAGAAAGGTCTTCTTGAGACTTCCTACTAGGTTTTGATCTAATCTGTTTTTGAATGCCTCTAATGAAGATGTCTCAAGTACCTCTCTGAGCAGTTATTTGATTACCTAATTCTCCTTGTAGAATTTTTTGTTATGTTTAGTCTTAATGTTTCCCCCTTTTTAGTTTTAGATTGTCATTCTTCATTTCAGTCCTTTATTACTATTTATAAACATATTTGTATAATCCTTACAAATTCTTTATCATTGCCTTTTCCCTCATAAATGAGTTGTTTTCCTGAAATGATTTCTTGTAAATAACTTACTTGCAGATGCAGGGCAAAAAGGCTTATTTCTGCAACGCCATTAAGAAGTAAAAAGTAAAAGCCCTGGAGCATAAACTGAGGTCTTCTTATGTTCAAAGAATATTGTGGAAGGTTTTGTGGAGAACTCAATCATTCTGTTTCAGTTTCTTTATCTGCAAAATTAAATTCTTGGTCAAAGCCATCCTCAGATTATGACTAACTGAAGCTATCAGTCCAATTTTGCTGACATCCAGAACTTGCTTAGTATATTGAAGAAAAGAGTTCATTAAATATTACCTGCATCTATTTATACATTTATTTGAGGAAAACATTTGCATTGCAGCCAAGCTTTGACTTGTCCACTTTGGGGTTTACTTTCTGATCACCTCTGCACACTTCATTTTTGTTTCCACCAAATTTACTTCTTTCACATAATTTTGTAATGCTTCAGAATCAGCCTGAAAGAGACCATGGCCAAGAACTATCACCAGAACCTTCCCTCTCTTGATACTCTGGCTGAGTTTAGACTTCATGTTTATAAACTCTTATCAGAGCATGTTCCTGGAAATAATGGGCAATTTCCTCAGCTTCCAGAAGCTGTTTATTTATACAGTTTCATAGTGTTGAAGACTTTACTATAGCAAGAAGTCAGAGCTGTAGTTTCCCTTAGAACAAAGCAAATGAAAGAAAAACTGCACTATCTATCAATACTGATTTTCTAAACCTAAAAAAGGGATTTTTTAAAAAAAGATTTTATTTATTTGACAGACAGAGATCACAAGTAGGCAGAGAGGCAGGCAGAGAGAGAGAGAGAGAGAGAGAGGAGGAAGCAGGCTCACCGCTGAGCAGAGAGCCCAATGTGGGGCTTGATCCCAGGACCCTGGGATCATGACCTGAGCCAAAGGCAGAGGCTTTAACCCACTGAGCCACCCAGGCGCCCCCTAAGAAAGGGATTTTTTTAAGGATACATTCCAATTGCTTGTTATTTATCCACTAAAAGATATTGCCCTTCTCCTCACCCAGGTATGTAAAGAAAACCACTGGTTTTGAGTTTCTCTAACTCTGTGAAATATTTATCTTGCATAAGTGTATGTATAGATACACTATACATACAGTATATGTATAAATACACTGTTAGTAAAGACCTCAGGGATGGTTTTATGGTGTGGTACATTCCAGGTTTTAGAATTTTGTTTTCCTTTTTCTTAATTTCTGCTTAGTTGTTGCCATTGAACTGTCTGAAGTTGAATATTTCAGAAAGTAGAGTGGAATTGTTCACTATAAAGCTTTATTTTTGTTGGAACCTGCCAGCCCTACCTCTTCACTGAGCCTTGAAACTCTTGAGTATTTACTGGGCAGAGCTGGAAAGTAAGTGGTAGAGAACATTAATGTGAAAGCCTTAGATGAGAAGATTACTAAGGACAAGAAAACGTAACTTGTTCAATGCTAGTGATAAATACCAAGTGGCCTCAATTGCTCCAGGTAAACATTAATAGGTAGAATATGCCATGGAAGCTGTGAGCAGGAGTGCTCTGTGGCAGCTTGGTGTTTTTATGCGTTAGCCTGTGGGAACGGTTCCACTTCTGAAATGCTTCAAGAGTGTTGAAGTATAATGGGCTTTGTACTGCCTGCCTGGTCTCTACCCTGTAGAGCACACTCAGCCCATTCAGCTTGAACTCCATTTTATCTAGCTCTTTAGCCATTAATTTTCTCCTGACCTTGGGCATAAAATATATGCGCTTTTTATGCTGTGGTGCTTTGTGCAGACAAAGAGGAATAGCATTACCTATCCATCACCATTATGAATGATACAGGTTAAAACAAACACAGGTCAGAGACAGATATTTTAAGAGCAGATTTGTATTGATTCCATCACAACATTGAGCTAAAAGGAAAAGAACTCTGAGACTGTAAATGATGAAGCAAGTTTTGACAAATAGCCACAGCCATGCGAGACGACTTGAGAATGTGCCTCACGGCAGTCGTTGGTAAGAAAACAAAATTTGTTATTATTATTAAAATCCACCTCCCTTAAATGTATTTATTACCATACTTTACACAGCATGTTTGAGCGCAACGCTTTTCTCCTTTTCCGAGTGTCTGATTGACTCTTGAAAGCTTTTTTGTTAAAAAAAACGTGCATGCTTATTAGATTCCTTAATCTTTATTAACTTGTTGCTTTTGAAATATTTAAACGACCCCTTAACAGTAGGTGGTGGCTTATGGTTTTGCAATTTGGGTTTGAGCCCATCTGTTTAAGATTTTGCACAGGCTTGTATTATGTCAAATAGCATGTTACTGAAGCATAGTAAATTATGATTAGTATATTTATTTTCACCGTTACTGTTAATAATCTCAATTCATACAAAAAAGAGCCCCGCCATTTCATATAATAGTCACATATATTACCAAGTTAGGTGGTCCTCTTCTTCCCCAGTTGCTGAGATTCTAATGGACCGGGTCTCTGCTATAGGGACAGTCATCCTGGTTCTTACCAGAGACCACGTGCTTGAGGTTAATGTCCGTACACATTACCATGATGTACTTCAGCTCCAACTTCATTAGACAAACTGTGTTTTCTCCCTAACAATTCACTATATTTTGTCCCCAAATTTATATCTGACATGACAGTAGATAGATTGAAAATAGATACTGAAAGAAAAAAAAAACATATCAGGCATCTTGTAGATTTTTGCAAATACCAGAAGGATAAGAAAATCTGTTTTTCTGAGAGGTGGGAAAGTCCAAAATATAAAGTTTATTTTCCTGACACTGAAATATGACCTTATGGAATATTTTGCCACTTAACTAAATGGATTCTGGCTTAAAAATTGACAATATATTTTAATATTTTTAACCTAATATTCATATACTCATTCTGGTCAGAATCAGGGTAACAAAAGTGTGCATACCAGACTTTGTTTCATTTCTATGTCTAATGTGACCCAACGAGTGCAATTATACCTTTAACTAGTAGACATTTTTCAGTGTGATATGGAGTCGAGTCTCATTATGATAATGATTCTCTGGACTCTGGACACCTTTCAGAATCCCACATTACCATCCCTGTCTTCAGTATAGGGTTGTTATAAAGGTTCTAAGCACTAAGTTGCCTTTCAGGCTTCACCAGGTTACTTTTAATACATTTCCCACCATCTAGATCCATAATGAAAGTTGGGTCAGTAACGAAGAGCACTGGATCACAAGTCAGAGCATTTACTTCAGGGACTGCATCTGTCATCAGCCACAAAGAAGTCATTGTCTCTGATTTCAGTTTCCTCCTAAAACAAAGAGTTGATTCAAATCACTTCCTCCTTTATTATTTTCTTCCTCTTCTCTCTTTCTTCCTTTCTCCCTCTTTCCTTGTATATAAAATGATAAATACCACCCTGGTTTTTTTGAGAATTAAGTCACAATATATGACAAGTGTCTAGTGCAGTGTTGGATATGTTACAAGTGCTCAATAAATGGCAGTCACTATCTCTTCTTTCTTCTTTCTCTGTCCTCTACTTGGCTACATGGAAGTGTCAGTCAACACTTCCATGCTCATAGGGCTGTTATGTGCAAAGCACAAGGTCAAGTATACTGAGTCATTTGTAGAACTTGTCCTCAAAATATTAATATTCTAGTAAAGGAAAAAAAAAACCTGTGTACAGATTAACTCTCTAAATAGTTATTTTTCTTGTAATTAGATTATATTATTGTAGGTCTAACAGTTAATCATAAATAATTTTCTGTAATACTGGTAAATTTTGTCTATAGACTTAAATTTTGTTCATAGGACTCAGTGTTGACAAAATGAACTCATTTTTGTTGGTTGTTTGTCTAAATCTCACTCATTTTTTTAAATTTAACATATAATGTATTATTTGTTTCAGGGGTACAGGTCTGTGAATCATCAGTCTTACACAATTCACAGCACCTACCATAGCACACACCTTTCTCAATGTCTATCACTCTACCACCCCATCCCTCCCACCCCCTCCACTCCAGCAACCCTCAGTTTGTTTCCTGAGACCAAGAGTCTCTTAAGGTTTGTCTCCCTCTATTATTTCATCTTGTTAAATCTCATCCATCTTAAAATTAAGGTCAATTCTAAAGATGGAGTAAATAAATCTTTAATTAGTTCTTATTGATAAGCAGAAAGTTTCTTCTATGATGGCAGTGTTAACATTTATTTTCAAACATCTAGTAAGGAAAGACAAAAAAATGCCAAATACATTTTCAAATCAAGTTCTTGTCTTAACTAAAATTTCTTTTTTGTTGCTGTATGTTTTAGAATAAAAATAATAAAGATTTTTAAATGCTTTTAAAAAGAAAAATATACACTCGTAATAAAAATTTTAAATGTTATGGGGGAGATTTTAATGTGAAGTGGCAGGTGTCTAAGCCACAGTCGTAGGAGGTCACAAAAGTGAGGTACAGCTAACTGTTGTTGAGATTTGAATAGGGCTCCCAGAATAGCACCATCATCAGAGCCCCACAATGAAGTCAGTACTTAAGATATTGAGAGTCTAGCAAACCATAAGAGACTTTTAATCTCAGGAAACAAACTGAGGGCTGCTGGGGTAGAGGAGGGATGGGGTGCCTGGGTGATGGACGTTGGGGAGGGTATGTGCTGTGGTGAGTGCTGTGAATTGTGTAAGACTGATGAATCACAGGCTTGTACCCCTGAAACAAATAATACACTATATGTTTTAATTAAGTAGTTAATTAATGAAAGATATTGAGAGTCTAGGAAATGAGTGACTTATTCTGAGGCAAGGTTAAAATTCCTGAACCGTGGCCCACAGGAAGAAGTTCCAGATCCTTGAGCAGAGACATGTGAGCCTTCTGTTCTGTTCCTTTTCTTTATTCCCTGTGAATATTCAACACTGCAGTAGGTGTGCCCCTCTCACACAGGGCTTCAGTCTCACAGTTGCTTCTCTCATCATAGGGGATCCCTTTCAAAAATAACTATATGCAGACACAGGGATGATATTTTATTAAAAAGTTACATGGCAGTCCATCTTTTTTTTTAATCTTGGCTTTATAATTTTATTGCAAAATTATAAAAACAAAAAGTGAAAAAGCAAGATGGGAAAAATGTTCCTGCCTCTTATCTCAGATTGTATGTGTGAATATTGAACGCTCTTGGGTTGAAAAAAATATTATAACACCTCTAAAATGCTTTTCTACCAAATTTTATGTATTCTATAATTATATTTATTAATCATTCAATTATAGCAGGCCTGCTTTTTTCTATCTTAATTTTATGAACTATATTGACCTATTTTTTTATTATTGGTATCTGTATTTTGATTTCACTGTTTTTGCTTATTTTTATAAAATAATGGCAAACTGTATGGAAAGGCCCAGATAATTTCACCTACAGTACTGTACAAAGAAGAGCAGGCCTGCGAACAGTGTTACAGTTAGTGTTTATCTTTACACAGAAGGAAGAGCTTTGCAGTATAAAATAAAGGTGTGCGCATAAAAGTTGATATTATGTCAGGGAAAAGCTGACTATTCTACAAGCCAGAGATTGGTGAAATGAGTCACCTATAAAAAGCCATTATGTAAAAAGGGAGAAAATAAGCATGCTCTGATTGAAGGAGGGCAGGCAGGCTGGGAGTTCTCTCACTGAGCTTACCTACCCTACAGTGGCAGCTCTTAGGTGTGGCTCCTCCCTCCAGAGCTCCCTTGAACCACTTCCTGAAAACACTTGCTTGGTGCTGTTCTTCTCCTAAAACCATGTAAGATTTATGTTGGATGAAGCTTTAAAATATCTTTAAGCACATGTACAAATGATCATAACTAATCATGAGGAAACTTACTTCTGAAGCTGTCATTAAACACATTTTTTTATTTTCTTAGACTTGTTTCTGGGGTGATTTTTTTAAAACAGCTTCAGTTTATTTAAAGCAGTATCTTTAGGTTGAATATTCATTAGTTACCAGTGGGGAATTGTTTCTAATTCTGATTTTAAAGATGAGACTATTTTTTATGTGATCCCATGAGCAAACTCACTGACCTCTACAAATTAATGAGAGTGGCATGATGTGGGTGTAAGTAAATAAAGTGTTGTGTTTTAGTCATTGAGAGCAATTTCTTAGTTTTTATTCACTTGCTTAACAATAGCCTGTAACGTTTATCATAAGACTGCTTGAGAGAGCAGATAGCCCTCCTTTCATTTTTGAAACTGTTTCAGATTAAGACATAAACAGAAAGAAAATTAGTAATTTGGGCAGAAAGAGGATGATAAAGTAAGAACGAAAGTGTCAATCGCTTAGTTTTGTTTTTGTGTTTCCTAAAAAGGCTATTTGATATAATCTTTAAAAAAATAAACCATAAATCATGATCAAATTAACAATATCTGCTCTATATTGGGAAGTTTCCCAAATATGGAACTCTGATTATATATACAAAAATGTCCTGATCGTCTGTCTTGTTGATTTTCAACTTGAATTTATAATTCCAGTAAGGATTTTATAATGTGACCAATTAGTAGCACTTGGCGTTGTTTTTTTTTTTTCTCTTTTTGTTTTAAAACCAGTATCATCCATAAGTAAAAATAATGCACAAACTTTCTTTGATGGAGGAGATTCACAAGATCTCTTCAGGGAGTTTTTTAAGCATTAAGAACTTTAAAATATCTTCTTAAGAATATGATGTGACTGCTCAGTTTTTGATGAATCAAAAAGGATGAACAAGTCAAATTGCGTAGTGTGATTCTTTAACTTTTATCCTTTGAAAGTAAATCACCACCACATGAAGGGAACTATGGACACACCAGTGGTGGTGGGGATGGGAAACGTGTGATAATTGGAGCACTCCCTTTTTCTCTTTCCTCAGTTTTTATAGGAGGTTGTATCAGAGACCTTGTTCCTTAAGGAGAAAGAGTTTTTTCTGAAGGAGAGGTTACTAAAGATCTTCTCTTTGCCTGTGTGTAGCCGAGGACTAGAGGTGTTTTCATTTTACCATTAATCTCTATAGGCTCATAATTTCAAATAGATTGGAGAATAACTGACTGCCTGGTAGAATTTGGGGAACATTGGGTGGGGTGGGCTTTCTTCTGCCACCTGTTTATCATGCTGCCTCCAATTCCACTGTCAGAGCTCTTTCTTCCAGAACTTTTAAGGCTTGAAGGGAGAGCAAACCTTGGGATGAGAGGAGGGAGTAAGTGAAGTCCTTATTGGAGGATACTTGTGGTATCATCTAGATGGGTAAAAATGAACCTTCCAGTTTGAAGAGAAGTGCTTTGGTTGAAGAGAGGAGGTAGGATGGGGGTTTCTGATAAGAGAAGGTCAAATTCTGCCAACAAAGATCATATTTTGCCCACGGTCAGATAGGTTTTTGAAGTTAATCTTGGGAAGTGTATTTCCGTGCATTGGAAATACTGACAGTGATGGTAGCGCTGCATTCACAGTATTAGATTTGTGCTAAAGATACATAAAAGCGCAACAGGAGGCAACTATTACCATATTTACTTTATGTAGTGCTTGGAATTTAATATAGTAACTTTTTTTTGAAGATTTTATTTATTTATTTAACAGAAAGAGAAAGAGCATGAGCAGAGTGAGCAGCACACAGTGGGAGAGGTAGAAGCAGGCTCCCTGCCCAGCAGGCAGTCCGATGTGGGGCTCAATCCCAGGGCCCAGGACCATGACCAGAGCACAAGGCAGATGCTTAGGCAACTGAGTCACCCAGGCACTCCTAATATAGTAACATTTATGGAAGTTTCCTAAAATACCAGTTAATACTGAGTTAGTTGGAAAATAGAACCCCTTATATGCCTTGAAAATAAAATACTTGGGGAGAACTCCTGTTTATAATGGACGTTTTCATTTGGCTTTAGATTTAAAACTCATTAGAATTAGTGATTATGATCAGGTTAAAATCTATGGTGATTTTAATCTATGGTGTCTAATAGCAGTATAGAAAAATCAAATCTACCTGACACATAGAGCCCTGATCTTTCTCCTTCTCTACTCAAGCTGAAAATCAGTCTGCTGTGTTCTCTTATTTGTGTTTTATCAAAGGTTAATAATCATCTTTTTTTTTAAGATTTTATTTATTTATTTCACAGACAGAGATAGGCAGAGAGGCAGGCAGAGAGAGAGGAGGAAGCAAGCCCCCTGCTGAGCAGAGAGCCGGATGCTGGGCTCGATCCCAGGATCCCAGGATCATAACCTGAGCTGAAAGCAGAGGCTTTAACACACTGAGCCACCCAGGTGCCCCAATAATCATCTTTTTAAAGAGACTTGGTTCTAAATCCCTTTGCTAGCAGGCTAATCACCAGTTTCTTCATAGGTGATTTAGGAGTGATAGGAATGAAAAGTTTCAGAGAGATGAAGGCAACATCTTTGCTATTGATGGGTAATGTGCAAACTGCTGTCACATTGCCTTAAAGTCAGTGTTATCAGAGAGGAAGGGAGGGGTCTTCCATTTTATTCCTGAAATTCCTGGCTACAGTTTAATATCTTTGAGATTTTCAAACCCAAATACTAACTCCCCATTATGCCCATAAATGCTCTGAATCATCATTTGGAATTACTACAATATACTAGAACACCTGTATATCAAAATTTTTGCTGATTAAACAAGTTGGATTTTAAAGTTATTATTAATGGTTCGGTGGCACTGTTTTGAAAGTAGCATCCTCCTGTTTCTATTTTAATGGATAGCCTGTAACTATCAGCCCCTCATATATCCTAGGAGAATTTATGGAAAAGGTTGGCAGTGAGTTCTGTCAAATTTCCATGAGACAAAGGTCTCATTTCTAAATATCTAGTCACATTGATAACTGCTTTTTAGATGTGTTTAATTTAATCATTTATTCATTAATTCAGGCATTTCTTCAAAATGTCATAGTAAACAGCAGAGAATTCTGTGCTTAGAATCTGAAGATTTATCATGCCTAAGTCCTGATTGCATGAAAGGTAAATTCTACTATTTTAGCTCTTTATTCTGGAGTTTTAAGTGTTGAAGGATAGCAATAGCAACACTTGTGATGGGAGGAAATGTCAAGTCCTGGTTGAAGGATACTCACAGTATCATTTAGGTGGGTTAAAATGAATGCTCTAGGTTGAAGAAAGGTGTTTCGGTCTGAGAAAGGAGCCCATGCTCTATAACTTACCTTGGTCATTATAACCCATTGGTAAAAGAGGAAAATTGGATTGAAAATACTTGTGGATACTTCCATCCTAGAGTCATACAATCCGTTCATTCATTGGCCAGATATTAGAATATGTATCACAAGACCAAGCGTCTTGAGTAGGGATTTCTTGACTTCAGAGACTAATACAGGAGATGTCATGTAAATACAATAATTTCACTTATTCATAAAATGTTGAAAAACCACTATGATATAAATACCCAGAAAAGTGCTAGAAAAATTCTGAGATGACTAAGGCACCATCCCATTTCAGTGGGAGACATAATTTTCCCAGATAATTGTACCATTTTTAGTGAAGAAGGAGATGTAAACATGGTATTATGGAAGCATGAGTCCCTAACTCAGTTGGGGCTGGAGATAAGGAAGAAATCCAAGTTTGTGGTGTTGTGTGTGTGTGTATGTGTATTTTTAAAAATATATTAATATATATATAAATTAATTTTATGTTTATATAATTTTATATTATAAATTAAATAAATTAATACATATCTGTATGTGTGTGTGTGTATATATATATATATATATATTTTTTTTTTTTTTTAAGAAAGTGACTACTTAGCTGGGTCCTAAAGAATACTTACGTGAAGCAAGGGGACAGGATTATGGGCTAGTGATGATATTCAGGACCAAAGGAATAGAAGTAATGAAACGGATGAGCAGTATAGAAGCCAAAGAAATTCATCATGAATTTATTATGAAAAACATATGCATTGTTCTGATTTTTTTTTCATTTTTTTATTAAATCCGTGTAAAACACTCTTTGAAAACTACTGATTTCCTTGTGAAGAGAGAGAAATTTCTTCCATCTAGGATAAACAAGAAGGACTTAATAAAGAAGGTAGTATGTGAAAAAAGGTGATTATATAGAGTTTATATGAGAACCTTGGACACATACTTTGAGAAAGAGCATTTGAGGTGATGAGAAGTCCCAAGGCAGGAATGAAGTTTTTACCAAGATCTGCGTCAGAACTAAGATAACTAGAACTGTCTACCCAAGGCAGTGTTGAGGCTGGAGGCTTTTTGAGAACTCCAACTTCAACATTTAACCATCTGTATCTTTTCTTTGGAATTTTCAAGAGGCACACCAGTACTATTTCCTAACTTTCCTGCTTTAAAGTATAGTTTGTAGCAGTCCATATCCCTTATTTATTTATTTTTAATTCCCCTTTAATTTGCTAAGTATATGCTGAGTACCTACTATGTTTCAGGCTCTGTGCTAGGCACTGGGGATCCAAAGATCAATCGGACAGTGCCTGCTCTCAGGCAGCTTCATTGGTGTGGTAGTGGAGAGGTGCTGGTGATCTACTCACACTTGTGTCTTCAAATCTTGTCTGACTAGTCAGACAGGACAGTGTGACTTAATGAGCTCACCTTAGGGCCAACTTCTATCCTTCACTGCGCTTTTTTGCAGTGAGGATATTATCAGAATTATAGGATTTGCTGATCAGGTTTGATGTGCTGTTATTCTTAGAGTCAAACAGCAAGATAAGGAATGTGACTCAAACAAGTTGAGTCTCTGTTCTTTAGGAACATGAATGAAGAAAACAGGGAGGCTCCGATATTGCTACAGATGCCTAAATGGTGATTCTTTGAGGGGTGCCTGAGTGGCTCAGTCTGTTAAGCTTCTGCCTTCAGCTAAGGTCATGATCTCAGTCCTGGGATCAAACCCTGCATCCAGCTCCCTACTCAGTGGGAGGCCTGCTTCTCCTCCCTCTGCCTGCCACTCCTCTTGCTCGTGCTCTCTCACTCACTCTCTCTCTCTCGGATAAATAACTTAAATCTTAAAAAATAAAACAAAACAGAAAAACAGTGATTCTTTGGCTTACTCCCTTCTTGAAGTAGAAATACACCTACACCCTAGAGCAAGCAATTCTCCCACATACACCCCATTTCATATGTTTGTAACAGTAGTTTTAAAAACTGCCTCTGCCAGAGAGAATGCATTGGTCTATAAAAGGAACTTGCTATATATGTTTTACATTCAGTGTATTTCTTTTCAGAGGAGGTATTTTCGGTTTCTGCTACACTGGTGATTTTATTCTGTGTCCAGCTTTTCCAGGAGCTCTGGTTTATAACCTCCACATATATGATCTATAATCCTTCAAAACTAGTCCTAAGGTACCTGAAGTCTCATAAAGTTTGTCTTGTTTGTTTTTTTTCTCTCTATACAAACAATACTTGAACAGGCTTTCTATTTTCTATTTCTGTGATGAACTATGGTTTCAAGAGGTATACTCTTGCTACTAATACTATTCATGATAAAAGTGGAATTTTCCACAATCTTTTATGATAAACATTTTAAAAACCAGCAACAATTAGCCAGAAAGGTGGAATATTTAGGGTGGTTTCAGCAGTTTTAAAGGAAGGAAAAAAGAAAACAAAACATAGAATATAGGAAGTGAATATTCTATATGTTTTCTTTTCTCCTTACTCTTGATGACTAAATAATTTAATATACTCTTATTTATAGAATTTTTCTTAGGTCAATCATAGTATCCCCACTGTGTTTAAAACATCATTTGTGTTTCCTAGGTAGTGGCAATGTAGATTTAAAATATAACATATGAAAGGAAGAAAAATATGAGAGAAAAATGCTTCTTGGAACAGTCCCCATGCTTGGGAATTACATTTCAAATTCAAGTCTAATGCAATGTGCTGCACTTAATATTTGATGAGAAAATGAATCTCATTCTTTTTATGGGTAGTGAATTAATAGCTTATTACTTAGGCAACTGAATGTGGTTCTCACACAAAAACTGTGGTATATGAAATTTCTTTTCTAGGAAATAGTCATATGTTAAAATGGCAGTTGAGTGATCACAGAAAGCCCTGTAGCCTCAGGATAAATATGCGTGTGTGAAGAGCTGTCCTATCTCGCCATGCAAGCTCTCACATCTTACTGGCCTCTGTTTTTCCCCAGATTCCTCGATGTTCATGTCACCGTGATTTCTTGTGCTCCAAGCCACTGTGCTTAGCTCAGAGTTTCTCTGGTGGGGAGAAGACCTCCCAGCCACATTCTGATCTTTCCCCCTTAGATCAACTTTTTTTTAAATTTCTGTCTTTACAACTAGCTTCATAATTATCTTTGCTGGAGGGCATTTCTCAGTGAAGAATCTATTATACTTTTAGAGACTAATTTTGCCAAAGGTTTTCATTTAACTAGTTATTATATTTTGCTAATCTCATGATTTTTCTGAACCTTAAACACTTAATAGTCTAACTAGAAAATGGGGAAAATAAGTATATATGTAATTGGATAATAAATACTTATGTTGCTTAGATTGTTCAGATTTTTTTTAATATTCCTTCAGTTTCTTTACAAAATCACCAAACACACAAAACAACTAATTGCCACTCATTTGCATGAAGAAAATTTTCCAGAGATTCTTACCTTGTCAAGAACAATCTGACAGGACTTGATTGTGAATCTTAACTCTTAAAGAAGAATCTGTTGAAACACTTATATTTCATATATGTGTGTGTATATAACTGTGTGCACATGTATCTTTGAGATATAAGTGATATAAGGTACACATATTTAAAACATGTAGTTTATGGAGTTTTGGCACGTGTTCACCTGTGAAATCTTTGCCACATTTGTAATCCCTCCATCTTGGCCCTCGCTCCCCTAGCTTGGCCCTTAGCACTCCCCAGGCAAACACTGAACTTTCTGTCACCATTTAGATCAGTTTTTAGTCTAGAATTTTATAGAGATGGGATCATATAACATGTGCAGTACATGAAGCATAATTATTCCAAGACTTATCCATGTTGTAATATGTATCAATAGTTCATTCCTTTTATTGCTAAATAGTATTCCATGGCATGGATACATTAGCTCATCCATGCATCTGTCTTTTCAATAAATGGTGCTAGGAAAGGTGAATATATGTATTAAAAACAAAAAAGCAGGGACACCTGGGTGGCTCAGTTGGTTAAGCATCCTAATCTTTGTTTCTGCTCAGGTTGGGATGTCAGGGTTGTGGGACTGAGCCTCTCACTGGACTCCACCATCAGTGTAACATCTGCTTAAGATTCTCTCTCCCTCTCCCTCTGCCCTCCCTCCTGCATGCTTGCTCTTTCTCTTGCTCTCTCTCTCAAATAAGTAGATCTTAAAAAAACAAAACAAGAAAAACATGAGTTTTGACTCATATCTTACATAATACGTAAAAATGAACTTATAGACTCAAATGTTAAAAAGCATAAAACCATAAAACATCTGAAGGAAAGATTAGGAGGAAAGGATCGGATTTGGGTTAGGAAATGCTGCTTAAATACAACCACAAAACCACAATTAGTCCAAGAAAACATTAGTAACTTAAATATCATCAAAATTAAAAAGTTCAAAAGACATTATTTACAGAATGAAAAAAGAAAAATTAAGACAGCCTTGGGATAAGCTTTCCCAAAGAACATTTAAAATGTAAAACTTACAGGAAAAAAAAAGTACAAGGAATAATACAGGTAATACCACTATATAAAACCTTTAGAGTACAGATAATGCTTAAGGTTTAGATAAACTAAGTAAATTGAGGAATGAGAATTAGTCCAAATAAGGAGCCCCCAGTGCTTTTCACTTTTATTTTATCAACCTGTAATTTCACTCAGTTTTGTCAACCTGTAATTGACTGATGCCTATAGGAAACTTTATTACCGCTTAACTAAAATGGGCAAATTCTGAGCTCTCTGCCGTCACCACCTTGGGTAGCTAACTCCATCTTGAATATCCTCTGGCTTCAAATGTACAAATTGACTTTGTTTCCATCTGACAGCTGTTCTCTTTTGGTGTAGGTTATTCATGATTTTATATAGTTCAGTGGTAGGTCCTTCAGGAAAATATGCTAACTTCAAACTCTACCAGGTGTATCAGCCTCTTAGTGCCCCGACATGTACAATTTTTCAGATTGCACAGCTTTTAAAGCAGCTGTATTTTGGCCAAGCATCTAAGTTGGGCACTGGAAGCATTTGATTACTAAATTATATATACTTAGACATTTCAGCTATCACCTTTCCTATTTACAGCACTGCCAACATTGCTTTCTGATCCTGTGCTGAAAAAGACTAAGGATTCCTTCTTAAAGAAGAAATAAGTAATAAAAAGTAATAAGCTCTTAATAAATAAATAATTAATAAATAAAAAGTAAAAAGTAATAAGCTCTTAATAAATAAATAAATTAATAAATAAATAAAAGTTATAAGCTCTTAAAATATGACTATAGAGTATAAGAACTTTCGTATCTTTATTTGCATGTGGGCCAAAGAGCCTTGAAAAATTTATCATCTGAATTGAGCCTATCAATGGTAAACAGAAAAACGGATCAATTTACCAGTAGAGATCTCCTTCTTAAGCATTGGATGACCCTGTTTTAAAGAATATTTTATGCTATTTTTACAGGCATAGCATAACAAGTACATCACTTTGAGAAACCACTCCTTATCTTAAGCCTCTGAAGGGTGTTGCTTGTTTGATGATTGGAGGGAGGACTAACTCAAAGGTTTATTCATGCTTAGCATTGCCTCATAATCTGACAACAATTGATTGAATAACTTTATTCAGCCCTTTTCCAGTCTTAGATACTCGTCAATACATATGTATATTTTGTGCAATTTAATTATTGTATGTTGATCACTCTCAGGATGAAAGAGACTCTGTAGCACTGTGTGTTTGTGTATGTATGTATATGTGTGTGTATTTATTTAAGTTGTCCACTATCCATCTAAATTACTCCTACCTAAATTACCTAGTTTGTTATCTCTCTTACCCCATTTTGCATTTGTTTTTATCAACAAAGTTTTTATACTCTATTATATACAAATACACAATTTACTTGGATTTAAAAATCTATCTCATCTTTTAAACTTGATTTATCTACATATACAGATGATAACTTGTTGAACTGAGAGATTATAAAATCAGCACAATCTATATGAAATCCTCAGAAAACAGAAGGATGACTCTTTTTAAGGTTATGCAAATTGATGCATGCTTAAAACCTAATCTTTCCACTACTGAAGAGAGATACAGCATCAGGTTTGAATTTACTCCCTGGACATTCAGCTCTGTTGGTTGCTTACTGCACATAGACTTTTCCTAAGAACTGCCTGTTAATGATATTAAAGAGATGCAATCAATGCACTATTACTTTGTTGGAAATACAGAAAGGTTGTCAATAAATACTGTTCTACAAATTCATGTTAATTGCTCTAGGTAGTTGCTTTCCATTTACATCGGAAATGTACTTTGAAAGTCAAAATGGTATTTTTTTTTAAAGCTGACTTCTCATGGAGCTTGTAAATTAGGCTGTAAGAGCCCAACTGATGGGCAGTAGAGGTATTAGTTTGAAACATGGTGGAGGGATTTTTTGCAGGTCCACTTCATAGCAGAGGTCTTACAGCTATGCCTGAAACAGGCCCGGGGACCATCTCAAGCCTGGTTTTGTGTGTGGAAATGAAAGAGTGAATCTGTTAGGCTTCTTGTCCTTGGTAACTGGAAAGTCTTACATTGCCCTCATCATGGATATCCACAAAATATGGTACTTAAGGATGATAAATTCTCTTTTCCCTATTCAAATAAAATAAGCATAGATCTAGCCCCTAACTAAATCTTTTTTGTTCTTGTTGTTGTTTTTCTTGCCCTAAACAAGTCTTAAAGAGACAAACCAAGTATTAAATATGATTTGATTGTAATAGAATATAAACATTTGAATTATTGCATGTTTCCTCATATTTTTCTTGCTGTAAGAAAATTAATTAAGGATTAATTATATCTCTTGAATGATAATAAAAAATTGGCTTAAAACTAATAGAAAAAGGAAAAGCTTGAGTTAATTATTAGATTGTTTATAACCCCAGGCCTATCTTTCTGATTTTGAAAGCAACTGTATCTTTTATGAATATTATTACTAAATCATTAAATACCATGTCTTGAACCTTTTCTTACTTATTATTTTTTAAAATTCCAAGCACTACCTTGTGGGCATCTGCCATTTTATTTCAGTTCATCACCACATGAAAGGAAAGTAATGATTTTATGTAAGATAAAAAAGTGTTATAAATGAAGTTTGCTTGATTTTGATAACAAAATTATTCTGAGCTCTCACTCCAGAACAAACGGACAATGACAACAGTAAAAATAAAACATGTTTTTGTTTAGTTGAAAGATTTGTGCAAAAGCTCAAACTACCTGATTTGCTAGATTCAAAGCTGCTTCTGGCCTGTCATGAAAACCGTTTCACTGCACCCTTCAGAGAGATGAAAATCTGACACAATTTAAGAGGCCATTTTTGGGTTCTCTATCAGAGCAGGCCTGAAGATGTAGAGGCTCTTCAAGATCTCTGGGAGATGCCTGATGAAGAACCTGACACAGGACCATGGCTTGTCTCTGTGAGACTCCCTCGTGCCAGTACACAGCCTGACAGCGAGGATAAGCAAAAGTGAATATGTCACTGCTACTTTGTAATGAATCCCTTGTAGGGAAATGGTACGTGTGATTTAGCTCATGTTTATTCTTCATGGCAAGACTGAATGAAGAACAGGTGAGAAGATTCAAGGGAGAAAGGGGAGGCATCCTTATGTTGTCTCCATTTGCAAAAGGAAATGGCTAATTACTGATCCCTGGGAAATTAATGAGTATTCAGTGGTTAGAGTTCAAAACAGTCAAACTTCAGTAAGAAAGAGTGACCTGTTTGCTGTCTGTCTCCCTCTCATTTTTAACATTGTCTTAAACACATTTGCATTATTTCAAAAAAGGAAAAAGAGACAAAGGCTCACTTATTTATTGTGGCAGAAATAATAGATTAATTTGACCTTTTTTTTCTCCCCAGGAACTACACTTAAACTATAGTGTTAATGGCAGCATAAAAGAAATTACACTAAATAAGGGGACAGTGATGTTTACATTCTTTTTCTAGTTTTCTTGTCTAAATATATATATATATATATATATATATATATATATATATACACTATATAAGTATATATTTACCTATTTACAAATTTATGGATTTAAAGTTCAATTTTATAACTAAGGAAAAATAAGTATATGGTTTATTTTTTAAAGATTTTATTTATTTGGCAGAAAGAGAGAGAAAGAGCACAAGCAGGGGGAATGGCAGAGGCAGAGGGAGAAGCAGACTTCCCACTTAGAGGGGAGCTTGAAGTGGGGTTGGATCCCAGGACCCTGAGATAATGACCTGAGCTGAAGGCAGATGCTTAACAAACTGAACTACCCAGGCACCCCAATATATTGTTTCTGAAATATTTTTTTAAATAAAATGAAATAGTAGGTAACATTTGGCTTCTTATAACTAACTGGTATGTATTGAGTTTGCAAGAATGTGCCAGGCACTATGCTAATCTTGGGCACATTGTTAACTATAGTAAGTTCTCTCTCATGGTAATGGCCCTTCTTACCTTGAGCTCCTCAGTAATATCAAGGTAGAAATCTTCAGTGCATTCCCTTGTAACTCAGTTAACACAACCAAATTGCATTGCTCTGTTTACTTTCTGTCCACCATTGTCTTGCTTCCTTGTGGGTTCCCTTCTTTTTGATGCCTCTCCTTTCCTACACCACTCCGTACTTCCTGATCATCATCAACTTCTGCTACAGGCTTTGCAGATATGAAACAACCAATATGTTATTTTCTTTAATGTATGAATTTAAAAGTATATGAGCATAGAGAGATGGTAAAGGTCAACTTGGGACATTTGGTTGGCCTGTCTTCCTCATTCATTTAGCTGATTACCTTTGTATGGTCAGCGACAGATGCAGGTACAGCTCTGTGACCTACACTGTCTCCTTCAGCTCCCTTACCAATCTAAACGGTTTAATTTCAGATTTCTCAAGCTTGGACCCTTATATATTTGTACCTATCAAAACTGAATTCCTACCTTCTAAACCAGAGGCAGAACATGTAATTGAGTGCATAATGAAAGCAGTCTCCAGTGTAGCAGACCTTTGTATATATGAAAATGTGATTTCTTATACAGAAAGAAAATACATGATTATGTTAATAATTAAATACATATGTATCCGAATAGAAATACAAAATACACATGTATATACACAGACATAATTAATATTTTCTGCCTCATCTTTGACTTTAATACAGTTTATATTGGTGGCCTTGCAATATCTTTTTATATTGCCTAACTCATTTCTAAGGATTAAAAGCTGTTGGTTGGCCTCCCATAGTTTTTTGTTTGGTTGGTTGGTTGGTTTTGTTTTGTGCATGTGTGTATTTTGTTTTTTGCTTTATTTCATTTTATTTTTTGGTTAGTATATATCACACATTCAACCACAGACTGTTAGAAAAACATCTATGCTTATGTTTATTTTGGAAGTCTTGCAACAGAATTTCAATTTTGACCCATAGTGAGTAACCAAAGATGGCCCAACTTAGTGGTGACATATGTTCTGAACATAGTAAAGTTGAATGCAGCATAAGAAACTAGACATATACACTCAAATTCCTTTAATTTTGTTGAGACTTTCAAATACATTTTTAGCTTTCTCAGTGACAAAGTAGTGCAAGAATGACAGAAGTCTTAAACAGGGTGAGAGAGCTTAGAATTCTTGCCTTCTTTTCTCCAAAACAATGTAACAGCCCAGATGTTTTCCCAAAGGGTAGCATGCTCTTTCCAGATCAGCCAAGACACATTCTTTACATCCATCTGTCCCGGTTCCACATGAGAAATGAAGATGTCTTCACAGATCTGCATCTGTCCTTTCCCATTTCTGTATTCCAATGCTTTCCTGAAGGTGGCAATAAAAAGTTTAAGATAGACCTAGACCTGTGTCAAGTGGAGCTTTTTTCCCTTGTTTTCATTTGTTGCCCACTTTTCATCCGTCTATAATACTCTGCTCACAGCTTCCCTTGAAGCTTCCCCTGCAAGTGTAGACTTTCTCTGGAAAGTGAGTAGACTACTCTTTCCCTAACTTCAGATGTCGTTGGCTACCTCACTATCCCTTTCTGAGCCTAGGAAAACACATTTTAAGTTGTGTCTGGAATATAAGTGAAATCCCATTTGGGAGATGTGTCCAGAGGAAGATGATGTGAAACCAGATGGCTGTAAGGCTTATCATACTCCTGCCATTCAAAACTAGTGCTTTCTCTGAGAAATCTAGATTTAGGATTTCACATCAAATTCTCCAGGGGAAAATCTTTGTGGATTAAAATGAAAATCTTCCTGAAGATAAGCAGAGTAACATCTTCTACATTTAACCCCCAGCTTACCAAAACTAAACTATGGGTGATTACTAAGTAAGATTTTTGTTTTCTATTTTCCTCTTTGAGTCTTAAATTTAGGAGAACATCTGTCTTTATTCTGGGAGTTTAAAATGTTATAATAGGAGAAAATGGTATTATTTTGATAAAGTAGGATTTAGTAAATTGAAAGTTACTCTTTTTAACGATTCCCCTATAAAAAATTTTATTAATCTTACCTCAAGCATTAGACTCAACTGTAAATTACAATCAATATTTTCTCTAAAATAAAATCCTCTTTCAAAGGATTTTTAAATGATCGATCATATTAAAAAGTATGTGTCATGAGCTCCTAATCTGTATTAATACTCGTTTGTGTAACTGAGAATGCACTTGGCAGAAAAGGTTGTTGACTCCAGTGTGGGAGTTGAAGCTTTTCCCTTTAACCCCACCTTGCTTCATAGCCCCTCTCTTAGAATACTCTTCAGTCTTATAATTGTCCCTGGAGCACTGGAGGGAGGCATCCATAAGGGTCATCCAGAAGGTGACAGAGTTATCTCCTGTATTGTTCATAGTGACAACTTGGTGTGGCCAGAAAGATGTTCCTGTCCATGTGATGTGTGCACATTGGTGCAGTCCTATTGGGTTGGCCATCAGGGATACTCAATAGTGCTGGGGTGCTCACAATGAGCCCTGAAAGCTACTATTTTAAAGGAACAGTGATGTGTGTCTGTTTGTGCATGTGTGTGTGTGTATGTGCGTGTGTGTGTGTGTGTATGGTCACCAAACAAATGGATTTTTCAGTTGATAAATCATGTACTCATAGGTATAAAGAGGCTTCAGTTTTAAGATGGTAGACTGATTCTGAGTCAACTTGATCTTCTTACACCAAGCCCTAGAAATGATAGAAAAGGTATAAAAATACCAATGTTGATGTATTGTTTCACTTAAAGTCCCTTAAGTGTCCTTCATATATTTCTTTGAGACTACTTCAGTACTTATTCCAATAGGTCAAAGTAAGTATGATTGCTGGACAATGAATAAATTTCTATCTCAGGATTAACTTTATTTCTCAGAGTCATTATAAAATTATATCTCACTATCTAGCCATATAACTCCATCTCAATCCGTGCACCATTCAGTAGCCTGGCACTTAATGTCCATATTTTAACCTACTAAAGACGGTGTCACCACTTCTCTGTGACTGGCTTCTTTGTCAAGCAAAACTACCTGCGGCTCTCTTTCTAGAACATTCACACACCTCTCTGAATACTCTGCATGTAGTACACTATGTATGTTCACCAAAGCTTATCCATAACTATATTTAGAAGGTGACCAAGAAGTTTATTTTCCCCTACTTTCTATTTCCTATATCTGAAAATTCTGTATATTAAAATATATTTATATGATATGAAAACACAAGAAATTCATTCCCCTGGAGCACTTGGGTGGCTCAGTGGGTTAAGCCTCTGCCTTCAGCTCAGGTCATGATCTCAGGGTCCTGGGATCGAGCCCCGCATCAGGCTCTCCGCTAGGCAGGGAGCCTGCTTCTCCCTCTCTCTCTGCCTGCCTCTCTGCCTACTTGTGATCTCTCTCTGTCAAATAAATAAATAAAATCTTTAAAAAAAAAAAAAAAAGAAATTCATTCCCCTCACTTCCACCACTAGATTCCTTTCCGTTTTTTAAACATAATTCAAAATCCTTCCTGTTAATAAAGTTTTCCTTTTGTTATCATCCCCATCTTGACTAATTCAGTATCTTTTTTTTTTTCTTTTGAATTCCTTAGGAGCCCTGCCTCCTTCTTTCTTATATTATAGAATGCATGCCCTGTCTCCTTAAGTGAGGATAGAATTTTCAGGCTAATAGCAAGGTCATATCTTACTAAAACAGTCATGCAGCTCCTCTGAGCCCATTAATACATCTATAGGAATAAGAATTCTTACAGGGTTTTGTGGCTATTAAAAGAGATCATAAATTTTACAATGCCATCCATGTACCTGTCATATAGGTACACATCAGTCCTCTACTCCCCTTTTTGGTTGCAAGTACCTTAGCATGGAAGCCAAATGGTTTCCATGAAACAAATGATCCTCTAAATTCTGTGTTTTAGTTGGGTAGTTATTGTAGTCTAGGCCAGCTTAACTGATTTACACTGACCTTCATGAATCTGTGGTTATGTGATGAATCTGTAGATTATGAATAGATAATGTGGAATATGCGAATTCACCTGTCTGGGGTTTGACACGCTATTGGCTTTCACAAGGGGGGCAATTGGGTCACATGTCTCTGCAAGTCTTTTTCATGGTTCAAAAGAGTGGCCCTGGTGCTCAATGATATACCAAATAATTGCTTGTGTCAACTTACTAATGTCCTACTGTCTAAAGCAAGTGATACGGCTAACTCAGAAGAGTTTATGGCCATTTTCAGCCTACCATATAGGGCAGAGGCTGGGTAATTATTCTTGTGTTCATGTTTAGCTTTCTCTTGCCTCCAATATGGTTCCTCTCCTTCTTAGAGGAGGACAGCTTTATGTATTTATTCACAGTCGTTATGCTTGCTGCCCAGATCCTTCTTTAGTTGGGTTTCTTTTTGCTTGGCCCTCCTGTTATCATCATGAATGTTTTCACAAAGCTATAAGGACTTCTCAGGAGTCTCTCTCCATCCCCTGAAAAGTATAATGATGTGGATTGATGAAAATCCCTCCATTTGATTACTTCAGTGAAACTTCCTTTCTCAACTCTCTGAGAGAAAAGTACCTACCAAATCTGAGGAACACATCTCTTCAAAAGACTTCTCACATATTCTCTCAAAAACTCTCATCTAGGGGGGCCTGGGTGGCTCAGTGGGTTAAATGTCTGTCTTCAGCTCAGGTCATGATCCTAGAGTCCTGGGATCAAGCCCTGTATCAGTATCCCTACTCAGCAGAGAGCCTGTTTCTCCCTCTCCCTCTGCTGCTCTCCCTATTTGTGCTCCCTCTCTCTCTCTCTCTCTCTCTGTCAAATGGATGGATAAAATCTTAAAGAAAAAAATTATTAAAAAAAAAAAAAAACCCTCTCACCCAGGGTGCCTAGGTGGCTTAGTCGGTTAAGCAACTGACTCTTGATTTTGGCTCAGGTCAAGATCTCAGGGTTATGAGATCAAACCCTGCTTTGGGCTCCATGCTAGGTGTGGAGCCTGGTCAAGGTCCTCTTTCTCCCTCTCCCTCTGCCCCTCCCCCATGCTCTCCCTCTTGGGTGGGAATATATATATATATATAATTTATTTATTTATTATGTATGTGTGTATGTGTGTGTATACACACATAAAAAACAAAATATTAAAAAAGAACCATCTCACCCTGGTCAACTCAGACACAGCAAGAAGAGAAACCTGCTACCATTGCCTTTGGCTAGCATCCCAGACTACATCATGATTTGCCGAGAGAGAAAGAAACCTGGGCTTTCCAAATATCTACGGACTTTCTTTTTTCTCCCATTCTTCTAGAGGTTAGGGATTAGATTTGGGGTACTACAGGGGTTGTGATTATTGAGAATAGGTAGGTCCGTGCTGTTACTCTCAGACGCCTTGCAGAGGCATCTGGTGCCATCATCTGACAGTCAACATCAGGATTACTTCCCTCAAAATGAATGGTAGTGGCGTATAAACAATGAATTTTGGAACACTAAAAAGAAATAAAATAAAATAAAATGGAAAAAAATTAATGGTAGGGATAGAGTATAACCACCAGTTGTTTTCAACTTAGGTCTTCCCTACAACTGAAATATAGTCAAGAAAGTTGTACCCGAATTCTAATATACATTATTTTATCTACGCTTCTTTGCTTAGGCCAACACATGCTCTTCTTATTTGGAGCAGACCGACTGGATCCCATTTCTGGTTTAATCTATTCCAGAGTTTGAGTCTGCTGATTGTGTATCAATGAAGTCTGTGCATGTTTATTCCAAGTGGAGATTGCTTTGAGTGACATTCAGAGTCAGTATTCTATGGATAATTTTCAGCTATGCTTTGAAAATTGAATTATTGTATTTATGAATTTTGCAGAATTGTTAACAATTTCAGGTAAATCCAGTTAATTTTTTTTTTTTTTTAAATAATGAAGTGATTGAAAATGATCATATCATCTCCCACATAGGCTGGAATCTAAAGCCATTTTTTATAATGACTGGTTCTTCAGGCTGCTGGGCAGTTCTGTCAGTCTTGCATCCTTATAAATCTTTTAGGAAGATTATTCTCCACAGCTCCCCCTCCCCAAAGGAAGGGAATTGGGGGGATAAAAAAAGAGCTGAAATATACTTTCTTACCTTTAATGATGAGAGTTGTTCTTGTTGAAAACAAATTGATGCAATATGGAACATAATTAAAGATGTTTAGATGATAATAACTCCCATATTGAATGTCCCTCGATATAGAACAATCACGTAAAGTGGAAAATTTCTTACATGGCTTCTGGAATTTGAAACAAATTATAATGACAAAATATGTTCTAGGAGTCCTATTGCCCAAGACTTATGGAAGTTAGGATCCCTTAAGAAAAAGATTAACAGTTATTGGAAAAATTACCTTTTGAACAATTCAGAAAAAAAGGAAGAAATGCTCAAAGGGAATAAGGTGTCTGTTGAGAAAAATCAGCTCCAAGTTATAGTCCTATTGATTATGTTTTTATAGGAGCTTTGCCATCTAGGTGTCAAGGACATGCCAGGAATGAAGTTTATTCAACCTTACTTTCAAGGCAGGACTGAAATGTGCTATTTGTAGTGGTGAATATGTGTTTTGACATCTATAGAATAAGCTACTGTCAGAGGCAGGCCTGTGGAAGGAATATTCTTGTCACACCCTGCTTTGGTGATCCCGTTTTCTCAATTCTCTAGTTTAAAAGACTTGATCCATTTTTGAATTAACAGAACAGTTGAACACTGAATCTGAATATCTTAGGTATTTCTGTCAGCAACTGTCAGAGGCAGCCCTATAGATCATGGTGGCCAGCATATCCTTCAAGAATTTGTAGTGATGGGCTTTTATATTATCAATTATGTAACACTTTATTTCTGATTTTCTCCTTGATAAGGATTTAGTTGTAGTGAAGTGATTGAAAAATATGATTTCTTCTTAAATGGGGTGCCATTTTTACCACAAATTATGTTGGAGGATATAGAAGAATGCAGAATATATTTTTTTAATATTTTATTTATTTATTTGAAAGACAGAGATCACAAGTAGGCAGAGAGGCAGGCAGAGAGAGGGAGGAAGAAGCAGGCTCCCCGCTGAGCAGAGAGCCTGATGTGGGGCTCGATCCCAGGACTCTGGGATCATGATCTGAGCCAAAGGCTGAGGCTTTAACCCACTGCGCCACCCAGGTGCCCCATCAGAATATATTTTTTATTTGCTTTTTACCTGAAGCAAAGTTGTAGTAGTAGTGGTAAATGTTAAGTATTCCTTATATGACAAATCTACTTTAAGCATCGTATACACACTAAATCATTTAATACTCAATACTCCAGATAAGATATGGGGGGTATGATTTGCATGTAAATTACATGTAGTAATACTAGAGACCTGACTATGTGTATATTGAAATGTAGTCCTCTTATTTTAAATACTGGAGTAATCTACAAGCCCATAGAAATGAAGAACACATTCTTATGTAAAGAAAGCCATTATTATTTTTTTTTAATTTTTAAAAATTTTTTTAAGATTTTACTTATTTTTTTTTTTTATTTGACAGACAGAGATTACAAATAGGCAGAGAGGCAGGCAGAAAGAGGGAGGAGGAAGCAGGCTCCCTGCTGAGCAGAGAGCCTGATGTGATGAGGGGCTCAATCCCAGGACCCTGGGATCATGACCTGAGCCGAAGGCAGAGGCTTTAACCCACTGAGCCACCCAGGTGCACCCATTATTATTTTTTTAATAACATAGATTAGACCTTCAATTTTCAAATTCCTAGAAATAGAATAAAAAGTAGAGGGCCCTTCTCCACTTTTTTGTTGTTTCCATAAACTCCGAATGATTCCCTAATATGTTTTTTGCTTTGAGCTTGGTTCTGTTCAAGTTGACCAGTGATGTTTGATTAGTCTTGTGCTCCTACACTGACTTGACTAGCCCTTCTTAGTCTTCTAACAGTTGCTTCACATGGGATTAGTACATGAATAGAGATCTGAATATAGATAAATGGAAGTGTTTGAAACATTGGCATCTTCTTTAGATGATTGCATGGCTTAAAGTTAGTGCTAATAATAATATCTTCTTTCTTTTGGAATGATTAAAAAAAAACAGTCGACTTGATAAGTTAACATTACAGTGCTTTCTTTCTTCTTTTTTCCTAATTTACAATTTGAGTAATTTTATACTGCCTATTTAAGTAATCTTCTTGGGGGCTATTTCTCACTTATTTTAATAGTTTTACTTTGTCTTTTCTTTCCAAGTTTGTGTTGTTTTCTCATATGGCCCTCCCCACAAGGTAAATATTCACATATTTGTGAATTCACATATGTCTACAAAGATCTAAAGTCTATGACTCTTAAAATTGTAGTTACCTATCATATTTTTTGTGATGTAATAGGATAAAAAAAGCTACTACTCTATGAAAAAAATACTTGCAGAATTTGCCAACAGAATACTTGATATACAGACACAGCATGGAAAAGTTTCCACATGATATAATGAGTAAAATTTATTTACAACAAATTGGAGTTTTTAAAGGAAATTATTTCATCATGAAAAACCCCATAAGTATGGTTATTTCCCATACTCTTCTCACAGTGAATTCTTCTCTGTCTCATCTCATCTGTTCACATGATTCCAATATTTACTTGTATATGATTGACACTCAAAACTGTATTTCAAATCTTGGGCTTTCCTTACATCTTCCTGTACCTCTTAGACTTGGTCACATCCAACTATACCCAACCACCACTGTTCACCAAAGAACTAAGAAATTAGAAACTTGAGACATACTTTTACCACATTTTCCCCTTAAGTAAAATGAATAGTTCCTAAACCTGTCGAACATTATTCCATTGTGCAGCTAACTCATCTGTTCCACTCTCTTCTCAGGCATTGTATCCAAAAACTGTCATCTTGCATTAAAATGAATACGACAACTTTCTAACTATTCTCGCTCTTTGTCCCCTACTACTAAACTCCCTTGACAAAGATTCTGTTCTAGAACTGTATCTTCTTACTTTCTCTGTTAAAAAATACTCAGCTCTGGGGTGCCTGGGTGGCTCTGTCATTAAGTGGTGCTTCAGCTCAGCTCATGATCCCAGGATCCTGGGATCCAGTCCCTCATAAGGCTCCCTGCTTGGTTGGAAGCCTAATTTTCCCTCTCCCACTCCCCCTGCTTATATTCCCTCTCTCACTGTCGAATAAATAAATAAAATCTTAAAAAACAAACAAACAAAAAACCCCAGCTCTATGGCGCCTGCCAAATGAACCCTACTACCTTCTGGGTTCCACTGTTGGCATTAGCTGACAGTCTCTGCATCCTGCTTCAACATGCTTTGGCACACTGCCTTTCTGACTCCATCCCAAAACAAATGTGCCCAAGCGGTAGCCACACCCACTCACTTCAAATATATAACTTATTTAATGTCTGTACATTGATCATTTCCCTGTACCTCGAAGACTCTTAGCATATTCATATTTGTCAAAATTCTATTCCTGCTGTTAGTCCTGCCTTCTCTGATCTCCAGCAAAATTCATTACTCACTGCATTTGTTCTCCCTTAGCAATTCATTCTATCACATATCTCCTTCTGTTCTCATGCATGTTCCCACCATTACATTTTAAGACTTTGGAGGAACTGGTCTTAGAGCCCTCAAGTGTTAAACAATGTTTCACGTGGAGAATCTGAGAAGTGTTCAATGTGTTTTCTAAATTGAACAAATAGCATAGTCACTTAATGTTTGCTAAATCTGAATATAATTTTTTGCAGATAACATAATAATGTGCTTTATATAAAAGCATGTGAATGTATTCTATGTCTTCAGGAGATACATTCATTTAGCTTTGCCATGGAATAACTATTTTAATTAAAGTGATTTACCTGAGAGAGAAATAAAATACTGAAGTCACTCCATTCTTTCATACCCCTCTCCATCTCTTTTTTCTGAATTCCTTTATTCAAGATAGTGGTCATCAAATCAAAAGTTTTATGCCATACTCTCTCAAAAGCTCACTTTAATGAATTTGTTTTTGTTTTATCATAACTGCAGGTAACTTTAACATTTCTCATAGACTGTGGTGGGCAATGTAGACTGATTTGTTTGGATATCTCTTGACATATTGGAGATCATCTCTTGTTAACTGTGTATTTTTTGAAAGATTGGACTTATAATATTTATTCATTTCCATCTATTTTAACCTTGCTTTAAAGGAACATTAGATTCATTTACAGAGAAAAGTTCTCTGTGATGAGATTAAACATTGTGATGGTGGAACAGTGAGTTTGGAACACACAGGCCAGGCCACCATCTTCTATGTCTGTGCTTCAGGTAGACCTCAGTTTTAGCTCTAAATCTAACGGTTCTGGAAGTGAGAAAGAGCAACCCTGTGCACAATGTCTATAATATGGAAATAAATCAGTTCTTCCAAAAATCATAACTATTCTTAATTCTGTAACCAGGGGGGAAATATTTCTCCCATAGTTCTTCAGAAATAAAGACTCTGTCATGTTGTAAAGAATACCCTCTGCATGATATGCATGTTTAACTCTCTCCAGCTTCATAGGACTGCTGCTTATTAAAGTCTCCTTTATAACCTGGGGAATTACACATAAAGACAATTCAGTAAGACTTGTTTACTAGCAAACAAGAGAAAATTGTCCTGATATCCCAGTCTCTGATCCTCTAGATATTCAAAGGATTTTTTTTTTTAAGATTTTTATTTATTTGTTTGACAGAGAGCCATCACAAGCAGGCAGAGAGGCGGGCAGAGAGAGAGGGGGAAGCAGGCTCCCTGCTGAGCAGAGAGCCGGATGCGGGGCTCAATTCCCTGAGATCATGACCTGAGCCTAAGGCAGAGGCTTAATCCATTGAGCCACCCAGTTGCCCCTAAAAAGATTATTTTAATGTTTTTTGTTTATTTGTTTGTTTTTAAAGATTTTACTTATTTATTTGACAGAGAGAGATCACAAGTAGGCAGAGAGACAGGCAGAAAGAGGGGGAAGCAGGCTCCCCGCTGAGCAGAGAGCCCGACTCGGGGCTCAATCCCAGGGCCCTGAGATCATAACCTGAGCCTAAAGCAGGGACTTAACCCACTGAGCCACCCAAGTGCCCCCCTTATTTTTAATGTTATATGGAGGAATGGATGAGATTGCATTATTTCAACTAATTATTCATATTTAATTGCTTGTCTTGCCAAGTTGTGATAGATTTTTATCATCAATATGAGATTGAGATCCCTGAGAAGGAGAGAGTAAAGCAAACCTGGGTGGATGACTGAGGAGAGTTTTATATTTTGGCAACGATCTGTATTAAGGCTAAGTGTTTATATCTCTTTAAGGAAACTAAGGAGCATGGTAATATGTGCTTGGATAGACCAGCACCCTCAACACTGAGATGGACCAAGTGAGCACCCATAATTTCAGTTTAAGTTTGCATGAAGATGTCAGATCTCTTCTCAAACAGAATTACTAGGAAATTAAAAACTACCAATCTATGCCATAAAGCATGGATATAATAATTAAAACCTGAAAAATTATTAAGAGATTAAATGTAAGAATCTATCTCATTTGTTACATTTAAAACAAAAGGCTTCCATAAAACACCATGTGAACACTTAACTGTGATCAATGAGTTGCAATATCTGACCTTTGGTAACTGAATGAGGTAATGTCTGTATAGACAGTGTTACTGAGAACAGTTAAGCGCTTCAGAATATCTACCAAAAAGTGTGTCTTTGACTTTAGTTGATCTGCATAGCTATTTTCTTAAAACCAGTGATAAAATCTATTATCATTTAATTCTGTTCTAGGGTCTAGTCTAGTATTACATATTTTATCAGAATGCCCTACTTCTCAGAATTATCTCATGTTTTATAATTTATAAATAATTTTAGTGAGAAATTTTCCATTTAATATCTACCTTTTGAAGACTATCTCGGAAGGAAACAGTTCTTCCCAGTAACACAATAGGGATCCCATAGTACCCAGTACCCTTGAAGAACTCTGTTG
Source organism: Enhydra lutris kenyoni (assembly GCF_002288905.1). Classification (NCBI taxonomy): domain Eukaryota; kingdom Metazoa; phylum Chordata; class Mammalia; order Carnivora; family Mustelidae; genus Enhydra; species Enhydra lutris. The sequence continues at coordinate 3,942,875 of NW_019154131.1, read as the reverse complement.
TGGGTTGAATAGAATAACTAAAATTTAAATGATCAGAAATATGTCACTGTATGTCTGAACAAACAGTAGGCTCCTTGGTAGGGGAATGTAAGTATGAGATAAATATTATCCTCCCTGCCAGGAAATGGATTCAAAATATGAAGAAAGAAATTATGTCTGGCAGTGAAGGAGGAAAGGGTGAGCCAACTTAGCCTTACTGAAGAGATAAACATTTAACTGTTTAAATGTTAACTTAACTGAAGAGATAAACATTTCAAAACTATGATTATGTATCTAAGATATTCTTAAATCTCTATCATATTAAAACACACCAGGAAAACTGATATCCCTTACTTACTTACTTAACTTACTTACTTTTTACTTACTTAACTAGGACTCTACTTAACTATGTTCAGGAAGGTGGCTTAGGCTTTGGGAAGAGGGCACATACTTAAGAGTCACCTGAAAACTACCAGCAGAGGGCTGGGGAGAAGGGAGGGGAGAAGAAATTTCAGAGTTGGTAGTGGGGTTGGATTGATTGGCTTTATTGTGTGACTTAACTGCTATTACCAAAGAAACAGATCTGTCGGGATTCAAACAATTGAGTTTGTATGATGTGCCCAACAGCTTTTTAGCAAATGGAAGTCTGTGGGCTATCATGTCTAAGTCATCAACACTGAGGAGGGGAGGAGGGAGTGGGGGGCAGATATGATAGCCATTAAAAAAAACTAAATTGAAAATGTCTTTTTTCCCACTGGGTAAACATTCTTGATTATATTTTATGTTCTTCTGAGTTAATTCCTGAGAAACTATAAAATGTGCCCATTTGATTATAATTTGCCCATGAAACCTGTCATGTATATTTTACAAAGCTGTATGGCATATTATTTTATCTTTATAACAATGAACACTTAACTAGCATTAGTTATTTTAGGGATCGGTGGCTGAAATACAAGTTCTTGCTTCCTTTAGTGAATGCAGATTATTTATTCAGCAGCCTCATAGCCATCATCACTGAGCAATTGAAGCAGCATTAATCTTCAAGGAAACATAAAAACCATCCACTTGTGCTGTGGAAAGAACAGTGGTATATGTGGGCTTTCTGTGCCAGTGAATTCAAGGCTGAGATAACTTTTTCGCTTGTCAAGTTGCTGTCACTTTGTTAAGAATTAGAGATTGTATGTTTTCTAAATTTATAACAATATGTCAGTCTATTGCAACTAAATGAAAACGAACAACTCTGGGTTGTTTTCAGGATGTTAAGGAATAGGTTTATTGTATCACTGCTGAATATCTTGTCATTGGAAACTTGTATCTACTTAATTGGCATGTAGTAACAGACATGAGATATCTTTAAGGAGATTCTGAATGGCATTTCTTCATAAGAGTACAACTCAGGGGACGCCTGGGTGGCTCAGTTGGTTAAGCGGCTGCCTTCAGCTCAGGTCATGATCCCAGCGTCCTGGGATCGAGTCCCACATCAGGCTCCTTGCTTAGCAGGGAGCCTGCTTCTCCCTCTGCCTCTGCCTACCACTCTGTCTGCCTGTGCTCTCTCTGTCCTCTCTCTAACAAAAAAAAAAAAAAAAAAAAAAAAAAAAGAGAACAACTCAGTTTATTTTCCCTTTTATTCAGGAGGTCATTTACTCTGATATCCTGATGTCTAGTGAGCTTCTTCTCTGGCTGGAAAGAAAAATACCCTGACATACTTAGTTATCTTCTGATTGAGGGACTTTACTGTGGGTGGGGGAAAATTGATGCAAATCCCTGGATATCTTCATACCACTCTAGACCAGTGCCTGAGGAATCCCTTGCACATCCACAGCAAGAATGCTGAGCTCACTTTTGTATAGGCAGAGCCAGTCCTTTCTTGCCTTTACCCTGAGATTACCATATAAGAAGCAAATGGTATATTTGCCAGCCCCTTCTACCAGTCTCTGAAAGTAAATGTGGGTCAGTATTCATTTGGCAGCTAATTTGTGCTTGGTGTTATGCTCCACCCTGGGAGAGCTACCCTGGTGAAGAAAAGACAGAATTGGGGCACCTGGGTGGCTCAGTGGGTTAATCCTCTGCCTTCTGCTCAGGTCCTGATCCCAGGGTCCTGGAATCGAGCCCCACATCAGGCTCTCTGCTCAGCAGGAAGCCTGCTTCCCTGTCTCTCTCTGCCTGCCTCTCTGCCTACTTGTGACCTCTCTCTGTGTCAAATAAATAAATAAAATCTTTTAAAAAATAAATAGATACATAAATAAAAATAAAAATTTAAATTTAAAAAAAAAAAGAAAAGACAGAGTCCAGCCTTCAGGGGAGCATGTCATCTATAACAAACATGTCTCAAATGTGTGACATTATTTCCTAACAGAAGACAGGACTGGAAATGTATTCTTGAATCCATCACATATTTTTAGAAAACCATCCCTGATAATTCTCCCTGATTCTCCATCCTCAAAATATCACCCAAGTCATGTAAAACTAACCTTCAAATTATTCTCAACTCTCAACATATACACCTATCAAGTCACCACCAGGTACACTTTAAATAAATATAATAATAAATTTATTAATGTAATAAATTAAATGTAATAAATAAATAAATGTAAATAAATATTTACAGTTTTATTTGCCAGTTATATGATAAACTTGTCAGTTAAGTATTGTCAATAAAGCTAAAATTAATTTCACTTCCTACTTCCCACCTTCTCCACGACTTACCTGGTATATAGGCTTGCTCTTGTCTCACCAAATTGGCCTTTCTATATACTTTCTTTTCTTTCTTTCTTTTTTTTTTTTTTTTTGCTTCCCCATCCAATACATTTTTCACACTATAGTTAAAAGGATGTTTTTTAAAATGGAAATTTGATAAGCAACACATAAGTTGCTAACACATAAGTCTGTAGGCACTTCAGTGTCCACACATTTATCTGTAACACTAAAGCTTTTTCTTTACCTTCTATTTGTTTTTAGGAAAAAGACCACAATCCTTTATGTAATCCCCTCAGGCTTTGCCTAAAACCTTTTTTGTCATTTGCTGAGCTTAACCTACTATTGAAGAAAATCGAGCCTTTAGAATTTTATATATGCAGGCCTGATACCTCTCCTAGCAGCAATGGATATGGAATTTATTCATGTGATTTTTTGTGATGATTTTGGTCATTTTTGGTAGATTTTCTTTTATCTGGCTATTTTCTAAATGTCTGACTTCCTGTTAGGTAACATGTTAGTATTTTTGACATATCAAAATGTACTGAATCCATTTCTACATTTATTTTTTTAAGATTTTGCATTTTTTTAAAGATTTTATTTAGGGGCTCCTTGGGGAGCTCAGTTGGTTAAGTGACAGACTCTTGATTTCAGCCCAGATCATGATCTCAAAGTCATGGGACTGAGTCCTACATCAGGCTCTGAACTAGGAAGGAGTCTGCTTCTCTATCTCTCCCCCTCCCTTTGCCCCTCCTCCCCTTTTCACTTGTGTTCTCTCTTTCTCTTTCTCTCTGAAATAAATAAATTAAAAAAAAAAGACTTTATTCATTTATTTGAGAGAGAACCCTTTTACATTTGCATTTATGTATGATATTGTTTTGGGGCACCTGGGTGGCTTAGTTGGTTAAGCATCAGACTGGATTTCAGCTCAGGTCAGAATCTCAGGGTTGTGGGATCCAGCCCTGCTTTGGGCTCTGGGCTCACCAGGGAGGCTGTTTGAGATTCTCTCTCTCTCCCTCTCCCTCCCCTCTCCCCCCATGCATGTGTGCATGCCTATACGCTCTCTCTCCATCTCGCTAAAATAAATAAATAAAACTTTAAAAAAATACATGGTATTGTTTTAGTTAGTAAGTTTATGTAAAGAGGAAAGAAAATATTAAACATTTTTAAAAATCATAGTTATAAATTTATTTGGGTAGTATCTATATGTTGACAGTTTGTGATTCCAAAGGCTTAAGAAAGAGTCTTATATTATAACAGATAAAGTAGTGCAATTTGATAATTCTTTGGTGTTAAATTGAAGCTCACTTTTGGCATATAAACAGAACATTATTTGCATTTAGGGGAAATTATCCTCCATAGATATACAACACATTTTTGAAATACAGTTACATTTAAAGGTTTATTAATTTGCTCATGTAGTTTTCATTCTGTACAGTGAAACATTTTATATATTATATTTGTTTAAAGATTTGATATTTTTATTTTCCAAGATATCCCTTGAAGAAAACAGCCATCACCTGTTTTCAGAATCTATCTTCTCCCTCAGATAGAACAAATACCTACCACAGTTTGCCTTTAAAACTATGAGAAATGTTGAAATTTAGACATTTTGGAATCACTTTATTTTTGTACTTGTTACGGTTGCCCCACTTCCCTAAATGCTTAAAGAACACAGAATGGCAAGCGTTTTGCTTTACTGTGTTGTAGGTCTAGGGGGAGAACTGTGAAGAGCCGGGGGGAAGGCAGATTTCTCTGAAAAGTTTCAAAGCCTGGCTTGAGAAACAATACTCAGATTTCCGAGACTCATGGGTGTTGAATCAAATGGACAATCTTATAGTTGTAAGGAAGCAAAGGTCATCTTCCTTCTTAAACTTTCTTAGATGCTTTCAGAGAAAATTAATAGTCTATCTACTTTGCGTTTTCACTTCTCTGAACAAAAATTGTAAATCTGAAATTATTTTTTAGAGTATTGGTTTCTCTGCATTTTCTTTTCATGAGCTGGCCTTGCTCTTCAATCATACTCCATTTTTGTTCATTGTTCAGCATTGATAAGGAAATATTTGTGTCTTAATTTTAAAGGAATTTATAGATTTCCAGACCAAACATCGTTGGTATAAAATTGGTAACAGCTGAAGTTTCCTTTAAGTAGTCTTAATGTTTAAGAGGGCCTCAAATGAAGTATGTATTTAGGAATATTCTTCAGAATTGGAACAAAATGCTGAGTACACCCAGCTATTCAGGAGCCTTGGGGGTAACTCACGTACAACTGAGATAGTAATAAGATAACCTAAAAATTTGTAAAATCACATCTATTTATGATAATACACTTATGGTGATTTATTTTTATGTAATTTTAGAATTTCGAAACAGGCCCAGTCTTAAAAGAAACTGGAAACTACAATACAAAGAACTTTTCCTATACTATTCGAGATTAAATTGGTGACATGACACCCATCACCCTCAAATACCTCTATTTCTCCAAACAAGGGCTTCTTTTACTTGACTACAAGATAATCATCAAAATCAGGAAGTAAATATTGGTTCAGCATAACCATGTAATCCTCAGATCACATTTCAGCAGATTCCCCATTCGGCTTTTATGGTGCATCCCGTTCAGGTTGCTCTGCTTGCTCTCTGAAGCTCCAGTTCAAACTGTACTTTGCCCTTAATTGTCAATCTGAAAGAGCTTCTCAGGTTTTCCTTTGACATTCCTGATCTTGATAGCTTTGAAGATAATGTGTTTGTTATCTCATAAAACGTTTTCATGTTGGGTTTTGCTGATGCTTACTTGGACCATATTTAGATTATGAATCTTTGGCAATCTCTTAGTCTGTTCAGGCTGCTCTAACCAGGTGCGATAAGCTGGGTGGCGTACAACCAGAAAGGGATTTCTCATAGTTATCAAGGTTGGGAAGTCCAAGATCAAGTTGCCGGCCCATTTGGTGTCCAGCGGGAGCCTGCTTTCTGGATCACAGAGGGTCCTCTTTTGAATGTGTGTCCTTACATGGAAGTGGCAAGAGCGCTCACTAACGTCTCTTTCAGGAGGGCACTAATCCCATTCATAAAGGCCCTACCCTCATAAGCTAATTACTTCCCAGAGGTCCCACAGAAACAAAAACAACTGATGGTTTGATTTAAAAATAAATTTATGTCAAAAGGGTTTTTTTTTATTTTATCATTCAAAATATGGTAAAAACTTTGGATAATGTACAGTGTATCATGATACGAGCTTGTTAGTAAAACTAATATAAAGCAGTGAGGTTTGTGAAAGTTGGTGGACATTGGATTTTATTATTGTAATAAGATTTGCATTAAGGGAAAGGAGTAAAAGCATTATCCTGATTCCTAAATATTTGCTTAAATACCCAAGAACTAATAGTGTTGTTAGTTAGGGAAGGATACTTCCATATCCCCACAAATTCATCTAATTTTGGATCACAAAGAGTGTGATCACTTGCTGAACCCGAACACAGATAACTAATAACTGACTTAAAGAATGTGAAATTGCAGTTACCGCATTTATATAAATGATAATATAATCTAACTGGTTTTGCGTTCTGTGTAGATACTGCTTTGTGATTTGTAGGATAATTGCATACATCACTTCTAAATAAGTTTGCTTTATTCTGTGCCAAGAGTGCCTTACAACCCCCTCAACATGTGAAGAGTATTTCAGGAAATGGACTTTGCTCTGGAATGCTGTGTGGGCAGTTGGTTAGTATGCTGAATATTTAGTAGCTGCTAATGAAGCTCTTATCAGCTTATCAGTGTCCAATTTTCTATTCTTGCATGGCATAATTCTATGAGAAATCATTAGAGATGCTAGTGCCCTGTAACTGCCCTTAAGAGATACCTAAATCCTCTCTGAAATAAAAGCTTCTCTGATTGATTTACAGCCATATTAAGACACACGTACCATCTGTATGTAATAACTTGCAAAGAGGAACTTGGACTAAACATTCATTACATCTTGTTCATAATTACTTTTTGGGGACCAGATCTTATATTTATTAAATATTCCATTTGGGATTTCATTTATTAACTGGCAGTTTTCTCCTGCTTTAGATAATTTCTTTCTGATTTAGAATAGCCTTTGACTTATAATTAGAAACCACTTTATTTATATGCATAGTTTTTCAATTTCATTCATATGAATATCATTTTGATAATGGCCCAGGAGTCCGACTTTGCTGGAAAATGTTGATTTAGCTTTTATTTCTTTTCTTTTTATTTTTCTGTTTTCAGTCCCTTATTCAATACACTTGTAGGAAGAATGATTTTGAATAATACAGTCATGATGTCAAAACAGTACAAATTATACCCTGCTGCCATCTGGAATGGTGAAAATAAAAGCCTTATTTACACTGTTTTCCTTAAGGAAAGAATAATAAATGCTTTCCCCCTCTTCAGGGACAATATTCTGAAAAGAAATGGTTCTTGTTTGTAGTCTGATACTGTGGTTTATTCTGAAAGATAATGATTTGAAACTCATTTGCTGATCAACAAAGTAGCAAACACCCTAACCAGTAAACCCTGGACCTTTTAGCCACTGAGACACTGATCTGTCTCCTCTCCCAGACAAAGCTGTTTGGGATGGTTATTATTGGCCCCTTATTACAGTGGAGACCTCCGTGTGGCCTAAGGTCATTGGTTGATCTGTTGAGTCTACCGATGTTTGGTTCTCTGCTCTGTGTATTGTCTTTTGATGTCTGCTGGGAACCAAAGTCCTGCCACTTACAGCCCTTCCTAACTAATGAAACAGAAATTATAGAAGGGTTAAAGTCATAGGCACAGTGCTGAACTTGAGCTCCCTAGGGAAATTATTTTATATTTACCATCCTTTTCACACTCTTCCATGTGTCATGCACATTTTATTGGCTATGATACACAGCAGATTTACATCTCTACCTGGAACCAGTGCTAAACAAATGAGAAGCCAATTGATATACGTCAAAAGGTAGATTTTCTTAAAAACATCAGACTGTTTTTAAAATTATTATTATTACGTTCCATGGAACTTTAGTGTTTCTGCTTAAAAAAAAAAAAATATATATATATATATATATATATATATAAAGGGGCGCCTGGGTGGCTCAGTCGGTTAAGCATCTGCCTTTGGCTTAGGTCATGATCCTAGGGTCCTGGGATGGAGTCCCTTATCCAGCTCCTTGCTCAGCAGGGAGCCTGCTTCTAGCTCTGTCCCTCCCCCTACTCATGCTCTCTCTTTCACTCTATTTCTGACAAATAAAATATTTAAAAAATTTTTAAAAATGGCTATGCAAATTATTTTTTCTGTGCCTTCCATTGTAGTTTGACTTTGATTAAGAATTCTTTCACTGTTCACGATGAATATTTATTTAAAGGACAGCTATTGACAAAGAGGTATGATGAAGTAAAAATACTTCAAAAACAAACTTTTTGCTGTAGTTATGACCTGGAACAAGTAATTTAATTTTGCTGAGTCTTTGTTTTGTTTTGGCAGAAGATGATAATTATGATACACCTTTGCCTCAGGGAACTTCAGTAAGGCTCAGATTGTTTCAGTGTTGCAGCAAAGCTTTTCTGTCCCAAATGTTTAGGGCTTTTTTTTTAGTTTGTTTTGGAAACAAGTCATATGACAATACAGATTTGTTTTATTTCTGCTATTGATTAATCAAAGAATGTAAAACCTTGTTCAAAGGGAGAAATGAGGCCTTTTATGAGCTTTGAAAAATTTACTTGACACAGATTCTGCTTTCTAAATTCACTTGCATGTCTAGACAACCCTTGTGGGTTTGTTTCTTTTTTTCATGATTTGCATAAAATATTTCCCATTTACAGTTTATTGCTACAGTTTTTGTTATATCAGTACTTAGAGTCACATGACTCTGTTCTGTTTAAATCTATTGTGGGAGCTTGGGGTTGAATAAATGTATATATGCTAATATTGTATGAAATGCCAGACCCTAGTGCCAGGCAGTGCTAGCCACACTTAATGTGTTATCTCATTCAGTCCTCCCATCTATTTGCTGAGTACTATTCTCACTCCCAAAGAATCTAATTATTCTGCAGATACAAATAAATTCCAACAGTGTAGTGATTCTCTAGATTGCTTCTTACCCAGTGCTGGGCCCACAATTGGCACAACAGAGGCATTTCATATATGTCTATAGAATGAATGATGCCATCTATTGACTACCCAGTAGATTCTTAAAACTAATAGTTCAAAAGCTCTTTTTATTTTAATTCAATTTTCATAAATATGAAAATATTTTATTTTATGACCACCTGAACACCAACTTATTTAAACTTTTCAAGAGAACTTGTATTTTTTCATTAAGTGTAAAAACATACTGGCTTTGTGTGGCATAGATTAGTACTGTTTCTTTAGCAGGTAAAGATATCTTTCATTATATTTAAAAGGCCTACCACTTTTATTAAGAAAACATTCTTTATATGATCCATCTAACATTTGACTTTTCTAATTTAGTGAAAACTTTCCTTAATGCCTTCATCCCTCAAAACAAAAACAAAATTTAGAGCTTCTCTAGGATTACATTGTGAATGCCTAAAGCTTTAGGATATCTAGCTGCTGAGGAATATTTGCTCCTGTCAATGAAAGATGACCCTTAGTGGTTGCCTCAACATACAATTGAGTGATTCACTTGGGATTTATCGTGAGTTTGAACATCAATAATTTCATTTTTCCAAAGATGACATAACAGAGCATACATACACATTTTGTTGTATTCTTTTGAGTTTCATTGTGTTTACATGTAATGTTTTTGTTATGTGGTTGCAGTTCGACTTGTAGCAATTTACAACCAGTATATGGAGGGAGTCTTTCTATAAAATTAGATAAAGCAGGCACTGAATTGTGTTTTTCCAGGGCAACGACCGCGCTAAATTATAAAAAGGCAGGCATGAATTGCATATCTCAACAAATGAAAATTGCTTACTAATTAAATAAAGCTTATGACTATAAAAGTAAATAGCCGTTAACGACTATTTTTGTGAGTCTGTAAGTCTCATACTACTTAAGACACTATAAAAAATAGTAGTTATAAGATAGTCTTATGTCTCTTCGACTTATAACCAAATTGGGGAGGCCACATGTATAGCCACAAAACCATTAAGGAATTATTAACTGTTTGCTATTTGCAATGACGTGGATGGAACTAGAGGGTATTAAGTTAAGCAAAATAAGTCAATCAGAGAAAGACAATTATCATATGATCTTGCTGATATGTGGAATTTAAGAAACAAAACAGAGGATCATAGGGGAAGAGAGGAAAAAATAAAATAAGATGAAACCAGAGAGAAAGACAAATCATAAAAGACTCTAAATCATAGGAAACAAACTGAGGGTTGCTGAAGGGGTGGGAAAGGAGGATTAGGGTAACTGGGTGATGGACATTAAAGAGGGCATGTGATATAATGAGCACTGGGTAACATAGAAGACTGATGAATCTCTGACCTTTACCTCTGAAACTAATAATGCAGCATATGTTATTTAATTGAATTTAAATAAAAATATTTTTAAAAGAATGATTAACTGTTTAAATGAATGACATTAAATAAACTCAGTAGGAATTCAGAGATGCCACATGAGTGAGTGCTGAAATGTTTGCCACAACTCCCTAAACATGTGTATTTGCAAATGTTCATTGTACACTGTCACAGTTACAAAGGAAAAAACACAGAGCCCTGCCTTCTATGAGCTTCTGAGTTCAAGCACCCTCATTGACTTATTAAGGGGTTGATTGATAACACCAGTTGAAGGCTTCAAACAAGGAGCCACTGTGAATTGCTTGGTACTCAGAAAAATGAGGGGGGCTGAATTCTCTAAGGAAAGAACAACAACAACAACTTATCTCTTCCTCCAGATTCTGATTTCATTTTATGGCATTATCATTCTCATCAGAACCTCTACATTGTTCATAGTATCTAAATGACCAGGTGTATTTGCCAAATCTTTTAATACTGCTTTTGTAAAAGTTGATGTATTTGACATGATGAATTGGAAATGTAGCACCATGGCAAACAGTCCTTCACTGAAAACGTCTTTTAATCATTTGGGACCAGAGTCAAAGCACCTGTCGACTTGAATTCATTTAGAGTCTCAGCCAGATTTGGCAAAATGAACTGCTTGGGCCACCTTGGAAGAAGGCTTTGGTCTTAGCAGGCAATTTAGTTTTGAGGTTTTCCTATCAAATAAGAGAGGTTCAGTGTTTGTGGAATTGGAACGCAAGTAAAAATATCATTAAAATTTTTTTTATGGATGAACAATGAAAGTAGTTTAACTGATCAAATTATGCAAAAACTTTTATTTGATGATTCACAGATATCTAAAACATGAGTCCCTACAAAACACTATTAGATTTTTTCCCCATACATTCCACTCAGGTCCTGGGTAGGTCAGGGGTTATTAACACAAGTTCTGCAGAAATGGGAAGTTAACTCCGGAAGATGCTAACATTCATGTTTCTCTTTCCTTAATGGAACTGTATGCTTCATATCAGCATATTTCACTAAGACACCAAACAGAGTCAAAGAATGTGCTGTATTTCCAGGTCTATTATAGCTGCCGTTCCAAACAAAATATGTACGACTTCCATGATTCACTAAGCACAAGTATGTAGTAATCTGCCCTTTAATGGCCTCTCAAAATGACAGACCAAATGGCTTTGTGAAGGTCAAGTCTGATTTAAATTGTTGATGAATTAATAGCTAATTCTGCATGATTGAATATTAATATGGAACAGTGATAAGTAAGGCACTTTAAAGCTTAATGAGCACATTAATGAATAGGACAAAATGTTTTTCTTTTCACCTCATGTAAAAGTTTAAAGCTGCTAACATATTGACAATTTGTTGATTTTTGATAGCTGCTTTTTTTTCTGTAAAAGTCTATGTGGTTAAGATATAAAAGTTATTGATTTTTCCCCCCAAGTTCCTGGTAGTACACATTTGATGAGCTATCAAAATTGATGTTATCAAATGGCCAATTTATATTTTATATAAATCACTAATAAATGTAGAAGGTGAAAAAAAGCAATTAACATCTTCTAAACTACACCCACTGAGATAAGCATTCCAATTAGAAATGTCATTATTTCTACAGTTCGTTTTATGTTGAATACTGAGTTTTATTGCCAAATACCTGACAGTCAAATTGGAAACAAGCCACATCTGTCAATGTGTAAGCGTTCTGGCTACTTGAATCTGTTTCATTGTGATGTTTCTCATGAAAATTTAATGAAGATAGTACATTCAAAGAGATTCTGTGCAAAAGGGGGATGGATAGAATTTAATTACCCTTATTAAAAATAAGAAAGGAACACTCTTTACATCCACTGTCCGATTAGTATGTAAGAAAGATTATCTTTGTTGTGCACTTATGTATATGAAAAGGGGGCTCTGGAGTGTTCTTTATGAGCCAAGAAGGAAATAAAGGTCATGCAAATATATTAGACTGCTTTTGGTAGGGCACAAGTCTATTTTGTCAGCTTTCCCCAAGGTGAGGACTTCATTTCTTATAAATGGTTATTAATTCTAGATTTCTTTTGTAGGAACCTTTAGTAAGTGGTGCAACAATCTTAAGTCTTTGACACTTGCCACTTGGTACTGAATATTGGCTTGGTTCTTCAGAGAGCTGAACCTGAGAAAAGTAATGACTAGTAGGTCAATGTTAATGGATGCTAATGTAACTAGTATTCAAAGTCTTGGGGGTAGATACAATGCCCTGGGAAATGCAGAATCAATTCAAGAATCTCAAGATGATTTTTTATTAACCTAAATTGGTGGTTTTAAATATGGAAAATAACAACAAAGTTTAAGAGCTTTTTAAAAAACTCATTTCTAGGTAACTAAGCCAGTGTAGTTGACTTTGGAGCCCTTGAAGTAAATTATTTTTTATCCTTTGAAGCATTTTATCCCAGTAGCTGCCAAGTGAGATGTTTAATACGATGTGTATGGTACAATGGCTATTGATCGTTCCGCTTTTGTTTTTCAAGTAACAGTAGAACAATGCTATAGATGTAAATATGTCATATTGATGAAACCTTTAAAGTCATAAAGGACAGCCTGATGGAACTCAAATGGAGTAGGTTATCAAAATTAGTCTGATTTGCAAAATGCTCTGTTCCATTTGCAATGTTTAACATTCCGACTTGGAGCCCTGAAAAATCACCTTGAAATTTCATTCTTAGCTATTGTTTCTGACACCTGTCCACCATAGACTTCTGCTTGGCTGATGATGTGTGAACATTCAAATAAACAGATTGTATTCCTGCTTTCTCAAAACAGTCATAGCTTTCAAGTTAAATAAAATGTAGCTCATTGAAGGTGAATTATTTTTATAACTTTTTTTAATTATCTAGCTGTAACTAGCTGGTGGGACAGGAAAATATTCTCTAGTGAATTGAGAGGTCAAACTCAACTTGCCTTAGCCGCTTCTATCTCCCTGCAGGAGAGCCAGGGTCCCCACTTTTCCCTGTTCTCTTGGCTCCACAATTTCTCTTACAATAATCTGGAGTTGTTGTTGAGGGAAACTTTCCCTTTATTGGGAGTTTTATTCTTTGGTATATTTTGACCTTTATTCATTCAAAATCTATCTCTGTAATCCTGAGCTATTTCTCTGACCAACTCTTTACCAGAAGTAGTTTTCTACTATATGTAGTAGAAAAACTTTTTTTTTTTCTTTTCAGTTTTTAGTCACTAGTATATATATTTATATTTAACCTTGGGAATCATTGGAGGTTCTACCCAAATTTGAGTAATCCAGGGGCTCCAGGGTGGTTTAGTTGGTTAAGGGTCTGACTCTTGATTTCAGCTCAGGTCATGATCTCAGTGTTGTGAGATTGAGCCCTGTGTCAGGCTCCTGTGCTAAGTGTGTAACCTCCTTAATATTCTCTCCCTCTCTCTCTTATAAAAAAAAAAAAAAAAAAAAAAAAAAATTCTAGTAATCCAGACTAGTTTGATGGCAAGGGATTTGGATATAAATGAGACATGGAAGAATTCATGGTGTAGGGAGATAAACTGATGATAATAAGTACAGGAAAATTGATTTTAGTTACTACACGATAGCTCTGAGGAGGGAAATATTAAATATATTTGAAAGGCTTTTTATTACCAAGAAGGTGATTTTGGCTGCATGGCTTTTCAGAGACACAGAGTACTTAGTGAACATGATTTGTCTGGGGAACGGTTAAGAATTACAGTGTGAGCAGAAGAAACTTTCCTATGGGAGATATCATCCATGAGAGGCTGAGAAAAATGGGGCCTGATTTAAAAGGATTTTTGCTAGCTAGATTTAGGAGATTGAGTTTATCCTGTAATGATAGAGGGGAGGGAGTAGAGAACACATAGATCTGACTGACAACGCAATGAAAGCATCAAAATGGAGCACTTTTCCCTAGAAATTATAACCCAGACTTCAGCAAGACTCATAGGCTCATGCCAGAAATGGTAGGCTATATCTAAGGAAAGTGAGGTGCCACATCTGGTGATTTCTTTTTCTTTCTTTCTTTCTTTCTTTCTTTCTTTTTTTTTTCTCTCTCACTGGTGTTTGTGCTTTTGAGTAATTTTGGAATTGGTGGCTCCTGAAAATTAATCAGAGGTCATGAAGGAGGGTTTGTTAAATTAATGCCAGAACCAGTGAGAATTTAAAATGTTTCACAATGATTTTCAAACAGCCAAGTTCTAATTTGGAAAATCATTACTCACATAACTGAAATTCCTTCAAATCAAAATTTCTTCAAGATAGAATACACCTTTCTAATGCTGGCTGGAAGAGCCAATAATGCCAGTTAGTAATGTGATCATCATGCTTAGGGGACTTAAGAGGACTTTAATTTTGCAAGATATAAGATCTGAGACAATTTTTTTTTTCAGATTTTATTTATTTATTTGACAGAAAGAGAGCACAGGCAGGGGGAGTGGGGGAGGGAGAAGCAGGCTCCCTGCTGCGCAGGAAGCCTGATACTCTGCTCATTCCAGGACCCTGGGATCCTGATCTCAGCTGAAGGCAACCACTTAACCTACTGAACCATCCAGATGTCCTGATCTGGGACAATTTTGGTGTAGGTTAGGGAGAAGTGAACTTTGGATGAGCTGAGGATTCAAAATTTAGGAATTTAACTCTTAGTGACTGAAAATGTTATAAGCCTTTGGAATAGAGGAAAATACTCTCTTAATGTGAGGAATATACTTCCTCTTGTTCTTAAAGGCCCATTTCAGAGCCTCCTCTGGTACTCACTGACCTCCTCAGGCATACATCCTGTAATTTCTTTTCTCTCCATCAATTATGGACTTTAGCACATCTGTCTTAGTTATTTGTTAGGTTATTTGTTTCATATGCGGATGGTGTATTCTTCTGGCCAGGAGCAACATTGTGACTGTGTCCTAATCTGATAGTGCAATGTTGTCCGATTTGTATTAGCTTCTCGAATGCTGAGTAAGGTAAGGGGAAAGATGAATGGACAATAGCTCTTGAATCTTGGCCCTCTGACTTGTTAACATAATGTTTGTATCACCTTTTGTCTTGCAGAGGATCAAATCCCCAGGGGCTTCCCTACAATTGACATGGGCCCACAGTTGAAGGTGGTTGAGCGTACACGCACTGCCACCATGCTTTGCGCAGCCAGTGGGAATCCGGATCCAGAAATAACTTGGTTTAAAGATTTCTTACCTGTCGACACAAGCAACAACAATGGCCGAATTAAGCAGTTACGATCAGGTAGGGTCTTGTTACTGTTTCCACTAACTCTTAGAGAATTTTTTTTTTTTTTTTTTTAGCTTTCTCTCTCTTTATTTTAATTTTAATTTTGTTTTATTTTAATTTTTAGGTACTGATTTTTCTCCCTCTTCTCTTTCTCTGTTATTTAATGTGTTGTCCATGTTTGTGATGTCATAGCCTGTTTCAGAGTCTTTCTCTCTCTGTTTTGCAGCTTCTGTTTAATCCACATTGCTCACTGCTGTGACTGTATTTTTAATAATTTTTAATTTACTGCTTTTCTGCAGTATTTGATGGATCCATTTTCTCCTCTTTATTTCTTCTTTCTCTGTTTTCTTTTGAAAAAAAAAATTTCAACATTGGACTTCATTCAGATCTTGCAAGGAGCTCCAATGGTTGTACCCATTAAAAACCAAAAGATTCATATTAAACACTAAAATGATTTAGTTTTACTAAAGTGTGTTTTATCTGCCTTTTCTGCATTTGAACTCATCAGAGTACCAAAGTTTAGTAAGTTTGGTCACATCCGCTTTCTTTTCACTAATACATAAACCACAGAAATGTTATCTCCTGAGTAACCAGATGTATTTTGCAAAAGTCCTTTACCAAGTACCAATGAAAGGAGGGGATTTTTATTAACTTTATTATTATATTATTGTGAGTGAGCATTTTCTACACATAAGCCACAGTAGTGTGCGCCCACACTAAAGAGTTTTGAACCCTCCAGTGACTGGATCTACAGAAGTCTGCTTTTGGTGTAGACTCCAGCTTTTGCTGCTTCCTTCTCTCTCTCCCTGCTGCCCTATTGTCCCTTTTCCATCCCCATCCCAAGTTCATTCCTTTGCTCTCTTTAGATTAAAAAATAGAGATAATTCTAAATTTCTTAAATTTTAGAGCCTGTCCCTAGGTGATCTCCCTGGGACATGTAGTAATGAGCTGTTTACTTTGACGTTGGGAGTAATATTGATATAGAATTCTAAGTTGTTGAACTTAACTGCCTGTCTTCCCAGAATTCTCAGCTTTTGACCTGTCCTGTGATGTTAAAGCGTCTTGTTAACTGCCTCTTTTGCTTGTTGTCAGCAGAATTGTATAGATTAGCATTCTGTTATTGTAAATAAAGAATTATTCACATGTAACATAGATGATTTAGTATATAAAGCTTTAACTCTGAAAAATTTGTACCAAATTATAAGGAATATAATAATATTTTTATGCTGTCTTTCTTCTCTCCGTATTTAAATCTCCAGAATCTATTGGTAAGTGCTTAGTTCTGAAGCGCACTTCACCCCCACTAATTTCCATATCCAGAATATTATTATTATTATTTTTATTATTATTAATAAAATGCATGGCATGCATTTTACTAACTGTCAGTGTAGACACCAGATCTCGGTAGTGGCGCGCACACACACACATCCACAAAACTGTTATTGTAAGAACACTGTCTAGAAAAATAAAATAGTACACAAGTCGTATCACACAAATGTAGCATAGTGAGAAGCATAAGATATTCAAACAACAGTGTTTGTTTCTAATCATTAGTATTTCCTATAAAAGTATATATATATATCTATATATATACTTAAATAGATTAGCCAGTATTTTTCCTAAACTATGTCTTTAAAAAGTATTGTTTAGTTTTTATTTATTTTTTTAAGACTATGAGGCATATAGATATAATTCTAACCCGATATGACCCCAGACCTGAGAACTCAGTTGCTTCTCTGAGAAAGGCAATGATGCCTATTGTGGTCTTTGCCCTCTGTGGTATAATGCAACTTGCTTTTTATAATCTAATAATACTATCTAATATATTCCTGTTTTACCAGTATAGTAATTCAAGTTTCTTTTAAAACCTTATTTAATTCTGTAAATCTAATTTAATTCTTCTCCCCAGCCCTAGCCTCCTCCTTCTCGTACTAATGCTTCTTCTTTCTAATCTTATTTGCATTCATATTATCCACCCAGGTGGTACACCAATAAGAGGTAAGAGTGCTGAACTAACGTTCACAGAATGATCTTGCTCATTCTTTCTGTCCTCTCATCACTCCCATCTTTGTCCTGTTTTCAACATCATTCCAATAATATGTCCATCAACTTTATTTTTTTCCCTTTGTACTGTTTGGTTATGATCAGTGACTCTCATATTGTGACTTTTCCTTTTCTTTTCCTTTTCTCTTTGTTTTGTTCATTTCTTTCTTTATAGAAATGATTATTTAAGTTGTGATATGCTTCAAAGAAAGCATATCCAGGTCTCTAGACCACAGACCAGTCACAGCGTACCATCTGTCCCTCTTTTTTTCCTTTTCTTCTTCTTCCTTTTTCCTTTTTTTCTTTTTTTTCTTCTTTTTCCTTTTTTTTTGTCCAACTGGAGAAAAAAAAAGATCATTTTTTTTCTTCCTTAGCTGTTCTTGTTCTGGACCAAAGCCAAGATGGTCTGGAGAACAGTGGCAGACATGCAGAAGACAGCCTGGAACATCTGCTTTTTGTCTTTATCTTTCAAAAGGTTTTTGCTTTTGTTCTTCAATTCTTTTTTCTCTTACTGTCTTAAAAGTCAAAGAATGACTCCCCTTTCCACCTGATCCCACTCGCCTACAACCTGACAGCAATGCTTTTTTCCCCCACTTCTTTTTTTCTTGGATTACTCGCCTCTGGATTTTTGGATCTTCTGTCCTTCAGGCTATGGAAACAAAAGGTGCTCAGTATTCTTGGTGGTATGTGATATTGCTGGTTTTTCATACTTTGACTCAGTGTTCATTTCTTTTAGAATTCTTGTTTTGTATTTTTCTTGGGGCTTTGTGACACCACACTGCTAATCCCACTGGTGGATTTTGATGGGTGTCTTAGGGGATCCGTCTCGAGGTCCTCAAGCAGTGGTTGGTTGGCTCTTCCTCGCTGGCATAGGCCGTGCTTTTTAACTTTTTTTAAAACCCTCTAATTCAACTGCTCTTTGTTTTTCAGCAAATGTGATAAATGATTGTAAGTCGTGGCAAACTGTCTTTCTTTTCTTCAAAATCTGCATGTCTTAAGGGAGTTTTGTTTCTTTAAGTAATATTTTCATAACATATAATGACTAATTTTAATTTTTTGCTTTGTGCAGCCTTTTTGTACTTGCTGCGTATTTTTGCCTTTCTTCAGCAGAAGACTTTCTTGAAAACCCGGCCTGGTTTTTTTTGAGCGTACCTATCTTTTGCGCCACTTTTGGTACCAAAATGGAACAAAACAAAACAAAACCAAAAATTAATCTTTTGTTTGATTTAAAAGCCATACTTCCTTGAAGCAGTCTCACCCATCTTCATTTTATTAGTCTAGGAAATGAGAGTATTAATTATGACTAGAAGTCTTGCTCGGGAAAAGAGATAATTGTTTTCTTATGCTAGCATTGATGATGTAAAAAAAAATAATCTCTATATGTTTTTCTCATCGCATCATTTTCTGTCTGTGCACCTTAGCGAGAGATTGAAACGACGCTGAGCGGACCTTCGCTTTGCAGGGCTTTTCATATTGTTAAGAGGTTTAGCTTTCTGCACTGAGAAAGCCTTCTCTGACCATCTCTTTGGCACTATATTTTATATCCATACAGGCGCCCTTCAGATCGAACAGAGTGAAGAATCTGACCAAGGAAAATATGAGTGTGTTGCCACCAACAGCGCGGGCACTCGCTATTCTGCCCCTGCCAATTTATATGTCAGAGGTAGGAATGACGTCACCCTGGCATCGCTTCTTCATTAAGGCTCAGGGGGAGTTGAGAGACCCATGAGATGTGTGTTGTTGTGTCAGTAGGTATCAAGCTGATACACTAAATAATTACAGTAGGGGAAGCATTTTAGCAAATAGAGAATTGAAGATCTTGACCCTATTGTTTAAAAAAAAAATTGACAACTTTTGAGTAAAACCTATCCTGAGGCTTGCAGTTTGTAAGTATATTTGCATTTTTACATCTCGATTTACTTTGACTGCATTGATTGAACTATGCTTGGCATTTGTTTGAAGTTTTCTTCTTTTCCTTCTTTTTTCTGTTGCTGTTTCTCTTCTGTTTCCTTACCAAACTCTGAAATAATTGCTTGGTGTGTTACTAATCAGTTTTCTGTGCAACTCCAAGCATAAAGGTGTTTATGTCTTCAAGACCTCTGCTGCAGAGCTATAAGGATAAAGCTGCTAACTTAAAAACAAAAAAACAAACAAAAAGAAAAGGTGCTCCGTGAAAATAGCACAGTTGTAATTCCTTTTTTTAATACTTCTTAAAATTAATGAACAGGTGATATTATGTATGTGTATATGTCTGTGCATATATTTACACATATTTTAAAAAGTTATTAATATTCTGAAAAGTTTAATTTTCCATTGCCTTGGAACCCTGATTGTATTTTTAACAAGTAATGATACTTGTCCTTGGGACAAGAATGACTTATGAAGATACATTCATATTTTCTCATAAAGTAATATAAATGGTTACATTTTGAGCTTATGAATGTCGGTACCTTTCATTTCAATTAGAAAGAAGTATTTCTTCTTCCCCAGAGTTTTCCAAATCAGGTTCCTATAGCTTTTTGTCCAGTGGAAATGCTCTTATTCCTGGTCTACATGTCTGTGAATAACCACAAAAGGCATGGGTGGGGGTGGGAATTAAAGACTGTGAGGGCTTTAAGTTACTTTAAGATGGGTTTCCTTAGGAAAATATCTAGCTTGATTTTGAAATTTTCGTTTGAGGTAATAATTTTTCTGTGGGGATGTTTTCCTCTCCTATCTTTCTCTAGAGTCTGGGGTGGGAGAATATGAAGAAAACCATTTCTTCTCCAAATTCCTTGAAAGCCCCTTGAACCTTTTTTCTTACAATGGTGACCTCCTTTACTGCATGAGGCATGTGAACCTTCTTTAATGGAAAAATTTCAAAATGATGCTAGCTATTGTTTCTATACCATATAAGTCCATGAGGTGTTGCTAACGTTTTCAGCTGAGGTAGGAAGGATTAACTAGAGCAAGTAAAGATGTTCAAGTAGCAGTTGAAAGCCTTGATATGGCCTTTTTACTCTCTCTGTGTTTCCCTTGTTTTTCTCCTTTCCTCATTTCATTGTGTTCTGCATCAAACCCCCTACATCCCTCAGAGCTGCGAGAAGGTTGGTGTGTTTTTTACTTTTTACCCACCTTACAAAACTCTTAATTAAACCAATAACAAAGAATACAAATGAAATGAATGTAGCTGCATTGTGGTCTTCTTTTGGTTAATGGTATGTTTTAGCGGAGAATGCCCTTGGCCATGGCTTCCGGTGCTTGCTGGCGGTATCTAACTGTGGTGCATGATGGGCGAGAATGTACCTGGGTGCATGGTAACTGGTAACACTTAACTCTCTCAGGTCCCATGAGCTCAGTCAGTGTTCCTGCTTTCCTTCCTGCCCCACTCTTCCCGTCTCCTGCCTCACCTTAATTTTTGTTGTACAAGGTGCCTGCTGCCCATAGAATGACTTTTTGTAGTTGTTCCCCTAATCCCAAGCATGAAGTCTAAACTCTCCTCTATTTTCTTGATATGTTCTTTGACACCTTAGAGTCTCCAGTGGCTCCTGCTTGCTTTGTGTAACCTGTGAATTGGCTGCAGGAGGCATGCTTAACTCTTTCTTCTCTGCCTGTCATTCACCTGTGAGGCCATCACAGCGAGCCCTCTTGAATCAACAGAAGTTTATCTCCAACTTAACGACAGACAAGAAGTTTACAGACAGAATTATTTACATATCATTTTCTTGGGGTTATGAGGTTGTTTGTTTATTAACTTATCTATAATTTAAAAAAATCACTGTATTATTCATATTTAAGGTATGTTCCTAATGATTACCTCTTGATCTAAAATACTCTTGGTGTAATGTTTTGCCAATAAGAGCCCAAGATGAAGCCCATTTGTCTCTTGCCCTCTCTTTGTCCAAGACA
This sequence comes from Enhydra lutris kenyoni, assembly GCF_002288905.1. NCBI lineage: Eukaryota > Metazoa > Chordata > Mammalia > Carnivora > Mustelidae > Enhydra > Enhydra lutris. The sequence goes on along the minus strand of NW_019154131.1, from coordinate 3,921,565 downwards.
CATGTACTTAAGCACATATAAACATGCAGATTATCTGAAGCAGGAACACTGAACTCTAATTGCTTGGTAATATTTTCTGTGTTGCATTGCTTTAATATGACCTCTTCTCTCAATGTTCTGTTTCATTGTATGTTTTAAACCCAGTGTCCTACCATTTGAATGTAGGCATAAAAAGCCTCTTACTCGATTTTGTAACCATCATCTATGTCGTTTTACCTTAGAAACCTTAGATTGAACTGAGTAGAATCTTAAATGTGAAATACCAGCTCCCTTCCTGAATTTGTAATCCTTACCTTTGACAACCTAGCCTAATCTAATGTATTCCTTCTTTGAGCCCTGTCATCCCTTAAATCCCTGTTTCAATCACTGTACTTTATCTCCTTCCTTTATGTTTAGTGCTGTTACCTTGTTATTTCTTCTTTTGTCATTGTTGTCTTGGATTCCAGCTGTTTTTCCCATTGTCCTAAGCACGGGCCTTGAGACTTCATCTTGTGCATGCCTTGCCTGACCCAATCCAGTATCCTTACTGGCATTGGATTTGTTTCTTCTTCTGTGAGCATAAATTGATATTTGTGTATATTTCTGTGTCTGTTCCAGTGTTAGTGTGAGGTCTTGAGGCTGCTTCTACTCTTGAGTCTGAAAGCAAATAAATTGCACTTTCCGTGTCCTCTAGATGATGTTTTCCAGGGTTGGGATGTGACAGTGTGGTCCCACACATACATTCACATCAACTGGAAGTGCACAGCACTGAAGTTGGTTTTGATACTCAACTTAAATCTGCTGGTGACCTTCCAGCCCCTTTTCTGCATATACATGCATGCATAGGACCTTTGCTATATGCATGCATGTGTATGTTTTTGTGTTTATCTTATGCATGATGTTTATGTATTGTTAGTTTGTAGATAGTTTTTTTGTTGTTGTTGTTTTGTTTTTGTTTTTGTTTTTATTTTTTGTGGGGCCCTTGTAGGTCTGAATCAACTTTTGTATGAATGTGTCTAAGATATCAATGCCTAAACTAAATACTTTTTTCTGTGTATACACATACCATACTTGTATGGTCTGTATTATCCACAGTTTTTCTTTGTTTTGTTTTTGGAAAATCCACAATATGTTTCAATTGTTTAATTGTGTTTGTACAGTGCATGTCATATGTTTAATAAGCCACTTTATCTTGCCTTTTATTTTATCATTTTCCCTTGTGTTTTGTTCCAGTTCGCCGTGTCCCACCAAGATTCTCTATCCCACCTACTAATCATGAAATCATGCCAGGTGGAAGTGTTAATATCACCTGTGTGGCCGTGGGGTCACCAATGCCTTATGTGAAGTGGATGTTGGGGGCAGAAGATCTGACACCCGAAGATGATATGCCAATAGGAAGAAATGTACTAGAACTGAATGATGTGAGACAGTCAGCAAATTACACCTGTGTTGCTATGTCAACACTGGGTGTCATTGAAGCAATAGCACAGATCACTGTCAAAGGTAAGCTTAATGGTTTTTGCTTTGAGGGTTTAGGTACATTCAAGTCTCCTGACTAATGTCTCTACAAAGTCTACCCCTGGAATTCTAAAATGTATCAGTTCATCTGAGTTCAGTTTTCAAATCCCAATAATATCTGTGATATCATTTAAGCTACACATATATAGGTAAGGAGATTCTTAAAAGGACTGATAGCCTAAGTAATGATAATCATCAAAATATTCAACAATAAGCTAGGCCCAAGCACTAACCAGGCAAAATGAGAACTGTTGATACTGTCAACCATTATGATAGAACTGATGCAAAGAGGTTTCATATTAATCCAGAGCCCTGGTGAGAGTGCATGATAGAAAAATGCACATAAATTGCTCAAATCAGTGAAGACAAAAGAAAAAGAGTTAAATCAACATGATCTAAAATAGATATTGTAAAATTTTGATGGGTCTTATCGTTAAAAATCAAAATGTAAGTAGCATTATATTTTATTTTAAGTTTATTTCTCATCTTCTATACATGATGTGCTCAAGAAATATTATTTTCTTTAAGTGCACTAAATGTAACCAAAGTTGGGGCATAAACAATGAATGCTGAAACACTGAAAAGAAATAAAATAAAATAAAATAAAGTGGAAAAAAAATAAAAATAAAATCTTCCTATAAACAAACAAAAAGTTTGATAATAACTTTTAAAAAGTTTAATAATAACCTTTAATAAAAGTTATAAATTTCACAAATTGTTTTTATCATTGTTTATAGAATTCTAGAACACTTTTGTAAAAAGGGACAGACTGAGGGTGACTTTAGGTTCTTGCAAATGTCTGGAACTATTGAAAAAATGAACACAAATTATCTTTGCCTTCCAGGACATATGATCCTAAAAAATATAACACACATATTGTAATTGGTGTCATATCCCCACCAAGCATATATATCAAATATATGCCATATAAAAAGCAGTAATGTGACATAAGAACAAAAGTACATGCCATTGTCACAATTTAGTCATTTAAAATAGTAATGTTGTATTGAGCATCGGTAACTCTTTTAAGCATACTTAAACTTATCCATACATTATAGGCACAAAACCTATACTGTACAATAAATGTGACAACAAAACTAATGTGTTAAGTATCAGTAAACATATATTTAATTAGAAATATTTCTACTTACCTTAATAATTCAGAAACACATCTAAGGAAAATTTGGATCATCTACTGTTTTGAAAAATGCCGATCCAGAGTATTTGAACATTTGTTCAAATGGCTTTTTATTATTATTTTCAGTAAAATCCCTTGGCCAAATATTATCATTCTATAGTTCTTAGAGTAATATACAAATATTGAATCACCTTTCTTATAATAACTATTTCAGTTGCAAATATTTGAAGGTTTACTGAAGACCTTCAAGAATTCAAAATCAGGAGTCATATGAACTAATATCTTGTTCAACTTCTTATCTTTGTTTTCCAGGCTCTTGCCATTCTCTACTCTCTCTACCTCAAAAATAAATAAATATAAGGGTGAATTCTGTAGGCAAAAAGTAAATCAAAACAAAAATAGCAAGTGGAAGAGAGTGAGGAGAATGCATCCTGACTCACTCAATTAGGCATTCATTCAGTTAACACTGCTAGGCAGTATTCTAGGTATTGAGGTTATGCCTGTAATCAAGTACAAGTTTCTGACTCTTGAAAAGCTGTCACTCTAGAGAGTACTATACTTTTTGCCTTTATGTTGACAAGGAAAAAGGGTACAAATGACTGATCATTTGGGTGTAACATTCTGGATTTTCTCTCAAAAGTTAGCTGGTAGTACAAGTTCAAGTATTACTGATATTGAATATAGATAGTAAACTACTTAAAAAAATTTGTGAATATAATTTAACGACATTTTTGAAAATTAACTAAAAACATGAATTTGAAATTAATTAAAATTTTATTATCCTTTTTTACCTTAAAATTCTTGGTTATATTATTTTGGGTTTTTTAAAAGATTTTATTTATTCATTTGAGATAAAGACAGAGAATGAGACAAAGGGAGAGAGTGAGAGCATGAGTGGGGGGAAGGGCAGAGGGAGAGGGAGAAGCAGGCTCCCCTCTGAGCTGGGAAAGACTCAGGGCTAGATCCCAGGACCTGGGGATCATAACCTGAGCCAAAGACAGATGCTTAACCGTCTGAACTACACAGGTGCCCCTAGATTATTATTATTTTTTTAAATTATAGTAATATTATCTATGTCTTATAACTGGAAAACAATATTGGTATTATTCTTCCATAGTGATTTAAAGTCATTTGAATATATTCTAAATTGTGTTCTTTTCAGTGTTGTCATTTAGTTATATTGTGTATTTCTTGAAGCAAAGAGCTAATTGGCCAAACTCTTGGTTATAGTAATAATAATAATTGCAATTAATTTTTTTGAGGGTGCTGGATACATTCTGAGAACATTAGTGGAGTAGCTCATTAATCTTCACAGCAAACTCATGAAATACAGTTACCCAGCTATACAATACAATCCACTGATATTTCTTCCCATTTTCCACATGTGAAAACTAAAGCAAAGAGAGGTTATGCCATGCATCCAGAATCACATAGCTAATAACTGGCGGATTTGAACACAAGCTTCAAATCACAGGGCTCTAATGTGCTTCTGGTAAAATGGGATTTGTCCCCCCTATGCATCTTACTGTACAGCCTACCCACTTACAAAACAATCTTTTGTTATAATTTAATCTAATTAAATCTTCAGTAGATAAATAATTCTCATTCCAATAGTAGAATTTATGGATCTTTGTAATATCTTAAAGATGATGGATATTCACTGTCCTTTTTTCTCCCAGCCTTACCCAAACCTCCAGGAACTCCTATAGTGACTGAGAGCACAGCCACAAGCATCACGTTGACATGGGACTCTGGGAACCCTGAGCCTGTCTCTTACTACATCATTCAACATAAACCTAAAAATTCTGAGGAACCTTACAAAGAAATTGATGGGGTGGCAACGACACGTTACAGTGTCGCTGGACTAAGTCCCTACTCGGATTATGAATTCAGGGTTGTTGCTGTCAATAACATTGGGCGGGGACCTCCCAGTGAGCCTGTGCTAACGCAAACCTCAGAACAAGCACCATCCAGTGCCCCACGGGATGTCCAGGCGCGGATGTTAAGTTCAACCACCATTTTGGTACAGTGGAAGGAGCCTGAAGAACCAAATGGACAGATCCAAGGATACAGAGTTTATTATACAATGGATCCCACTCAGCACGTCAACAACTGGATGAAGCATAATGTAGCTGACAGCCAAATCACTACTATTGGCAACTTAGTGCCCCAGAAAACATATTCTGTCAAAGTTCTGGCTTTTACCTCAATTGGAGATGGTCCTCTTTCGAGTGACATACAAGTCATCACTCAAACAGGAGGTAAGTCTGGTTGTGGATGGGGAGTAGAGCAGGAGGGAAGGAGTAGCCACTAAGAGGTGTGAATGGTGAAAACAAAGAAAGGACAAAGATAACTATGAATTTTAATTTTTGAGACTTAGAGTTTCTAAATGAGGTTAAGATAAGGCATCTGGAGTGGGACAGGCATGGACCCCTGAAAGAATAAGTAATACTTTTAAGCAGAGGGATGCATTTTTTTTAAAAAATTGTACCCAAGCGACTTGAAGATTTTTCTGAATGAGATAGATGAATGGACACTCCATGCAGCATTTTGAGAATAGAAATATGTTGTTTTATACTAGTGACTCTGATAGAATACCCCCACAAAATTATTCCATTTCATTTCATTATGAAATATGAATTATTTCATTATTTCATTATGAAAGATTGGGTGGTTCAAGATAAAGTTAAAAATAAAACCGTTTGTCAGGGAGACTTACACATTTAAGTGTCTTCTATTTTCCAGGCAGCAACCCACTAAAAATACGCTCCTAATGGATTTTTGATTTTTTTTTTCTTTGTATGGTTTCATGGGTGGAGAAAGACAGTTGTCAAGATCCTAAATCAAACGTTGGGATCTCATTGACTCATTTTCATTGGCATTCAGGCAGACATCACACTATTTTATGGAGAAGCCCTTGGCCGTTCTAGTGGTTCTGTTTTCATAAGTGGATATGAGACCTCTCTGGTCTTTGATTCAAAGAGATCAATTTTGCCTTGGGTTGAGGATATGACTTTTAAAGTTTATTCTTGAACATGTGTGAGCTATTAATTTGACTCCTATGAGGTGTTGGCATCTTGTAACTTGTGTTAATCTCAGTGTTTTGGGGACACCTGTGTGGCTCAGTCAGTTAAGTGGCTGCGTTTGGCTCAGGTCATGGTCCCAGGGTCCTGCCATCAAGTCCCACATTGGGCTGCTTGCTCAGTGGAGAGCCTGCTTTTCCCTATACCTGCTGTTCCCTCTGCTTGTGCACTCACTCTCTCTCTCTGACAAATTAATAAATAAAATCTTAAAAAAAAATCTCAGTGTTTTGGTGGTATGCTATTGGTTTGTTCTGAGAATATAGATAAAAAAACATATTAATAAAAAACCATATTATTGGACATAGCTATAATCTCTAAGTGTAACTCATTGGTAATCTTGGGAATGAAATTTTCTGAGGTGTCAGGACTAGACAAACCTGTGTTTAACCCTGACTTGTTTTCATATTTTATTCTTTATGAATCATGCCACTGAGAGTGTTTACCTATTTTCTCTGGCTACTAGAGATCTCAGAATATATTTACAGCCTGCTTCACTTTGTTTTATTTTTATACTGTTATTGGGTTCTCGCTATTTGTTCATGGATATATTATTTTCTCTAATAATATGAAAGATAGCTGTAATATATATACCTTATCACAATTATACTAAAAAACATTCATATATTTTCCCTACTTGAATTTTCTATTTCTTCTGTACTTATTTGCTATATTAATATATGGGAAAACACTGTAATTAACTTTTCCATATATCTCATATTAGAAAGTGTAGAAATCTGAGCATCTTGTCCTCCTGTTCTTTTTCTTGACTAAAACTGGTCAATTATTATGAGATTATTTTTTATTGCACTATTTTAACAGATCCCTAACCATTTAAAGTTAAAAGAAAGTATATACAAAGAACATATACTTGTGTTCCGCTTTCAGTTCTAATTTTTCAGTGGTGATATAGTTTTTAAAGATCTATTTATTTATTTGAGAGAGAGCGAGAATTGCAGGGAGGGGCAGAGGGAGAGAAACTCAAACAGACTCCCTGCTGACTATGGAGCCCAGACACAGTACTGTCCTACCACCCATGAGATCATGACCTGAACTGAAATCACCTGAACTGAAATCACTGACTCCCTCCTCCCAGGGAGGGAGGACCCAGGTGTCCCTCAGTGGTGATTTTTTAAAAATGCCTAGTTTCAGAGTAATATAACCAGAGTTTATATCCAGTATACCATTTTTAGCTCTATAACCCTGGACAAGTTTCTTCACTTCTCTGAACTTTAGTTTTCTTACCATCAAAAATAATAACCACCTTATAGAGTTTAGAGGTAGTATTTGGTTTCTAGGGCTCCTGTAACAAAATACCACAGACTGGGTGGCTTGAACAACTTTAATTTTACTGTCTCTCCCTTCCAATGGCTAGAAGTCTGAGATCAAGGTACATGGAACTTGTTCTTTCTCAGGGCAGCTTCTGGGCTTCTCTCTTAGCTTCTGTTGGTTTGCTAGCAATCTTGGCTATTCCTTGCCTTGGAGAGGCATCACCCTGATCTCTGCCTTATTGTCACATTGTGTTCTCCCTGTGTGTGTGACTTTTTGTCTAAATTTCCCCTTTTCATAAGGATTCCAGTCATAATGGATGAGGGCCAACCAAGGGACCTCATCTTAAATAATTACATCTGCAAAAATCTTATTTCCAAATCAGGTCACATTCTGAGGGTTAGGAATTCAACATATGAAATTTTGTGGAATACACTTCCATCCATTGCAGGGCGATAGATTAGGTAATGGATAGAAATAGTTTATAATTTAGTATGTACTATATAATCATCATCATAATAAAAACAGCTACATATGCTCGTACTGTGAGTGTTGCATGTACTAATATTACTACCCAGTTTGTTAGATGTGGAATTACCCCATTTGCCGATGAGTAAATTGAGGATTGAAGAAGATTCAGGAACTTGTTTTGTGTGGTCATAATGTTGGTAAGTGGGAAAGCAGAATTTAAATCCAGGCACCCTAGCTACTTCAAAGCATTATTATTTTTAAATTAATAATCTGTTTTTGTGATAGTTTCAGTGCCTGCTAGATTTTTGTGCCTACCAGGTGCTCAATAAACAGAGTAAACACAGTCATTCATTTATTCATATCTTTATTAAAGAATTATATGTAATTTACTTCTAAAATACTTGAGGTAGCTGTTATATTATCCTAGTACAAAAGTACTTTAAACTATTTAGATATTAAAAAAAAGGTTTATCTGCAAGTAGAGAAAGGAATGCCTCTTTTCATAGGTTATTATACTTGATTGGTAAATCTGGTTCTAAGTTTTCAAACCACAGATTTAAACATAAGAATCCATAATGTCTTATAACTTTTTTTTTCCCTGATATCAGGAAGATTTAGCTATCTTAGATACCAGATACTTCCTGGAACCAAATTCACCTAAAATGTAAGAAGCCTTGGGATCATGAGAATCTTTATATTCAGAAACAAGAAGACAGACAATAATGCCTTTTGTCACAGTTTATTTAAAGATATAGAACTGATGTTAAATAGTACATATTTGGTTTTCTGCATCACCAAGGACATAATATGACATAAGCCTTAACCCATAACTTAGTTAAGGCAGTGCTACAACAGGGACAATTGAGTAATGTGATCAGGGACTCTGAACTTGGAAAAATCTGGATGAATGGGTCACAGATGCATTAGAAGAGTTGTTCCCAATCTCTGAGTATTTTTACATTATTTCCAAGAACCTTGTTTGATAGTTGTACTTTTAATACCCATTGATTGAGAAGATATATAATGACATAATGACTTGTGCCTGCCAAGATCAATAGGCTAAGAAAACCTTCCAAAATAGCACAATGATTTGATCTGTTCCCTAGCTTTAATTAACAAAGGCCATTTGATGTTAGTGGACACCTGCCAAATACAATGATGTTAGTTCTAATATAATAAATGCTGAGCTGCTCCTTTTTTTTTTTTTTTTCTTGCTGACTAAATATTTCTTAGAATCATAGCTAGGGAAAAACATAAAATCATTGTGAAATATTCTTTATAAAATTTGAGGATATAATTATTTTTACTACAATTTTATCTTTCCAAGACTATGAAAATTCACTAAGATGTATAAATTTCTCAAGTATATTTTAATTTCATAGATACAAAGGTATAAATGTCTATGTCTTCTATATCTAAAAGATGTTCATTTCATTTTTTTAATCTTTAATTCGCTGGCACCAACAGTCCTATTTTTGTTTAAAATTGGACTCTGAATTAATTATTTTCTAGAAACACTGGTTAATCTTCCAATTTTTCCATAGCTTTAACTCTTGGCAGTGCAGTCACTTGCCGCTAGTTTACCTTAAAAATATGGAGAATGCAGTATATGGTCGTTGTCAAGGGAAGAATTTATATTGTGCTAGAAAAAGATTTCTACTATTAGAATACACATTTTGAAAGGATGTCTTTTAATACATTTTTATTGTATAATTATAATAAGAATATATGGTAACTATATTGTATAAAAGAAGTACAAATAAAACTGTCCACAGTTTTACTACAAAGAATGTAGTAAATTACATCTAAAACCTAACGCCCTAAAATGTTGCCTGATGTTCATGCTAATTGGAGCCATTATATATCTGTTGAATCCTAATGTCTTTCTTTTTTCTTTCTTTAGAAAACCTCTAATTTTTCTGTCCATTTATAGATTCTTGGGAAAAATCTACTGATTTCTATGTGTATAATTTAATAGTATAGGCTTTTAGAAGGAAAATAATTATGTCTGTTTACTAAATAAATACTGAGTAGTACCGACCTTAAACTTTTTGAAGAAGCTCATTCTACTCCAAATTCTGGGCATTGCGGAGGGGTGGGGGAGGGGGACAAAAAACAAACAAACAAAAAGAAAACTATGACATTTAAAGACATGACATTTTAGGTTTCCAGAACTTACTAAATCATTTAATTAGTATATGTCAACAGGTCTAAATAAGCAAATTACAAAAAGACTAATTTCCAACTTCCTAACTTCTGAGTCCAATTTAAATGCATTCTTAAAATAGTTTTAGCAAAGAAGCTAAAAGGAGTTTGAGTAAAGGAGTTCTAGATGTAAATACAACTGTAATAAAATTTAACTTTTCACACTGATCATTTAATGACAATTGAGAATAAAATGTGTGCAGGTGCTTGCCTATTAAGTACTTATTTTATCAATGATATATTTTTAGCACTTATAAATCAGACTCCTTGTTTTGAATTTTGCTTTGCTTTACCACTTCTATAGCTCTGGCCATTGCTTTTGTCATTGTTATCATTTATCAACACGCTAGATACATTTTCAAATGTGTACCTTATTAAAATACTAAGTATTTTAGCAATAATGACTTTCCTTTCTCTGATAATAGTTCATATTTATAATATGGCTAAGTGAAATTGTTGGCTAGCCACTTACTACATGATAACCCTTTTCTCCTTAGAGATATTTACTTAAGTATTGATTTCTTCTAGTATTATCAACATTTCAGATGACATACAGATATTCCCTTCATCTCTCTTTCATTCTTCATTTGAGTGGCCTTCAGATATTTATATGGAATATAATAGCAGTACTACTCAAATACTTTACATTCACCAATGGGATTATAATCTTGTTTGGGGGAATTGATAGTTCATGTTTATATTTCCTTGTGGACATTAAGTAATCAAGAAGAAAAGTACAATCTTGATACCACTTTACAGAATACAAACATTTCTTGAATATAGGTTTAAGGAAAAATTATAAGTTCTACCTCCCTTTCCTCTGTCCACATCTAAATTCTAAATTTGGTTTATGGTCAATAATATCACATCTCCCTTGCTAATGTAGAACAATTGCACTGAAGTTTCTGGATGGGCCTTTTTAATTTTTTCCATGAGTTTCCAGAATCTCGGAGTTTCCTATAAAATTTATGTTCAGTTAATTGATGAGGGAAATGCTACAACACAGAAAAGCTCTTAATTGTAAAATAGACACAGACAAACAAGAAATGAAGGTAAAAGAATGACAATAACTTTGAGTTGTAAAGACTGTGAGATCATTTGGAGATAGAATCTGTAGCCACCATAACTGACCGAACATGAAGTACTCTCTGTGTTTCCAAATAGTACAGAGAAATAAGTAGAAGAGAAATAATAAAATACAGAGAAATAAGACCATTTGGAGCCCTCTGAAGTGCTTCTTCATATACATATATTATCATTAAGACTACTCTGTTTGAGGAATATAAAAATAAATCCATTAATTTCATAGCGTTTTTCCTTTACTTTGATGCCTCAGTTTTATTGTGGTTGTTTCAACATGGCTAAATGACTCTGAGGAAGCATCTCTAAGTGAATCTTCAATTCCCAGTGAGATCTAAGTAGTGGCACTTTAAGGTGTTTATGAACATAGAGCCTGATATAATAAAAGAATCTTTTAAAACACTGGTCCATTTGCTGGATTTTGCCAATAGACATAATTTGCCCCCTATCGTGTTTTTCAATTAATTTAAATTAATTCAATTAATTTCCAATGGTTAAAAATTGAAAGATTTTACCTAGAAGATTCACTGTCAACTTCTGTTGAAAAATCAGTTCAGGCAAACTTGGACCAGCACTGCACAAAGCTGCAATCTCTTGGTGCTGAAAACTATCAACTCCTTCAGGTGTGCCAGGCACTTTCCCATTGACCCCAGACCCCACCTGGTTTCCATACTCTCTAAGTGATCTGCCTAAGACCTCTGGACACTTATCTGTTTTTCTTTCTCTCTTTCTTTTTTTCTTTCTTTCTTTCTTTCTTTCTTTCTTTCTTTCTTTCTTTCTTTCTTTCTTTCTTTCTTTTTCTTTCTTTCTTTCCTTTTTTAAGATTTTATTTATTTATTTGAGAGAGAGAGTGAGCAGGAGCAGGGAGGGAGGGGCAGACAGAGAAGCAGGCTCCCCACTGAGCAGGGAGCAGATGGAGGACTTGATCCCAGGACCCTGTGATCATGATCTGAGCCGAAGGCAGACACTTAACAGACTGAGCCACCCAGGCGCCCTGGACATTTGTATTTCTACCACAATTTAACATCTATAAAATTAAATTACCCTCCAGACCACTTCAAAAAAAGGGCAAGATAGAGCAGACAAGGAGAACCTTGTATTTATTATTTGAAGTTCTCTGACCACTACTTATTTTGTTCAAGAATAAAATGAACAGTACACCCTCTGAAGCTCCGAGCCTGTTTAATTCATTATTTAGAAGGAGAAGTGTCTTAATAGAATTGGAGGGTCAAATGAAGTTTGTGTCACTAAACAAGGATGAAACATTGAGGCCCACTGGGAATTTGTTCAAGACAAATTAAAAGCAAAAAAGGTAAACAGTTTAAGAAAAAGTTAATTAGATTCCCAAGATGTTTTCAATTAATGTCAATTTATTATTAGCATTAGGCAGGGAGGAATACATAACAAGCAATTATTATCCTGAGAGCAGCCCTTTAGTTCTGTTCATGTTTTTAATTCTCGACAATACTGTGTTCCAGTTTGGTTAAGTCAGGAGTTATCACAAAGCTTTCTTCCTTCTCAGACCTGTGGAAGTTGGGAGAAAGAAAAAAGGAAACAAAGGTAGATAGAAAGAAGTGACCACACACATATGCGTATGTGTGTGTATTTTTAGGCTAAGAACCCCTTTAATCATCGGAATATTAACATCTAATCATGACGTCCCCATCTGTCTGATTGTTCTTGGCTTCCATTGTTGCTCCTTCTAGCATGTTTGGTATTTCCCGTTTAGAACTAGTGTGTTCTCTATTTACTTTGCTATTTTCCTGTTAATTTTTCCCTCTTTCCCCCCTTCTTTTGCTTTTGCTCTTTGATTGTCTTTTGACTGGGCAAATACTTACAGAGAAAAAAGATACCCTGTTTAGGAAGTATGTTCATAGAGGCATCAAATTAATGAGTATCTTGGGACTCCTGGGTGGCTCAGTTGGTTAGGCAACTGCCTTTGGCTCAGGTCATGATCCCAGAGTCCTGGCCCTCTGACAAATAAATAAATAAAACCTTTTAAAAAAGAGAAAGTCAATTAGGGATTAGAAGTAATTATTTATAAGTGATAGTTTTTTTTTTTTCTTAACCTCTTTTTCAAAATGTGGGTTGGTAAGAAAAAAATACTACATAATTCTGGTTTACCAGTAGGTTTTGTTAATGTAGCGAAGGTGGGATTTTATAAACCAAACTGGAAATAATTTTGAAACTGAAATGCAGTGCTAAAGAACAAATTCCCAGTTGTAAAATAACAATGGTTTTTATGTATTTAGCACTTGTTATGATTTATACAATACTGATTACAAATGCATTATATAAATCATCTCATTTATTACAATATTATGAAGTAAGTTTATTATTTGTGAGATCAGATTTATTATCAGATTTATGCTCTATTCTATGTGTGATAACTCTCTATCTTATATAGATTTTAAACTGATCAAGAACAAGTGCCATGTTAAAAATATTCTTGTACCTTGAAGGAGGAAAAATGGACTATAAACAATGTTAAGGACCTAGCTGTCCGTTAAGCTACACGTGTGGACACATTTGGAGAGGTTTAAATGGATGCACTAATGGAAAAGTTTCTGAACGCTCATGGTGATGATGAACTCAGTCCTTTGCCTTCCTGTTTTTAGTTCCAGGGCAACCACTAAACTTCAAAGCAGAACCTGAGTCTGAAACAAGTATTTTGCTATCTTGGACACCTCCACGTTCAGACACCATTGCCAACTATGAACTGGTCTACAAAGATGGGGAGCATGGAGAGGAGGTAAGACTGTTTCTCACCTTCTGGTCATTCACTATATTGGGGCCTACTGTACTTTTGATTATTTGCCGAAGTTCTGCCCAAAGGTCAGACATCTGTAGAGGACTTTGGTGGGAAAGATTTCTTCATCAAAGAAGGAACTTGACCAAAAAAATCAGAATATTGATTTCAAGCCTTTGGGGGTAGAATGGGGCAAATACCAACAACAAAACAGCTCTTGTCTCTATTTCCAGGTTTCTGAGCTTCTTCGGAAAGTATCTAAAAGAATATACCCTATGAGACTTAGGGACTTCCTTTATTTCTCTTCTGCCTTATAGTGCTTAAGTCATCATGTAGCACTTAAGTCAAATGACTCCAAGGCTTTGGATGGATGGATTTATCCAAGCTGGTTTCAGAGAAGGAGGCCCAGTAACAAATGTTTATTTGTGTGCCAAGAGTTATTTGATATGAATGGAGTATATATAATGTTTGAGTATGCTATGCAAATAAAACAATTGTAAACTGAAGAAGTCTGGCAATTCTTGATAGTTACTGAAAAGAGAAACAATATCAATGTAACTAATACATACATTAAGAGGTATAATAAGAATTTCACATATATTAACTTATTCAGTTCTTACAGTGGTGCCATGAGTCAGTTTCTACTTTTAGTTGATTCCACATATAACAAAATGAACGCACAAATAAAGTTAAACAGATTCCCCCAAATCTCACACTCCTGAATGGCAGAACTAGGATTTGAAAACCTAGTCAGTCGGGTTCCAGAATCTATCTTTTTAACCAATAATGTGTACTGCCTCTTGGGTGTACTTTGCATAAATTATAGAAATCAGTATTAAGATACATCTAACATTTTCAGGATGGGAATATATGGTATTAATGAATGTATTTCTTTTATTACTGTGATATCAAGTCTGGAACATTAAGACAAAAATGTTGGTGAAACTATATGTGAAAACTCAATCCATACAAGTGATTTTACTCTACCTTTTCACATTCTTTATCTTAAGAAGATCTTCACAAAGCTAGTTAGCCCCTAACTTTTAACAGAAATACCTTTTTTTCTTTAAAACACTCACATACTAAATGAAATATTATCAGTTAACTTATGGTGCATCATTCTGAATGCTGCAATAAATTAATATGTTCCTATAAACTTCTATCTTATTACAGCTGTTTGAAATGAGCAGAATCTCCAAAGACCAGGTTCTAAATGCAATGCTTTTAGAGTTAGCTAACAAAGCCAATATGAATTAAGCACTCAAAAAGCTATATAATTGAAATGCTGCTATAACTTAAAGTACTCAAGTTACCACGACTGGTGTTTTTATTAAGACATAATTCAACATTAATTTATTTTAAATCCTTGCCACTACCCAACTAAAAAACAAATCAGATTAAAACAGTGCAGGAGAATGGTGCTCCTTTGAGAATGCTGTAGATGTAGGTGCATGAGTGTTGGCACACCTACTCTGTTTTACAATTGTTTCTTCGGGGATTCCGTTTTTACTTACCATTTGGGAAATCTAAAATTTTGAAAAGCTTTTGTGTTTGTGAGCCAGAATACCCTAGGGATGTTTTCTCTAGTTTTATATTTGAATTCCCCTTGAACGATTTCTGTTTGTGTAAACAGCAAACTCTATTCGATGAAAAGCCTTGAGATTATTTATGCCATTACTAGATTACATATTAGTGTGTATTTTAAGGCTTACTACAGGCTAATGTTCAATCTGAGATTGATTGCCCATAGCTCTATTTTTGCTAAAATGCAAGTCAAATCTTAAGCATGAAAAGTAAAAGTTATAACATTCAATTAAAGAAACCTTATTTCAAAAGCCCTTTATGATGTTAAAATTTGCAGAAAAGTTGGTGCCTTTTTTTCTCTAGCTGTGTGCTCTGTAGTCACAAAGAAAGTTTTAAAATGATTTTAAATCTGTCTAGAGTGATGATATGGCTTTGTATAAATTACCCACCTAGTAAACATCTGATTCTTATCCCATCAGAACTTTGCAGTTTCTGAGCTCCAGTAGCAATGTCATAGAAACTGTACACTGGTTTCTGTTGCTACTTCTGGCCATATCTTCTTTGCCCCAATTTAAATTACAGAAGGTCATGGGAGATAAGCTAGGCAATCTATTCACTTGAAATTGCACCCATTGACCAGACTCCACTACAGGACTCCACTATTTTTCAGTGTCTGTTGTGGGCTTTATCTCTGCAACACATGCACCTTAAGATACAACATGCTTATGAGTGGTGGCCTCTCAACTTACCTCCTATTTGACCTATTTGGTCACTGCATCCTCATTAGAAAGATTTCTGGCTTCCATTGTTCTGGTTGCCTTATTTATAGTAGAAATGTGCCTTTAAACACTGATATTTTCCTTGTATAGTTCCCCTGGTACAATCCTACTCACTGTTGATTCTGTTTGTGATATTTTGACGACTTTATAACCCCAGTGACAGACATCAGAGGTTGCAGGCAGTGTGCTAAAAATATTTGCATGAATCTTAATGAAAATGACCCAGTTCTTTTGTTACTTATCCCCAGCAACGGATTACCATTGAGCCAGGGACATCTTATAGACTGCAAGGGCTGAAACCCAACAGTTTGTACTACTTCCGTCTGGCCGCACGCTCTCCTCAAGGCCTGGGTGCTTCCACGGCTGAAATATCAGCCAGAACCATGCAGTCAAGTAGGTGTCTCTCTTTGCTTCCTTTCTTCCCTTTTCCATTAAGAGGTGTTGCGGCCTCTTTTCGCCTGCCAACAAACAAATGGACTAATTAATAAGTTTGACAGTCAGTAGTTTCTATGTTAGTACGCATCCACCTTTGGGGATTGTAATCATGACCTCTGTTGGTTTCCAACTTGGTCCAAATAGCAGATCCCATTCTCCACCTTCCTAAACTGAAGGAAGTTGGAGGAGTTAGAAGACTTCTGTGAGGAAAATGAATGAAGGTTCCACCAGGCCCTGTGTAATGACTTATAAGCCTGTAAAGCCAAATTTTGGTTCAGAGCACTGCTAAATAATCACAAGAGGGCTTCACAAATTCAAGAGGTAACAAAGACCAAACTTTTAAGTTTTTTAAGCACACAGATTTTTTTTTAATGTTTATTTATATTTATTCATTTATTTATTTTAGTCGGGGGTGGGAGAGGAACAAATGGAGGGAGAGAATCTTAAGCAGGCTCTACACCTGCTCAGAGCCAGATGTGCGGATCCATATCACTAACCTGAGATCATGATGTGAGGTAAAAATCAAGAGTCGGAGGCTTAGCCCAACTGAGCCACCCAGGCGACCCCTAAGCACACAGGTTTTAACTTTTCTAATAAACAGGTTTTTATTTCATGTATTTTTTTCCTACTCAGAGAAAAGCTCAACTCTTTATTACTTATTAACTTCCCTCTTATTATGATTCAACTTCCCTATTAGTCCCTATTATTATTTGACTACTTTATTATTAACTCTTGAGGTTTTGGAACATTCATAGAAAATCTGTATTTGGACAAATTCGGAACAGTGGAAAAATCACAAGTAAATTTGCAATACTAGATTGTATTTTGTTTCCTCAGGTTCAATTTCTTTTTGGAACTGTTACCCTAAAGCATAGTTGTGTTTATCACAATGGGGGTTCATTGTGTCCAGGGAAGATTGCTTTATGTAAAGTATTATATGGAGGTTTATTTTTGATGGAAAGTTTGGTGACTTATACTATGGTTTGCTCTTTATTAGTAAATTTCTATAATTAGTTTATTGAACAACCATTTACCTTGAATTGAATAATTTATGGAGTTATTTCCCTAGGTATTTTTTGATACTGTATGTTTTATATGTGATTTTTGATAGTTATATGTGCAATAGATACGTGTTATCTCAATACATTGAATTTTATAAAGAGGATGCTCTGCCGACCTTAATATTAGACCTATCAGCGAACATGAAATTTATATTTTCTAAGAAATGAATTTTCTTTCATATAAACAAGTCTAAATTCTCTAGAAATTCAAAATCTTCCAGGATTTTTTTGAAGGTAAAAGTTCTATTCTTTCTCTTTCTCAAAATATGACTGGTGGTATGAAAAGTATTAGGATCCTATTACTTAATCCATTAGTGATTATAGCCTATTCCCATAAAATTCCATTTCTTTTAAAAGAAAGAAGCAAGTAAATTAATGCAGTTTTGGATTGGGCTTTGAATTCTGGGCAGACTAGTAAGTAATATTGTAGACAATAACTCTTAAACTCAGACATTTAATTAAAAGAAATGTGACACGCTTCAGCATTCTGTTTTGCATGGTTTGCAAAATTGACTTTTTTGCATGCATGCATACATACATACATACCAATTTACATGCAGAGAGACAAAACAGACATTTTATAACCACACCAAAACTTATCTACTTTTTTACTTTATTATAGTAAAAGGCAAGAGATGTTGAATGTATTCTCATAGAATAGGAGGTCTGAAGGTACCAATGTAGTAAAAACCAAATCAGCTTTTTAAAAAGAATTACAAATGAGTCCTTGCTGTTACATGAACAACTCAATTTTTTATGAATAGTGATAATGCATATGAAATAGTTTTATAATTTGAAACATAAGAATGTATAGTCAGAATCAATAAAGATGATAGATAGTCTCATGACTTTGCAAATCTTACTCCAAATTTACAAGATTGTCTTATGAGAATTTCCTTTTCATCAGTACAGGGAGCTTTCATTTTGATTGACAATAATGAAGGCACCTAAGACATGAAAATTAAAAAAGAATGATAATCCTGTAAACAATTAGATACACCTGATACTACATAATATTAAGACCTACAGAGTCTAAGGAAATATCCAAACTACATGTTCACATACACAAAATTAGAAATGATTTATTCATTCTATCACATCAATTGACTATTTAAAATAAATAAATATAAATATCTTATCCTTCTCATTTGTCCTTTAGGAATTATATATTATTAACTTTAAAAGTAATTTGCTATAACAGTTGCATTGCTCTTATTGCTTTTTAAATTTTACCAAATAATGTTATATTTGGGTAATTTGATGGAAAATAATTGCTCAGAAAGTGATGATTTTATTTTAGAATGCACAATAAGAAAAAGTTTCTCTTTTAACTCTTATGCAAATTCTACTTTATATGAATAATTACATACAAAATGAAAAAAAATTTTGCACGTAAGTCATATCTTTTCCAGATGGTTCTCAGGATTTTTTTTAAACATTTCTTTTTAATGGCTGTGTTACTGACACTTTATAAGGGATAGATGATTATTATTAATTTTACCAAAATTTGTTGGTGGAATCTAATTCTTCACTTGCAATGGTGTCTCAAGAAGAGTTAATAAATTTTTTTTAAAAAGCTGAAAGCTGATGTAGGGTAAGTACAAGTTACAGTCAGAATCAACAAGCCTGACATTACCCTCGGGTAGGTAAATCTTGGACTATGCATTTTCATCCTTTAATGATTCTGCATGCTCAGTGTATACGGGCTATAATCAATGCTAGATTAACACCTTTCCGTAAAACTGGTCAGGCTGACTCCGTTTTTTGCATAGTCAGAGGGAATGCTTTCATATTTGGGCTTTTCTTTCTTTTCTTTTTCTTTAGTTGGAATTGGTGGAAGGGCAACATTATTGCAAATTTTTATATCTGAAAACCCTTTCACAAATGAATACTGTATATGAATCACCCTCATTCTATAATGTAGAAGTAAAAGCTTGAAACAGCATCTGTGAAGCATCATCAGACTCTCATGTAACAAATCTTGCAATATTTACAGGTTTTTTTTTTTAAGTTGGGTAGTCTGTACAATAGGGCTGGGGAATACTGAGAGATTGGTTTAGAAGAAGAATTTAAATTGCAGGTAGGTAATTTTATTTGAGGCTCTTTTATCTCAAGGTTTCATGTTCACATATTCCCCCCACCCATTATTTAACAATTATTTTTGGTCATTTATTCATTTTTTGGTTTAATCATATTACTAAGCCAAGGTACATAAATTTAAAGTTTTATTTTAAGTTTCAAAGCCTTATTTTCATTTTGTCCTATTGTTCGTTTATTTATTTTTGCCTTTTCTTTTGTTTTATCATTTTTTTTTCCAACCACTCCTATCCTTTCACTCAAACCCTCCTTTAACTCACTACCAAAATAAGAGCCGTCAGCTCCTCCTCAAGACATTAGTTGCACCAGCCCAAGTTCCACTAGTATTTTGGTAAGTTGGCAACCTCCACCAGTGGAAAAACAGAATGGCATTATTACTGAATACTCCATCAAGTACACCTCAGTGGATGGAGAAGATGACAAACCTCATGAAATTTTGGGCATTCCTTCGGACACTACTAAATACCTTTTGGAACAGCTGGAAAAATGGACTGAGTACCGCATCACTGTGACAGCCCACACAGACATCGGCCCCGGCCCCGAGAGCTTCTCCGTGTTGATTCGAACTGATGAAGATGGTATGTTGCCTCTGCTACGTCAGTTTGCACCCTTCTGACACAATCTTGGTCTGCTGTCTTTTGATAGGCTAACAATAATCAGTTTTTCTCTGCTCATCTTTTTTTTTACCCGGCATCACTCTAACTTCAGTAGTTTTTGCCAAAGACCTATCTTTGCGGCAGCCTGGGCATTTTTTTTTTTTTTTTTTCAATCTCAACATAGTAAATTGCTTCCCTTTGAAAGGACAGTTTGCTCCTATGACCTTGTAATCCAGGCCGTTCTCTGTACTTCCGTCTAAAGTCTTCTGCGTTTTTCTTGGCCTTTTTTAGTCACTTCTTTTACATTTTGAAGTTAACTTTTCAAATCTGCCTTCTTTTCTTCTTGTTGCCTTTTTGTCTTGCCTATTTCAGAGACACTGATGCTCGACATTCAATTTTTGGCATCTGTTGTTTGGAAAACCTTTGATATGAGAAAAAAAGAAGAAAACCGATAAAATCAAGAATCTTTTTATTCTGCTAAAAAGAAATCTTTAAAAAAACACACAACAATCAACAACCAGTTTTTGTTATTATTTCAGTGCTACTCCTCTTTGTGCTTTAATGCTTTGGGCCTCAAAGCATCTTCCTTGGCTTTTGTACATTTTTTACATGTTTTTCTATTTCTCTGATACTCTTTTTTTCTTCCATTTTTTTTTTTTTTTGGCATTGGTCATGTTTTTTGATCTTTTCTTAAAAGGTAGAGCAGATTGGTTGAGCATTTTCATTGCTTGAAAATGTTTATATTCCACAAAGGAAACTTAGTGGGTCTGCCCATTTTTTTTTTTTTAAACCTAAGTAAACAAAATACTCTGACTGGGTGGGACAAGTGCCTATAATTTTCTTTTATCCAATGATGTTGTTCCAGTTCCTAGTGGTCCTCCTCGCAAAGTCGAGGTAGAGGCTGTCAACTCAACATCTGTTAAAGTCTCATGGCGCTCACCTGTGCCCAATAAACAGCATGGCCAGATAAGAGGATACCAGGTGCATTATGTGAGGATGGAAAATGGTGAGCCCAAGGGCCAGCCCATGCTGAAGGATGTCATGCTGGCTGATGCACAGGTAAGCCTCTGAAATTACATACCTATGTTTGTATTTATTTATTATATTTATTTTAGTCTATACCTTGAAATGGACCCCCCATTTTTCAAGTTTTTTTGACATTTAAAAAATCCTGTACACAATTCTAGTTTTTGAAACACATGATGTGTATTTACCTTCTCAGTCAGAGTTGACAGCATGTGAGGAAATTAATTGTAATGAAATTATACTCAAGCCTAATTAAAAACACATAATTGTTTTCTTAAAATACAGATACTCAACTTGCTACATTACATCTGAGTCTGCCTTTCTGACTTCAAAAAATTTGAATTGATTTTAAAGTAAGAAGAATTCTAAGCAGTTGTGCTAGAACTTCTTGAAACTAAATTGATTTAACTTCTAAATATATGACTTATTCTGTTGCAAAATAGACATTCTTACCTGAGGAAAGTTACCCAGATAGTATTTTATTTAGTACTTATTTATCAAACCATGTATTCAGAAGTAGTTATTTCATTTCCCAGAAAAATGAAGGTAATGACGATGAAAAATTAAAGTTTTCCAGGAAATTAATTAGGATCCCCTATTTTTTTCTAAGAAATAAATATTTATTGGTTATCTTCCATATTTCAAATACTCTTGTTTGGTGTCAGCATACAAATATGTGTCAATATATTTTGAGGAATTCGTATTTTATTAGAAAACACTTAGAATGAATTTTGTGACAGGGAATGATGGATAAATGGCTGATGAGGCTGACTGTTATCTCAGAGCAGCAAGAGTGAACCCTCAATTAAGATTCATTTTTTGTTTGAGATGGGGGCTGAGGGAGAGAGAGAATCTTTTTTTTTTAATTTAATTTATTTTTTTTCAGTGTTCCAAAATTCATTGTTTATGCACCACACCCAGTGCTCCATGCAATATATTAAGCCAGGTTAAGAAAAGTAAGAACAGTTGAGTATGTGAGAAATGTTATTGATCCTCGGGTGGTAGTGTTCAACCACGCCGTCACTACTTGGCTTTATATTCCACTGTTTAAAGCATAGCATTATATGTTTCATTTTTTTGTTAAATTAAAGTGTTTCAGACTTAATACCATAATAAATTTCCCTTTATTCTACGTAGTTACCTGAAAAGAAGAGGAAGATTTCAATTAATAGCTTCTACTGGGGATTATATGAAACCTGTGGATAGCTTCATTATACTGGGTCCAGTGGTGATGGGATGTTGTGAATAGGGGAGTACTATGCTTATCTAGCAAATCAGTAGCTGGGCATGGAAAAGGAGGGGGTTTGGAAAATCTGAAATTTATTTCAGCTGCAAGTTCCTTCCCTTGTGTCAGAGTGAGGAGGACTATGAGCCAATGAGAACTCTTATGTCAGGTTGCCACATTTTGCATTCTTGTCTCTGTGCAAATAAGAGAGCAATCCATGTCCCTGTGTCTAAGGAAAACATCGACCCTAATGTTTTAATATAATCAACTCACAACAGCGCTGTTTTCCTTTGGTTTTGAAACATTCTAAGTAAAGGGATCTGGATGAGTTGTTTACTTAATCAGCTCCTAATCCAGTTCCATGGTTTTGAAGTCTACTTCTGTAAACTTCTTTCTTTAGATTCATAGTCCTTTAGATGCTGGAAAAGGGGCATTGTTTCTTTCTAAATAATATTCTTACTGTCTGTGAAAGAGTACTTACAATATGAAATTAATAAAGCCATTAATGCCTATGTTTTCTTTTGTAAGTCTGAAATTATGAAAAAGAAAATGATATAGCCATGATGTTTTGATGTCTTTCGTCCCGTCCTAGATTTTGCATTATAAATTTTACATTATAAACTTGTAGTTCTGTCAGTGTTTTGTGGAGGATGGTGCTTAATGGAATTATGTGATACAAAGTGCCTTAAATATCAAACACAATTTTCCCCCTCTCTTCTACTTTTTGGCTTTTCTTTATTGAATTGCTAATTTTCCTTGTGTGTATATGTTTTTTATTGTTTTTCCTTTGCCCACCTCATCTGTTTTCTGAATATTCATTGAAATTCCACTGCATCATTGCAAGACTTCCCTGGGCCTGTAAGATTCCAAACTATTACAAAAGGTGTTAATCTAATTAGTGACATAAATTAATTGCATAACATAAGGAAAAAGTCAAAATAAATGTCATAAAGTAGTGTATGATTAGAAACACTAGCTGTATGTTATGCCTTATTGATGCATTCCAATGAAACACATATGAAAAATATACATTAGCTGATCTTAATAATAACAATACAAAGCATATTTACTTTTGACCTCTCAGTTGGGGGTGAGGATGACAGCATAACACACCTTCCCTTTGGAATTTTATCATACACACTGCTTATTTTTTTGTTTTGTTTTTGTTTATTTGTTTGTTTTAATATAAGGATGGCAACATTGCTTTATAAGGCTACAAATTTCTCTTCATTTCTTTTTATTTTGTTTTCCTCTTCCCCAACCTTTTTAATCTCAATCAGTGGGAATTTGATGATACTACTGAACATGTGAGTAATTATGGACTGCTTTGTCAAAAAGAGATATAAATGCTTGTTTTTTCCATTACCCCTCTTTCACTTATTTATGATATGTCATCACAGTTTGCTTGGATGCATGAACTAACACATTATTTTTAAATTATTTTCACTATGTGGTACATTTTAAATTTAGGTTTTTGTTTGTGAAATTGGCACGGTGCTACTGATTGCGTAAGATATGTCATGAGCTCATGTTGTTTTGATGGCTGCTACTAATTCTGCCTTGTGACACAGTTAGAGGAGGCACACTTTAAGTGGAGGCATCACAGACAAGAGATATCAAGCTGTTTCATAGAGGCCACTCATAAATCCTACCTCAGGGTTGCATTTTCAGTGGATAACACCATGCAGTTCTGATACTAATTATATCAAGAAATGGCAATTCTCTGTTTTATCCATAGAAAGTTGAGTTAAATTGAATGAGTCATGCCCAGAGGCAGAAAGTATCCCATTGAGGGAGGAATTTTTTTAAAATATTTCAATGGCTGGATTATATTATTTATTGAGAGTTTATTACTATGGATAGGTTTCCATGGGGGACATAGGATGTGACACCTGCCTTCAAATTGCTTACAGTAGGCGGCTAAGAAGGATGTAAACTTCTGAGAAGTTCCATAAAATACGACAAAGGAGATGACCTCAAGCGATGTGTACTTAATAAATGAGTGTCATTGTCACTGTGAGTTCAGAGGCCATGGACCAAGAAGGTAGAAGAGGTCTTGAAATTTTTGAGAACTTAAAAAAGTAAGGGTTGAAGAGGTGGGGAATTCGTATGCATGCCTGTGTGCGTGTGGGTGTGTGTTAGAGAGTTAGAGGTACGAACGTATTTTTTTAAAGATGAGTATGTGGGACGTAGTCATTGAGGCAAGTCAAGAATGTGGTATAGTCATGTGACATGAGCTTGCCAATTCAACTTGAAGGGGTTTAGGTTAGTAAGTGAGGACTAAGTGTGGCTAAGAGGTAACTTTTAATATAATGTTGGGAAAACCTGAAGTGTCAAGCTAAAGAACTGGCTTTTAGCTCTTCAGTACTGGAAAGATGTAGAAAATTATTAAGAATGGAAATAAGATTAAGGCTGGCAAGGGTATTCTTTCATTTAGTAACTTTTTGGGGGGGTACAAAATACAGGGCTCTTACTGGGAATATTGGAAATATGACGGGCAAGGTATCAGTTTTAATGGCACTTAAAACACTGACAGTGTTTTATAAACTTCTTTGACTGTGATCCATAGTAAAAATGCATTATATGTCATGACTGATGCATTTGTATGTTTAAAATAAAGGTCTTACAAAATAATACCTTGCTTTAAATATATATAAAATGTAATATTTTGCATGAAAGTGTATCTTATTTCTTTTTTAAAATGCTGGGCATGACTGAGTAAATTAATTTCATGACCTACTTAAATGGGTCATTACTTGCAGCTTAAAGCCAATGATATAGTGGATAGATTAGAGAGAAAGAAGATAGTAAACAAGGAAACAAATAAAAACAGTTCTTTTACTAAGGTAGTCATAAAATAATAAAAATTCAAGAAAGTAAGTTGAAGCAGCAGAAATGAAAAAGGGACAGTTTTGGTCAATATTTTAAAGGAAAAACTGGCAAAAGTTCCTAAGAATTTGAGGAAGAGAAAGAGATCAAGATCACTTATAAATTTGGAATATGCTATACCATTCACTAAAGTATAAAAGCAAGGAGGGGAATTTATTCCTGGAAATAACATTTGAGCTTCAGTCAAGCTGAGCTTGAGGGAACAATTGATAGTCAAAGGAAAATGTCCAGCACATATTTACAGTGTACATGCCACTGGAGCTCTGATGGGAAATCAGGCTTAGAAAAGAGTTTAAGATATAAACAGAAAAAATTCTCTAAGATTTGGAATTTTTAAAATTTTTAAAAACATTTTTTTAATTTAAAAAAAAATTTTTTTGGACTAGAGAGAAACATAGCAGGCCAGTAACTGTTTCAGAACATCCAGGAATGCCAAGTTTTAACAGGCTGGAAGTTGAATGGAGATTTGATAGGAGAAGTCAAAGAGAATGAGGAATGGTATCCATGGCATCAGCCACACTACCTCACAGAGGATAAGGAAACCACCAAAGAAGCGTGGCCACAGTTTAAAGAAAGAAAATATAACACAAGAGATGATGTGATCCAGGCATATAGAGGTGTGTCTGACTGGGATTATACCACTGCAGAGGATTTGACCAATTTCAAATTACATTACATGTGTTATCCTGTAACAGCCTATGCAAGAGGAAAGGCTGGTGTAGTTAATCCCAATTTGATAAATAAAATATCTCACCATATGATTTGTGATAGAGCTAAGCCCTGCTTCTCCACCCCACTAACCTTGCCTACTTTCAGCAGAAACCAGTAGCACGTGAAAGGGACCTTGGAAACAATAATGTTGTCATCTTCCCATCATAATTTCTGGAATACCCAGTATATCTACTATAATTTAAAATGCTACTCTTGGGGCACCTGGGTGGCTCAGTGGGTTAAGCCTCTGCCTTCGGCTCAGGTCATGATCCCAGGGTCCTGGGATCGAGCCCCGCATCGGGCTCTCTGCTCAGCGGGGAGCCTGCTTCCTCCTCTCTCTCTGCCTGCCTCTCTGCCTGCCTGTGATCTCTGTCAAATAAATAAATAAAATCTTTAAAAAAAATTAAAAAAAATAAAAATAAAATGCTACTCTTGGGTGATTTGGATGATTATTATAGCCTCTCTAAAGTTAGTGAAACCATTCCAAGTTCCTGAAAATAAAATCTTTCTCCCAAATTTAGCCCATTCATCTGGCAGAATAATATTTCCAATGGCTGTTCAGGAGGATATCTGAAATTCTTGAATTTCCACTCCAATGATATCCCTACTTTTTTGAAAAAAGCACACTGTCAAAAGCTGTCATATTTGGGATCAGATTCAACAACTGAGTTCAATGGTGCCCCTTACAGCCTTCCACAGAAAAAATCCTTCTGTCCTCCACACAAACCAGTCCATTCTATGAACTCTCACTTGCATTGTCTTCAGATGTGGAAGACAATAACATCATATTATTTCTTAAATCTAACCATATTCAGTTTGAAAACATAGCTGTGCCAGATATCTGAAAGGGAACTTTATAACTATGTGTTTGTGTGTGGGGATGTGGGCATGTGTGCAACAGCTCTGAAGAAAATAACAGAACAAGTTAATAACTACTCTATGTAAAGAATCATATAATCTCCAGTTTGGAAGAACAGATCTAAGTTTTGTAACCATCATAGTTCGGGGCCCTAATTAAGAGAAATCCATAGTTTTGATAAGTAGTTTGTGACATTTAACATTTTCTAAATAGATTAATTGAACACAACTCCATGATGATGTGGTAAAAGAAAATCCTTTGGTTTTATGATCTACTCTAGATTACCAGAAAATTCTCTTTAGTGTGTAATGATTTTAGCTCATAGTCTATATAATCAACTAATAATATGTTACTCGAGTCCTAAGAAACTTCTCTGGCTATCAAGATATCTAGGTTCAACAGAGCAGCCATTTGGCAAAATACTAGTGTGGTGATAAAACAGACTGCCCTGGCATCAGCCCCATCACTACTCTGTGGGCCAGGCTGTAGAGGATGCATATTGAGAGCTCCTGGCATAATCTAACTGCTGGTTTATGGTTTGCTCACTATGAGCCAGGCATAGTTGTAAGTGTTTACCTGATATACCTCACTTAATCCTTCCATTATTCCAACTTTCACTTGGGAAACTGAGGTACAGAGGGGGGTAACTCACCTGCCCTAAATCACCAAACTAGGAAATAAGGAGATGCAGGTTTAAATTCAAGAATTCAGGAGTTCTGGCCTCAGGTTTCATGTTTTAAACTACTCCATTTTAGGATTACCTCGTACGATGGCTGAAGACTGACCCCACTTTAATGTCAGCATGAAAACACATCATTCATAGCATGAACAACAGGCATGAAATTTCCAGTGCTTGGCATGGCTACAGGGAGTATTTAAGCATGCATAGAATGAGGATGGATGCTTTGATTTTCCCCTAGGGTGTTTATGGTGTTTTGAATCAGTATCGCTCTATTGTGTCATTTTAGGACATGATTATTTCTGGGCTACAGCCTGAAACTTCCTACTCCCTCACTGTCACAGCCTACACCACCAAAGGAGATGGTGCTCGCAGCAAGCCCAAACTGGTGTCCACTACTGGGGCAGGTAACCATATTGTGCATATATGTGCCTTGAACATTTTCCAGGTGACAATAATACTAATTTTCCAAATGGTATGGATGGTGAATTCTATCAAAAAGAAAAAGTGGACTGTGGTCAACTTTTGTATTTATGCAGTTCAGAAGAAAAACAAGACATACTTTGCCCAAATTATTTAGTCAGTCATTCAACAAGTATGTTTGTGAGCACCTACTACATGCCAGGCACTACTCCCAGTACTTGGGATACAGCAATCAACAAAACTAAAATATTCTTCCCTCCTGAAACTTATTTTCTGAGTAGAACTAGATAATTAACAAGTAGACAAATGAGTATATAATAAACCATTGGTAAGTGAGAAGTTGAAAAATAAAGGTGTGTAGACATTAAGGACAGGGACTATTTGGAAAGTAACTGGAGAGGGTCTCTTAGAAGAAAGTTATTTGAACTGAGACATGAATGATGTGGAAGTGCAAGTCCCAAGAATGTCCAGAGGGATGACCAGGGATGTCACTCATTAGCTTCAATCTCTCTCTGCAACACACCCTTTTAGAAGAGCTGCCATCTTGAACTGAGTTGATTACAGTTCTGGATTTTGTTTTGTTTTGTCATTTTCTCCTCCTCATTCCTTGCTGTGGGAATTCTGAAGAGGCCAAATCACATAAAAGATGGGGAACAGAAAAGAGAAGAAAAGCAACAAGGCTACAAAATATCAGATTGCTCCTCTGAAGAACAAAGTTTCTTAATACTCTTTAGAGTTACTTTGATGGGCTCACATTAGGAAAAGCCAGCATGAAGGAAGACCCGACACTGTAAAACCAATAAATTAAGACATAATTACAAAAGGATTCTCCTTCAATCCCTTTATATCACAACCTCCCATGGAACATTTAAACTATGATTTGATTTACTCCTCCCGAATTGCTTCTCACACAACTTTTTAGGAACACACCTCTATGTAAAGGTATAAAGCAAAGAACAGCTGTGATGTTGAGTACCCTCCTGGGTGCCATGCTCACTGCCAAATTTGTCTAAATGTCATAAGATTTGCCTCACTTACATCCTGCCACCTGGAACTGCCTCAAGCAGCAGGATTACAGATGGCAAAACTCCTTTAAGGAAAGTCTTTCGGGCTTTTTCTTCCTTTTTTTTTTTTTTTTTTTTTTAATTTAAGAATAGCATTGTATCAAGCTAATTTAATGCCTTGCGTAGGAGATATATGTTCAGAGGGGGCATGCTGACTGGCTATGGAAACAGCCTCTATTGAAATGTAGACAACTAAGTGCAAACCCCTGAAATTAAATCCCCAAAATGAAGAAAATATATTTCTGACACCTATATTTATAATTGTTTCTTAATTAGTCTGAGATGTATTACATAAAGCATTATTAGGCTCCCATTGCCCTTAAGACAGGGGTGCTATAATAAGGAAGAAAAAGGAGAGAATTTATAGCCAAAGGATGTGAATCCCAGAGGAAAAAATGGCATTGTCGATTTAAATAGCACAAACACTGGCTCATCACTTTTTAGGGACTATTCAAAAAATTATTTAGAGTTGTGGATCTTATAACATAGAGGACTATTTTGCTGCTTCCATTTTATAACTTTCTTAATCAGTGGACATTTAGGTATTGAGGAAGACAATGCTTATATTTTAGATATCTGCACATATATTGTCTTCATACTGGGCCTGGGTTGGAGGTGTGAGAATCCAGATTTATAATCTCTTTAAGAGAAAAGCTCTAGTTTTATCGTCTGTCAACCAACTAGTCAGAATCATTCCTTAGTCATGGTTTATCCCGAGGTAAAAAAGTATAGACAAAAAGTGTAATTATGACCATAATAACTCAAAGCCACCATTATTCTTTACTACTTAAAAAAAAAATTACAAGCCACATAAGAGTATAGTTAAGTGTTCAGGCTGCATATTCAGATTGTCTTATAGCTTTCTTGCTTATTATACCTCTGACTACAGTTTTCTATCTCTCTGGGCGTTATTTTTTTTCAGATAATGAAGATAATAACTAATCAGAGTGTGTAGTCAAGAGTGAAAAATGGAAATCAAATGAGATACTACATATAATGCTCTTAGCACAGTGCCTGGTACATTGCATGTACCCAATAATTACATATGTTGTAATTATTATTCTTATTAGTTGTATCTAATTAGCTCATCTTTACTTGGATTCATTTCTCTGTGGCTTGAACCTCTATATATGTGAAGATTTCTTAAGAGATTTTTTTTTAATTCCCTTAAATTATTGTGTAACCCTATTTGTGTCTGTTACCAAATTTGGTATCTCAGCCTACCTTAATAAGTATGAGAAGAAGCGTATTTCCACAAAGGTATATAGACCAAGTCTTTTTTTTTTTTTTTTTTTTAAAGTAAATAATGTAATGGAGTTCCTGTAGAGTGATGTTCCCATTCAGCAGTGATTAAAATGTAAATGGCTGTGTAGGTTGGTCTTACCACTCCTTCCCCTGTGTTCCAGTTCCAGGAAAACCCCGGCTTGTAATTAACCACACTCAGATGAATACTGCTCTCATTCAATGGCACCCCCCTGTGGACACATTCGGACCTCTTCAGGGCTATCGTCTAAAATTTGGGCGGAAAGATTCAGAACCACTCACTACTCTTGAGTTCTCTGAGAAAGAAGATCACTTTACAGCTACAGACATCCATAAAGGAGCATCATATATCTTCAGGCTCTCAGCCAGAAACAAAGTGGGCTTTGGGGAAGAGATAGTGAAGGAGATTTCTGTTCCAGAAGAAGTCCCAACTGGATTCCCTCAAAACCTCCATTCAGAAGGCACCACTTCAACCTCTGTCCAGTTATCCTGGCAGCCACCTATCCTAGCAGAGAGAAATGGCATCATCACCAAGTATACTCTTCTGTATAGGGATATCAACATCCCTCTTCTCCCAGTGGAGCAGCTTATTGTTCCAGCTGATACCACTATGACACTGAGTGGCTTAAAACCAGATACCACATATGATGTAAAAGTACGTGCTCACACGAGCAAAGGGCCCGGGCCATATAGTCCCAGTGTCCAGTTCAGGACACTGCCTGTGGATCAAGGTAGGATTTGTCTGCTTACGGCCTTCCTCCTTTAAAGGAATGTCGGTCTTTGGAAATCAGTATTTTGAAGCTATAAATAACTGACCGGACCGTTCATATTAATAGGTTCAGCAAAAGCCAAAAGGTAAAGTATGTAAAACTTAATATGTTTTGGATGCCTTAGATTTGGGTTATAGAATGCCAAGCAAGTCTGGCTGACAGCACCCCAATGTTCTCAGGTAAGGAAAATACAATATAGGTGACTGAATTGGAGAGAAAAGAGAGATCTTTATGAGAATGGGATAGTAAAATGAGTGGTCTAAACAGGTAGGCAAATCACACTTCTCTCTTTGAGATCAAAGTAGACGTCATCTAGCCTAAGCCTGATGGTCCATGGTGGAAAAGGACAGGTCATACGTTTTTAGGAATAGTGTAAATACACTGTTTTTCCTTTTCCAGCAGTGTTTGCAAAAAATTTTCATGTCAAAGCAGTAATGAAGACTTCAGTGCTGTTGTCTTGGGAAATTCCAGAAAATTACAATTCTGCCATGCCTTTCAAAGTAAGTTGTTTTCTAATTTGTAAGATATCATGGGTAAAACTGGGGGTGGGGACATGCAATTTACCTGAGTAAGTTACTTAGAAAGCATGTACACCACTTTGCTTCAGCCACACACACTTGCTTTTCTCCTTTTTGGTTTCCACTTGAAAGATGAAGTGGGAGCTGAAACCTAGGGTGGTATTACTTGTCAGTCACCTTGTACTTCCAAGACTTTTACAACTAAGCTAGTACTTCTGTTTTTCCACCAGAAAATGAAATTCATGTGGTTTCTACATCTTGAAAATGCAATATCCTGATATTTAAAAATTTGTTTGTTGGCTTGAATCCTTTGTATGTTTTAAATTTTAATTTGTGATTGAGAGATATTGAGGGATATTAGCAAGAAGTACAAGTCTATGAAATAAAGAATAGAGAAACATTTTGAAGGTACAAATGTACTTACGAATAGGAATGGAAACCTTTAGAAAAAAGGTGGTGTGGATAATACTTTGAAAACCCACAGTGTTTCTGCACAATTTCCATTAAGATTATATGCAAGCAACAGGTCAAATATTGAAAATAATATACATTTCTAGACTTAGAAACATCATATAATTATGCACTAAGAACAAAAGAAAAATTCATTCCATCTATAGAATTTATGAATACTTGCGGGCTTAGGAATTACCCCAAATTAGAATTGACTTGACAGACATATTCTATAAATACGTGCATATTAGTTTAGAACATATACATTTCCTCTCTGATACCCAAATCTCTTCGATTGGTTCTATCCTCTAGATTCTTTATGATGATGGGAAAATGGTTGAAGAAGTTGATGGCCGGGCTACCCAGAAACTAATTGTGAACTTGAAGCCTGAGAAGTCATATTCATTTGTGCTAACAAATCGTGGTAATAGTGCTGGTGGGCTGCAACACAGGGTAACAGCAAAGACTGCACCAGATGTACTACGTACCAAGCCTGCCTTCATTGGGAAGACCAACCTGGATGGCATGATTACTGTACAACTGCCTGAAGTACCCGTAAATGAGAATATAAAGTAAGTCAATTGAAGGGTTAAGGTTGAAGGATACAAATGCAAGTAAACAAGAAAAGAAAATTCAACCTCAGTATTATAGAAGTTATAAAAGATCCTATTGCTATATGTGAAGTAAAAGCTTCTTCAGCATAGGCTCTCAGTTTTATTTAAGCCTTATTACACCCTGTTCTCATGTTTGTTATAACACAGATTCTCATTAATTTAACATTGAGGGCTTTTTATTTCCCAGGAATGATGTAACTTAGTAGAAATAGACTCAGAAATAGAAATAGAATGCAGTCCTTAAGCTAAAGGAGTTTATGTCATAGTGTACAGAATAAGGTGACTAGTTGAATAACTCTAATACCTGGAAATTCTTATTATAATGGTGAGGAAGTCTTACAAGTTATTATGAAGCCGAAGAAAACTTCAGGAAATGAGATAAGCAACATGGTACGTAACACTTTTGTTGTATATGTGTGCTGAAAGGAGACATTTCAAAAGTTAGAGTTCAGGATGATGTCAGAAAGAACTTGAAAGTTGGAAAATGCGAGTTTTCTGTCTTGGATGGAACACAGTGTAAAGGACAGTGGGCTTGAAGTGAAAGATTAAATCCAGTCAATTAAGAAGTTTATTGGTTGTCTATAGTTAGTTGATTATAGCCAGTACATTTTATAATCAATATAGCTAGCTGGTTGTAGCCAATAGAAGAAAAAAAATTTTTTTCACTGTAGTCTACTAAGTATGAGTATTGTGGCTAACTATGGAGAACAAAAGAAGATGTGGACTCTGTCCCCAAAGAGCTACCATAGAGTGGGGGATACAGAGAAGCAGATATAGTACCTGCTAATGATAGAGTTGGACTCTATTTTAAGAGCAGCTAACTGATAATGAAATGGGTCAAGGAGGTTTCTCATTTAATCTTAAAGGGCAGGTAGGACACATAAAAAATCAGAGTGAGAAGATTATATGCAAGGGCTCATTAGTAAAGGAAGTGAGCTATTTTGTAAGGCCTGAACAAGAGAAGTAAGAGAGGTATACAAGAGCTAAGTTGCACTCAGAACTTGAAACTATATCAGGTAGATGGTGGAAATTCCGTAAAGGTGTTTGTGCAGGAGAGTGGTATGTATCATTTATATAATACCTAAATTTCCTTTTTTCCACTTTAGGAAATATTTATTGGGTATCCAATAAATCCACTGCATGCTAGAGATTGTGCTACCTGCTTGATTTCTCATTTCTTGTATCCCCCATGGTCATGTTTAGATGAAACTTGTTATGAAAGATTTGAAGGTCAACCAGAGATGTTCCTGTGTAGTTTATGGATTGTTGGGACCTTCACATTTAGCAACAATCTGGCAACATAATTAGGGAAGTTCTTAGGGAAGATGGCTCCTGAAGGCATATGTTGGAAGGATGTTGGAACACCATAAAGTGTTGGGATGTCATTGTGTAGTTGGTTGATTCTAGGTAAATAACAAGATTCTAAAATCAGATGGTGATGGGGTAAATAGGATGCAGAAGCAGATGAGAATAGTAGTGTAGTAGGAGTTGGTAAACACTTTAATGAGGGATCAAGGCAGAGGAAAAAATGTCATAGATGACTCTGAGAGTTGAATTTGGGTGACAAAGTGAATGATACTGCCATTCATCCTAGAGGATGAAAAAGTCAAGAGGAAATGACTGAGTTCAATTTTGTATATGTTTTACATGAGGTATCAGTGAAATACCTACTTAAAGATGTGCATTTAAAGAAAGTACTAGGATTATGGATAGAAATTTGAGAATCATTAATACAACAGCAATGTATTTATGGAAAGAAACAGAATCACTGAGACAGTGGGGTGAAGATATGAAGCAAAGGTTAAAGTAAAGGTCTCAGGAAGAAAAGAGCTATTACACAGTTAAGTGGAGAACCAAGACAGGGCAAGTTCATGGCAAAAGATTTTTCAAATAAGGAGTGTACAGTCAGAAATTTTCAGAGCTCCAGAAAATTTAAAGATGATAGAAAAAAAATATGCTATTAAAAAGTAAAACTATAAACAAGAAGTTTTTGATGTAGCACCACGGTTGAAATTTAGAAAAGTCTAATAATTGGCAACTTTTGACTTAACTAAAATCCATTCTTCCAGAGAAAACCTTCTGTTCTTATTTATTTGATGAAATAATTGGAGGATTTTAACCAGATGGTGGAATTTCCAAAAGATTATGACTAAAATAAATTCACTGAGAAATCAGATCTCCTTTTTGTCCCTCTTCTTGTATCATTCAGAAAACTGGAAAATGAGAATGAAATTTTAGTGTGATTTTATTCCAACAAAATTTAATGTGAAAGTGAGATTATATTTATCCATTTTTGTTTAAATCATCTGTGGATATTATATCTATCTATCTATCTATCTATTTTTTCCCATCCTATTCTAGTGACAAGCAATGTTTTAGGGATTTAGTAGAGATAATGCTGATTTTCTTATTGCTCTTACACAATATAGCTAATTGGGAACTTGGACAAGAAGAGTCCATTGTAATGGAATTTTAGGATACCAAAGCTTAGATGGATAAGGGAGGCCAAAGGTGGAGCTCCCAACCCCAGTTTAGTAGCTCAGGGAAGGGTTCTAGGGAAAGTAACATTAAAAATGAGGATTAAAGAATGACAGGAGCCCAGCTGGTCCATAGGAGTATGGTTGGGGAGTTGCTGTTTCAGGTAGAAGATAGCCTATGTGATACCATAGCAGCAAGAGAAAGACTAGCATTTCTTATCTGTCCACCTCATCCCCATCCATGAAGACATTTCACCTGGCATCCAGCAGACGTGTATTCTATATACTGCCGGTGCCTGGTCTAGGAATAGAAAGATGACTGAGATGAAGCCCTACATGACGGTGGCAGAACACATACAAAAAATAGATCATGTAAATATAATGGAGTAAGTAAGAACTGCCAGAGTTCCAGCCCAACTTGGGTGTCCGAGAGACATCTAGAAGGAGATGATATTTAATTTGAGTCTTGAGGGTGGGAAATATTTAGAAAAGGCAAAATAGTTGGAAATAAAGAAAGAACAAGGGGAAATAACAGAGTATAAATTTAATCCCTACAGAAGCATGAAAGAGTGTCAGAAAGATGAAAATTGTATAGTATAATTTTTAGTATTTGTTACTAGTTTTCAAGACTTACAGAAAAATGTTTTTAGTGACTTTTTACCCAATTAGCTTAGTAGAATGTGTTAGATATTATCGAGAAAAAAGGCATTTTAGTCCTTTGGTGGTAGATTTTTGGTTCATTTTCAAATTCTGAATGAGTCAAGAATATTGTAGAATATAGTCTACCTTTTAGTGCTTTTCTTTAGCTTATTCAGTTTTCTTCTTTGTTTTATTTATGTACTTCCTCCTCCTATATTTGAAATAGGAGTCAGGGAAAAGAGGTAAAACTTTGGTAACAAAGAGAAGAGACCATTTCAAAACATAAAAAGAAAGCAAATGACTGTGGGGTGGAGGGGATAAGTTCTAGAAATGAATTAAAGATTCCCAGAAATATATTCCAGTCACTCTGGGGAAAAGAGCAAAAAACAAAACTAGGAAAGTCCTTGAATGGGAAGAGTAACAGAACCATAGGAAATGAAAAACAAATATCCTGTTAGAAAAAATAAACAAAACAAAAATGCTAAATAATCTACAGACATTGGACTTTTTAAAGGGATAATAACATAAAGCTACCAGTCCTGTCTTTGTGTGGCACAGTCCATTATTACGGGCAGCTGTGAGCTATGTTGTGCCACTTGCAGCAGTTGGCAAGTTAAAAAATTAGAAGGGAATGTAGCTTTTTGTTCAATATGCCAGGGGAAAATGAGGAGAGAAAATAAGACTGATACCAGAGCTGTGGGCGGGGTTGCTAACTTGCATTCAGGTGAAAGCTCTTTAGAAAAGTTCTTCCAATTTATTTTCTAGTAAAATGAAATGTTGGTGATTGAAGGGCTGTTTTTATCAACAGAAACCATGCTTTCTCATTTCTGGCCAAGGTAATTGGGAAGTCTTGATCCCTACCCACAACTTCCCACAACTCAGAAACAAATCTGTCTCTTGTAAACACAGTCGAGGCTCATTGCTTCTGTATTCTCTCATAAGTGGTTTTTGTGTGGAGAAGTGGGGAACCTCCCTCAGGGAAAGGCTACATTTCTTGTGAAATAGCCCTGTAGGTGCCGCAGGTTCTGCCCTCAGGAATTTGTGGTGCTTCAACCTTCTACTTGGTTAGATAGACTTGGGGGGCAGAATGCGAGTTGGAAAATCTAGCAACTCCACCATTATTCAGAAGCAAGTTGTGACAAAGGGAACTTCCCTGAGTCTATAGAGCAGAATTTTAGTCTGGTTGGTAAGGAAAAATGTACCACACAGACTACACTAAAAGATAAGCTGCCAGAAGTTACCCAACGTAAGTTAATTTCATAGTAATCATTTTATATTTATGAAAAATAGAAATGAATAAAAGCATTTTGTGAAATTCTAAATGTCTTTGATCTAACTAATTTGGCTTTCAGGTTGGCCTACTTTTTCTTCTTTTAAAGAAGATATTCTTGGAAACATGGCTTACAAAGGTGCTTCATAAAATGTGTGCACTATTACTAGCTTAATATATTAATGTATCATCTGTTTAAGGTTTAATGAGAAATAATTCAGTCATCACATGGTTGTCAACTGCAGTGGTAAAGATTTAAACTTGTATAGTGCTTTATAGTTTACTGAAGACATTTGAATGTTTTATTTAAGTCTCAAAATAACCCTGTGAGGTAGGTACTCATGCCATTTATGGGTGAGTAAAGTGAGGCTCAGAGATACAGCCTGGCCACAATCATAAAGTTGATACTAAGAATAGCTATAATAATGACTGGGGGGGGGGGCTTACTAGTTGCTGCTCAAGGGCATTGCACACAGTAGTTGATAGACTCTTCACAAGGAGGGTGTTTCTCATTTTTATGGCTAAGGAAGGTTCGACATGAGTTAACATAGCCTGGCCACACAAGAGCAAAGCCAGAGAGGAAAGATTTGACCCCCGGCAGTCTGGCTCTAACCCCTCATGTTAAACCATGATTGATACGAACCCTGATTTGTTGGTCAGACCAGGACATTTTTTTTTCCCCTAGGACAATTGATAAACCATTAAGAACTCAAGGACAAGTAAGAATAGATAAAACTGGCCTAGACAATCCTTAGAATGAGGAGTCATTTGGCACATATGCAGTCAAAGATAATGGAAATGTATTAGTGTTATGGAGCAAGAATATCGGTAGTTTGTCATGAGAATTCAGATGAGAGGTAAAGGGAGAGGTTTCCCAGAGCCCAGCATTATCACCCACCATTTTATAAAAAAGGAAAATGAGGCTTGAAGCAATTAAGTAATTTTCACTTGTCTGACAACACATAGCCAAAAAGATTGAAAACCTTAATTTAAACATAGAGACTGGAAAGATCGTTCAACCTGCTTTGGGTTTTCTATGGTAAATTAATTTGATTTAAATAATATATACCTAAATAATCATAGCAAATATATTTACATATATACATATATAAAATATGAAGTTATGCAAGGAATGACATTCATCATTAAATTCTAAGACAGATTTTGACCTCCTAGTTAAATAATGAGTTTGAGAATGCTAATACATTCTGCTAATACAAAAAGCCTGGCTGAATTTGAAGAGGGACCAGTACAAACACTGGAGCTCGCCTTCCCAAATAATTATATAGAGCTGGGTCCCCCTTGGTGATAACATATTAAATAAAATTAGTAAAACTTTACTTAATATAATTAAAATTCTGAAGGTTAGATTTAACCTATCTAATTAAATCTAATATACTGGGAAAACATAGCTTACTTTATAAGTAGTCAGAGCATTTGCAGATATATTGATTCTGAAGTTATTTATTTTTCTATTAATTTAATAGTTAAAGTCTATTTCAAAAAATGTATTTTGAGCTTAACTTCAAGCTTGAGTCAGATAGGCGAAGTATAGTGTAAACTTTAATTTTATCCATATATAAAGCTGATCTATACCCCAAAACATTTTTTTCTATTTCAAGCAAGTTCTTTCAGTTCATATAATTTAGTTGGTTTCCATTTGTAGAGTACATCTTAGCTCCCCATTTCACTTTTCGTATCTGAGTCATCTTTTTTTTTCCTCATTCTCCCATGATATTAGAATAAGAATCATTACTACACTTGTAAAGAAAAGAACTTTTGCAAAAAGAAGTATATTTTCTATGAACAGTATTTGGTCACATCATTGCTGGTTTGAAGAAAGGAGAAAATGCTGGATTGAGATTGAGGGTTGAAAGTTCTAGGAGGTTGCCTGCGTGGCTGGGTTGGTTAAGATACTGCCTTCACTTCAGGTCATGATCCTGGAGTCCTAGAGATGAGTCCCACCTCAGCCTCTCTGTTCAGCAGGGAGTCTGCTTCTCCTTCTGACCCTCCCCCCCCCATGCCCTCTTTCTCAAGTAAATGAATTAATTAAATATAAAAAAAAGAAATTTCTCAGAGAGAAGGGATCCCAATGTTTTGACTGCCTGATTTAGGAGACATACATGTTCTCAAAAGCCACATATGCCACCCACTTCCACTTTTCAATGGAAAAAGAACTCAGTGATAAAACAGCAGAGATTAAAAAAAAAAAAAATCCAGGGAATTTATATGTACATTTGCTTTAGCAATAATTTCTAAATATGTCTTACATAGTATAAAAAATTATAGACTAATTAAGACCATATAATAGGGGAAATGGAACTAATCAGAGAGGTCAGAAAAGGCTTCAATTAGGAAGTAAAATGTGAGTTGTTATTTGAAGGAAGAAAGGAGTTAACTTTGGACTTGTGAAAGTGACAGAAGGTTCTAGGCAGATGGAACAGAATGATCAGGGGTTTGATGACAGAATAGACCAAAGTAAATAAATTCAAGAAACTGAAAGCCCATCAGGGTGTAGCTTCAAAGGGCATGGAGAGATGGATTCAGGCAAGATTCTGCTGAGTCTTATCAGACTTTGTGGCCTTTCTACTAAGAGCAATGAGAGTCCACTGAAATGTTTTTAAACTGGAAATGATACAATCAATTGTCTATTGCAAAATGAAAATTTCAGAGATTGAACTAGAGGCGGTTAAGTTCAAAGATGAGAGAAAGTCAGAGGACAAAGGTAGCATGAGACGTGAAAAGAGGCAGAAGTGGTGGCTGCAGGGATAGGAAGAAGCAAATGGACTATAGAGAGTTTGGAAGTAATAGGACTTGGTGACACTTTGGATATGAGAGAGGGAAAGAGTTAAAGCAAATTGTAAGTGATAACACCTAGTTTTATAGCAAAGGGATCATGGTACAATGGTAGAAGACTTATTTTGGAGGCATATCCTTAGTTTTGTTTTAACCACAGTAAATTTAAAGTAGTTTTGTGACATAGACATGAAGATATGGAGTTGGAATTAGATAAACCTCTAGAGTTCAGAGGGAGCATTCTGGAATGAAGATATGAATCTGAAGATAATTTACATCTAGGTGACAACTGATACCCTGAGCTAGAATGAGACCATGTAGGAAGAAAAGGGAATAAAGAGAAGTCCTTGGCCTGATCTTCAGGGATTCTCCCATTTAATAGTAAGGTAGTAGGTAATAGATTCTGTTAAAGAAATAAGG
The DNA here is from genome assembly GCF_002288905.1 of Enhydra lutris kenyoni. Classification (NCBI taxonomy): domain Eukaryota; kingdom Metazoa; phylum Chordata; class Mammalia; order Carnivora; family Mustelidae; genus Enhydra; species Enhydra lutris. The sequence goes on along the minus strand of NW_019154131.1, from coordinate 3,881,491 downwards.
TTAATGTGGTAAGAGATGTTAAGTGGAAAACCAGGAGAATTGGGTACAGAGAAATGGCTGAGAATGTTTAATGGAGGGTCTCATTAACATTTTCAAATTCTGCTAAGAGATCACATAAGACAAAGTTCAAAACTCTTCTTTGGTACAGTCCTACCAAAGTCACTTAGGACACTAGTGTGGGCAGTGAGGTGGACTAATGAGGCAGGAGCTAGAATATTATTGGCTGGAAAGTCAGAGGAAGATGAGGTAATGGAGAACAGCAAGAAACACAGGTCTCCCCAGAATTCGGGTAGTAAGGAGTAGGATAGAGCAAGAAAGATGACGAGTGGGATGTGGTTTGTTCATTTTTTAAATGTCAGGTATTTATACAGGGTTGGAAACTAATAGAATTCAAAGGGGAGGGAGAAATTGAAATATATGGGTAGGGGGGTAATGATGCATAGTCAGCTTCCTCAGAGAGCAGATGATGGGAACCAATTCAAGAAAGTGATTGGCCTTCATGAATAGAGCCAGCCCCTCAACTGTACCCAAAGGACAAACTATGGTTACGTATAGATGCAAGTAAACTTATAGTTTGGTAGGTGGAAGATGAGAGAGTTCTAGTCTGAATGTTTTTATTTTCTCTTTACATAGACATAAAGCTGTCTTCCAGTGAGGAGGTAAAGATGCCTAAGGTTTACGACCAGGGGAGAGAGTCTGAAAAACTTGTACAAAATGGAAGGTTGAGTAACTGAAGAAATTGTGGTGGGATGGCCAGGTAGCATTGAAGGCCTGAAGTTGCTGAATAAGAATTTACAAAATCTTTGTTCCCTGTACATAATTTCTCAAGCCCTATGCAGCTCCTTGGCTTCAGGCACAGAGAAGGGCAATTACAGATTTTAGGTAATGTAGAGTGGGAGATGTGGGCTCTAGCAGAGAAGAATCAAAGATCTAAGAGCCTTGGGTAATGCATGGTGCTCTTTGGAGCTTGAAATTAGCAACGATGATGGCAGAGTTTGGGAGAAAAGGAAGACCACTGACCCTGGGGGGAAAAAGAGGGAAGAGGAGAGAGAGAAAGAGAAAGAGAGAAAGAATGAAGGAAGGAAGGAAAGAAAAAGGGGGTTTCTGAAGAGCTTCATAGATGGCAAAAATCAGTAAGAGAAGATCATGATAATATAATAATAATTAGTTAAAATGTATGAACTTCAAAAAAAGAGGCACTTGTTTATTGGCTTGCTTTATGTTTTTAGGTTAAGAGAGGAGGGGAAAATACCTGAAAGAAGCAACAGTGAACCAGGAGGGAAACCCTAGGCCCTCCATCTGAGGTTCGCTGGGTGGGGGAGGGGCATGAATACACAGACCCACATGAAAAGCCTGTGAGGGAAGCAGGGTTGTCAGGGGAAAACCAAGTTTCAGAAAAGGCAACAATTTGGGTTTTTGAAAAGCCGTGGTTGCAGAGAACATGGCTGAAATGTGTGGATGTAGTTCCAGGACAGAATTCCTTATGCCACATTTCTTTCAATGCGAGAGCTGCTTTGAAGTGGCTTTACCTTGACTGCTCTAGATGAATGCTTTGGACATCGGGAGACAGAAAAGCCATGCACATCCAGCCACACTGTTAATTACTTGCTGTGGGGGAGAGGCTGTTCAATTCTTATCCCAGCCACAAGTTAAATGAACAGTTGGAGAGTACAGAGAAAAGAATGGATTTTTTTTTTTCCTGTACAAGAATAGCAACTCAAGTATGAAAGCAGAAGAAAAATTAATAGAATTCATCATCTTAACCTTGATTTCCAAGATTCAGAAAGAGGACAATGGGAGCTCATGATAATGTGTAGTATCATTACTTTAGGTGGAGAGAAGCAGTCCTCACTTAGTGCAATTGGTAGTGAAAAGCAGGTGGTTCCCTGATGAATGTGTTTATCAAATACATCTGCAGTGTTATTTTGTGTGCTCAGTTGCAGCCCCTGTCATTCTTCTCCAGGCTCATTTAACATGATGGACTTGTTTGACAAATCCTTCAGGTGGTAGGAGGATAGGAAGAGGAGGAAGCTTACTCTGGATTATGAAGTACAAGATACTGGCCTCTCTCACACACACCCCAACTCTTCCTTCTCACCCTCCTTGATCATCATTATTATTGGTAGGAAAGAAAATGATTGGGTCAGTGATGTAATTCTGGGAGTCTGTTGATTAGTTGCTCAGATGGCACCATGGAGAGAATGTTCTAGTATAGTTGTCTGGTTTGATCTGAATTCTTTATTAGGGAGAAAAAAATGTTTGACAAGCCCTGGAACTTGCATCTCAGGGAATGTCACTGAGTCCTACTTGAATAACGTAGTTCAGGTGCATTTCTCCCACGATGATGGTCAGCTAACAATAGTGGCTTGCATCAGTTTGGTGCGACTTGCCACACACTGTGCTTTCATTTTCCATAGCGTACAACTGAGATTAAGGGATGTTAAATGATCTGCCCAAGATCATACAGCAAATTAGTGACAGAGCTTCAAATTGTGGGCCAGATGTATCTCCAGATGTCACATTCTTCACCAAAACACTCTAAAATAACACTGTTCAATATCATGAAAGCAACACGTGAAACCTTAGATTTTCTAGCAACTATAGCAAAAAGGACAAAGAAATAGGTAAAGTTAATTTTAACAGCATATTTTTTACATAATATATCTATAATATTATCATTTAGCATATGGTCACTATTAAAAATTTATTGCCGAGATACCTTACATTTGCTTTTCATACATAGTTTTAAAAATCCAATGTCTTTAACACTGTGAACACATTTCAGTTCATATGAGCCACATGTCTGGCTAGTGGCTACCGTATTGGACAGTGCAGCTCTAGACTCCGCTTATGGAAACTGAGTCCTTTATCACAGGGTTTTACTGAGTTTATTGCAGGTTTTGTTTTGATATAAGTAGAAAGAGGCCTTCCTGTATGTGCTATTTGTCTCTGTGATATAATTCAATGCAAGGTTGGTGGTGCCCATCCTGTGGTCTCTTCTCTTCCTTTTCTTCTCTTCTAAAGGTGTGTGTGCACATATGTATATAAGTTCATTTTTACAAGTCTCCACAAAATAATGGAGTTTTAAAAGTATTTTATAATACAGAGTAATGAAACAAAAAAAGAGCCAGACTATTGCCAAGGTTAAGACACACACACACACACACACACACACACACACACACATATATATATATATATATATATATATGTTTGTATCACTTTACTATGTGTTTTAATTTGGTCATAATTTAATCTCTCTGGATTTACCTTTTTGTTTACTGTCCTTATACAGTTTTTCAGAGAGCAAAATGATATTATACATTTAATATATTATATTAAATTAATATAGTATACATTTAATATAATTCCTGAGAGGAAGTGATTGATGTGGTAGCCATTATACACCTATATTTAGAGTTCTTATATAGTTACTACCAAAGATCAGGCAGAGTTACAAACCATGAATACAAGAGCAGGATATGCAGTTTGTGGAAATTGCAAAACCATTTTTCAAATAGCCTATATCTACTTGTGAATAAGTCCCTTTATACTTAGTAAAATTTTGGTTGACTGTTCTTAATGAGAGTACTCAATGATTTTTGCTCTTCTTACACATTTATTTTTTGAGATCTATTTCGAAGGCCCTCAGATAGTGGTTGTCTCCAAATTTCTGCAGTATTTATCTTAAGGCTTGCAACTTGATGGGTAGAAAACAATTATATTATTATATAACTGTTATGAAATTAGGGGTAATTTTATGTATTTAATTTCTTATCCAAATAAAAAGTATTTTAGGAGTATATAAATGAAATCATTGTTGTCATCATCTGGACATTTGTATGAGCTCAGAGTAATTTTTACTATGCAGTTTCTTTAAAAAAATCCCTTATAAATTGGTGTCACAGAAAATACTTGGTTTGGTAGCTTGTAATGTTGGGTACTAAACTTGTATGTGCCCAGCACCAGGGTCTTAACAAACTGTTTCTGCTCTGTTTACGATACCTCATAAAGAGAGGTCAACCGTGGTGGTAATAACCATACAAAATCTTTGAGGTCACACCTAATGGTCTACCCATGTTATTTTTAAAATTGGACAAACAGGTGGTTATTCCTCATTAATGGGCAAGTCACTCCGTATCCATAATTTGCCTTCATTCTCAATCACTGGTCTGTGGAAGATTTAAGGACAGATCCATTTTCTATTTCCTTTGATCTGACCTTATTTTTGTCTGTCCATTCTTGTGCAGAGGTTACTACATAATAATTGTGCCTTTGAAGAAATCTCGCGGGAAATTTATCAAGCCATGGGAGAGTCCAGATGAGATGGAGTTAGATGAGGTAACTACGTGTTTGTTGGCTATGTCTTTCATTAGTTACTTAATTTATTAAACATACTCTTTGTCTGTATGGGAGGAAGTCTAATCCAGGTGCTGACTTATGGCTGGCTGGTCAGCTATTGGATGGTTCAGTGCTATGGAGCTGATAACCTCTAGGGATCCCAACAAAGAACTTTTTGCTTTAATTAAAAGACATTTAGCTGCAGTAAAGCTTACAACGTGTTTAATCTTTGCTGGCTTTAATATTTTGCCCCTTGCCTCTTATAAAACATGATGCAGGGTGTGGAAGTTGAAGTGAATTGTGAGCAAAGACTTAATCATCATTGTTATGAACTCCAAGGTCTGCTTCATTAGTGTAGTTTTAGCTGAAGCTGTTACAAATGCTAAATCGTGATTTGCACCAGAATTCAACATCTGACCTGCTATGTGTTCTTGACCAGTTTCTCACAGAATTACACTGATTAGCATGCTTGCCTTATTCTGTATTTTGTGGTATTTCAGAATCAAAATGCGTTCAACTGCAGGGACAAAAAAAAAAAAGAAAAGAAACACTTTCCCAATTCTGAGCCAAGAAAGAAATATAGAACAAAAACCAGAGCAAACACTAAATAGTATGATTTTAATTTCTGAAATCTTACAACAATAGTAGGTGCATTTTAATTAATACTTTTTGCAAAAAAACAAAAACAAAACAAAACATTGGTTTTGTTTTTTGTTTTTTTGCACTTTAATACATAGTATGAAGAATAAGCCCTATGTATTATGTATTTTATTTAGACGGGAAAACTGATCAGAAATATTAAGCCATATCCCCAAAGCCATATCCCCAAAGCAAATTAATGGCTGTGGTTCAGTCAAATACAGGAAAAACTTTGCTATTTTAACATGATGCTGGTTTGAATCACTTCAGAAAGCAAATTAAAAGGTCCCCATTTGGGGACATATGAGATTTTAATTTGTTGAGTTTATTTATAACCTAGGCTACATCTTATAGCCCAACCTGTTGTATCCAGGTATTTTCTCCACCTTAAATTAGTGCAAACACAGCAAGAGAAAGTAGAAATTCCTTAGTTGCCGTACAGGGAAGAGATGTTTATTTCATCCATGTCTGCACTACGGAGACTGTGATCTGACATATGAGGGCTGTTAGCTTCTTTCGGCAGACATACACCCTCTCTAGACACATGGTTCATCTTCACCCACTTCATTTATCTGAGTTAAACTTGATCGAGTTCAGAAGGGGAGATGAGTTCAAGGTTAGAATTATGTTTTTATTTCAGTATTTTATGATTACATAAGCATTGGAGGGGTGTAATTTGGGATAAAATTTTAATAATGTCAATTAATTTATGTTATAATTTTTTCTGTTAATAAAGCAGGAACAAAATCATTTGAACAATATGAACAAAATCATTCCTATGTTAGAGGAATAGTAATCTCCCATCTGAATGTGAAATGTCAACTGATCTTTTGCAAATTTTTTTAAAGATTTTTATCTATCTAGTAGAGGGACAGAGAATGAGTGAGAGAGAGAGAGAGAGAGAAAGAGAGAGAAGGAGTAGAGGAAGGGCAGAGGGAGAAGCAGACTCCCCACTGAGCAGGGAGCCCAAAGTGGGGTTTGATCCTGGGACTCCAGGATCATGGCCTGAGCAGAAGGCAGCCATTTAACCAACTGAGCTACCCAAGTACCCCCCCCCTTTTTAAAATTTAAATTCAATTAGCCAAAGTATAATACATCATTAGTTTTTGATAGTCAGTGATTTATTAGTTGAGTATATCCCCCAGTGCTCATCGTATCATGTTCCCTCTTTATAGGTGCTCCTTTTGTAAAATTTCAAAGTAAGGCACGCTTTTACTTGCAACTGACTAATCAGTTAATTTTGAGATTGTTATTACTTACTATTTTAATCAGCTCTTAAATAAATTACTGAATTTAAATGCAAAGGTAACTTGTAGAATCTATGAATCTTTCCTCCTGTTAAAAACTAGAAACAGGGCGCCTGGGTGGCTCAGTGGGTTAAGCCTCTGCCTTTGGCTCAGGTCATGATCTCAGTGTCCTGGGAATCACCCCCCCCTTCTACTCAGCAGGGAGCCCGATTCCCTCTCTCTCTCTGCCTCCCTCTGCATATTTGTGATCTCTGTCAAATAAATAAATAAAATCTTAAAAAAAAAACAAAAAAAAAATAAAAAGCAAAAAATGAGTTACCAAAGAATTAAGATCCAATCCAAAAATGATGTCGAATACTTTTAAATAATAACCTTTTCCTAGAAGTAGAACCATTTGCTAGCAATAGGAAGCTGATTCTTTTTTATAGCCAGGTTTTAACCTCCAAAATGCATGGCAATGCTAATGGATTAAAGTATAGAGCTATATGACATTGAACTTTCCTGCAATTAAATTCTATGGGTCTGTGCGGCTGATTCCCATAACAAAGGGTCATTTTAATCATCCCACAAGTTGTGGTGCATTAATCTGTATAATAGTTTGATAAAGAACATTTATTAATTCAAAATTTTGGGGTCAGGATGGGTTGTTTCCCACTTTTCTTACCGATATAATTGAGACCACATTTGTAGAATTAATGGTGGAAGAAATAAGATATGCATTGACTGGAAAATGCAAATTTTTTCTGATAAAAAACTAAAGCCCTTGATATATCTTTTGGAATTACCTCCAATACATTTTGTAGCTATTGTGTAGGGGAACAAATGAAACTAGGGTATGGCCTCACTTTATGCTTACTCATCCAGTTTCTGATCCCTACAGACATTTTTCCCCCTATCATGGCTAATAAAAGCATTGTTGTAATTTTATCTATAGCTTGGTACTGCCAGCTTTGACAAAGCAGTGTTCCTTTCTTAAATGAATTTGACCAAGTGATTTTTTAGAAAGGCCTATAATTCAAATCATTGAAACTATATCATCGAATATAATGGTGGCCTAAGGGGATTTCCACATGTATGCTTCACATCTAGGCCCATAAAAAATGGAAAGAGGCTTCCTAAACAGAAGTCACTCTTAATATTATCTTCTGAGCTCATTCATCCTTTGTCTGGAGATAATCTCCACATAATAAATTCATGCACTGGAACTTCTGTTGTCAAGGTCAGACTGGGCAGAGCAGATGTTCATAGTCAAACTGAATTTTGGACGGAATGACTCATAAAATATTAGTTATATTTAATTCAGGGCAGGTCTTATATCATAAGCTTTTCGTTGCATTTACTTCAAAGGCTTGCTGCTAAATAATGTGGTCATTTGTATTTGTAACTTCAACAAATACTAGGTAACTTTGGTGTCATCTGAGCACGCTTGACCAATGTAAAATATAACACAGGAAGCATCCTGTAGAAATTAGAGCAACCTATAGGGGCAGAGTTGATATTCCAGGTTTGACCTTAAGGAATGGCTGCATTATATCTAAGGAGCACCAAAAAACCCAAATATTTTATTCTAAGGTACTTCCTCTAAGTCTTCTAAAGAAACCTTAGCAAAAAGGTACTTGTGGGGATGACAGTGATATGGATGAATTATGACAGTTGCATACATGTGAAATATGGATAAAATCAAGGTAGGGTTTGATCAGTGAAGTGGAAGAGGGGAACACAGTAACATAAACAACTGATGGTAAACGTTTCTGATTAACCAACTTCAAAAAGCTGTTCAGCTCATCTGTAGTACATTTATCCTTAAAGTAATGGCTCATTGTTTACTACATATCAATAATAATATTCATAATGACTTTTCCAATATACTGTTAAATATTTTGTATCAAAATTTTTAAAAAATAACATGTTATAGTTCATGTAATTTTCATTGCATCAATAAAATCAAAGTTAAAGAAAATATTAGAGCATTATAAATTGAATTCAAAACAATGTGGGCACAGATGACCTGTATAACCCAAAGAGTGTTCACATGTTTGATTTGCATTTGACCAGCTGAATACATTTATAACCCTGTATAGTATGCCATCAGGTTCCCAACATAAGGATTTAACGTTTGCTGTATATAGACTCTGCAGCCATTATCACAGAAGCCTGGCCTTGGGAGCTAAGCAGATATCACTCCTTTGGTTTTTGATCTGTGATTCCACTTATATAACAAGAGTAGCAAATAATTTCACCATAATGTTCCCATTAGTACCTTAACTTTATTTATTGAGTTAAAGACAATTTTCATTCAAAAAAAAAAAAAAAAAAAGCATCACAGACTGCTGTAAACCTTTTCCCTGGTTATGTATTGTGAAATACCAATATATTTAAGGGAAGAAGACAAAGCTAACTTCAACATTACTTTGAAATCATTTATCATAAAATACCACTAATATAACTTTCTAATGAAAAAAGTGAAGGCCAAACAGGAATATTGAAACATAAGTTCTACCTTTTTCTTTTAAAGATACATGAAGGATTTTTGTGTACATGTGTATGTTTGTTTTCTTCAGGGTAATATTAAACTTAATGTTTATCTACCCTGCCTCTTTCACCTGGGAAGAAAATTCAACGTCTCCAAGGAACTATCAGCTCCAGAAAAGTTAATGTGACTATAAATGGGAGGAACAAACAAAAAGGTTATTTAAAGAGCTAAGAAACCAAGTCAAGCCACAAATTATTAAATGAGTGACAATGTCTATTTAAAATAAGTTTCAATTAAAACTTGGTCATTGGATTCTATTTCTGGTAATTTGAGGGAATTTGTATTGTATAAATGATCTCATTACTAAAAAGCATCTAACCTCTCCCAAAATTGAGCGTAACTGATGGCTTTAAATGAGGTTACTATTTGTTTGATAAGTAACAGTAATAAAGCCTGCATGGCAGGCTTTTGTGAATCAAGCTGACTTTTTACTTAGGTTATAATGCACTCTTGCCCTTTGAGAAGATTTCATTAGGGTAGACAATGATATGAACTACCACTGAAGGAAGGGTCTAATTGTCCTGTGTTTTAGCCTGGGCCTTGCAAGAGCAGTCTAACACCTTACTTTAACAGCAAGACAAGCATTTGAAATATAGAACTGAGATTTAGTGATGCTGACATGGTACATGAAATGTGGACAAATTATATTTGAGTGGTTCCCAGGCCTGAATTAATTTCTCCCATTAAATAGTCATTAAGTTGGGTTATTGTTGTTTACATTTCTTTTTCTGTTTCCCACTTCTTTCCCTTAAGCTGCTTAAAGAGATATCTAGGAAACGCAGAAGCATCCGATATGGGAGAGAAGTTGAATTAAAGCCATATATTGCTGCTCACTTTGATGTTCTTCCTACTGAGTTCACCCTGGGGGATGAGAAACATTATGGTGGATTTACAAACAAACAACTCCAAAGTGGTCAAGAATATGTCTTCTTTGTGTTAGCAGTGATGGAACACGCAGAGTCTGTAAGTTAATTGTGCTGGCATCTCTTTCCTTTGGTATTCTTCCTTATTTTACCAGAGTATGGCTATTTAGGGAGAATGTGTAGATATATTCACCCTAGTTATTTCTCATGAACTCCTAGTTATTTCTCATGAGCTATCATTAACTTAAATGGAGCAACAGGCTGCCTCCTCTTTAAATACTGCTGAGTAAGCTGCTTGAGATTTCATAATAAACAAGGCCATGTCTCTAATGACATGGAATTTAGGTGGACTTTATGGCTTCTAAAGTGTCAAATTGTTAGAATATTGCTCTTGAAACCATCAATGTGACACATACGGAAAAGAGGGTGATACCCATCACTGCTCAAAATCTCCTTCGTCGTCCTTTAAAAATGTTCTCAGAGAAGTTCATTTGATTGCAATAGGAACTATCAAGTTCTACAATTAAACAGAGTGTATTTCCAGGTATTCAAAAATACTGATTGAGGGTGATTGTGTTTTATTCTCCTGCAGCTGCCAGTGAGCCCACATTTTCTACCCAGATTCATAGGAAGGTCTATCTAGGAAAAAGGCAAGCACAGTCAGCTTCTTTAATTATAGCAATTTACCAAGGACTTTATCAGTGAAAAGCCAAGAATGTTAGAAAATAATTCAATAAAACAGAGAATTCCTAAGGTACTCTAAATAATGAGTTGTCTCCTTTTATGTAATTCATCTTGCTCTTATGTCGTTTTATGCTTCAGTTGCTGTACTGTTAAAAAGGAGAGAGAGGGAGAAAGAGAGAGGGAGGAAGAGAAATTGTAGCTGGGAAGGGGGGGTGGATTTTGAAGTGGCAGTTCACATTAACATTTAATATACATATTCTAACTGTATCTTTCTAATAGGGGCCTAAAACTGACAGGCGTGGCAGCTCGATTGGGCCAGTCACTTCTCGTATAGAGGAAGCCTGAGATGTATCAAAGATTTCTTCACCTCAGGTGTTAGCATATACAGTGGGGCTTCTCTTCAAATGACTGAAGGAATTTCCCCGTGGAAAATCAAAACACAAAGGCAGCCTTTATGCCTGGTTTACCTTTGTGCACAGAATGTCATTTGAAAACAAAGTGACAGGCTCCCTGGAATTTTAATGCACGGATATGCTTTTTCTTTTTAGTTGAAGGTTTTAAGTCAGAACATCAAGGGAATAGAATGTTAGAAATCATCTTTTTCTTTCTTGTTTTTAATGACTTTTAGATATTTGAACTAATTTTCTTTGCATAGCTCTAAGACGTTTCAGAAAGCACATTCAGATCATTGAGGCAGATCAGAGAATTCAGCAAAGAAGAGAAGCCTCAGCGGACAGTGCGGGCTGATGGCACCACTGTCAGAGACTCTGGTTTGAATTCTCCCAGATGTTCCTAGTGTTTAGATATATAACCAGTGATGAAGAGTCTACCCCATCCCTTAGTATGTCATTTCACTGTCTCATTAATTATGCAATTTGGACTTTTTCCAAATAAATTGTCTGAATTGTTCCTTTCCTACATCAACTTTCTCAGCAGTGTTCTTTATGTGTTGTTTTCAGGCTAGCACCTACTTTACAGAGAAAACTTGTATCCAATTAGTATAATGTTGGTAGTGATGCCATCAAAGTTTTATGAAAAATTGTTGTTAAGCACCTAACCACTCCCAGGCTAGGCTGAGAATTTTCATAGAAAATATCCACCCCCCCAAGATGTGAGTTTTCCCTAGTAAATTACTGCCTCATATTAAGAGTATCGGAGGACTGGTTTAGAAAGACCAAAGGCTATCATCCCCATGCATTGAACAAGTTTTAATTTTCATGAGACTAATATCATTTTATGGTTTGGTTTTGTTTTCTCTTCATTTTCACATGTCTCTAGTTCCTGATTTAGGATGAAAGTCTGTGTGCTTTGGGAAAACCTCTGCCTAGATTTGTATCTTGGTTGACCAAGATGATTATCTCAAAGACCCTTGGTAAAGAATTTCAAATCACAGAGTTTTGTTTACTTTTATCTGCCAAACAGTTTGAGTGTGACCTACAAGATAGAAAGGGGAAAGCATAAACCAAAACAAACAATTATGCTTATATAAAGAATCATGTTTCTTGGATATTTAGTGTCTTTGCCAAGTCCTTACACTGTACATATCCTTTTTTTAGCTGCTTCTGAGAAGGTTGGAAATGTACTGAATTTTTATCTTTTGACACATTAGCAAAAATGGAAATGTAGTCAGTCTCTTTCCTAAGTACAGTGGAGAAAGTGGAAAAGAAGAATAGAAAACAAACTTTTAGATTGACCATTAAGCTTGCTGCACTTAAATTCAGAATGTATGCCCTAAATTAATTCTTTAAATGTGTATGAAAAAATTAGATATACTTCATATTTCATGGAGAAATGAGAATATTCTCTCATGTCTTGATAAGATCAGCCATTTGAAAAGATGAACATGTTATTTGCTGAAGATTTGCTGGGAATTCATTAAGTGCAAACCTCTGTGCTAGCTGTTTAAGTGTACAAACACAAACAGTATATAAATCCCTACTTTCCTGGAGTTTATAGTTTCATTAAAGGAAATAAGGTATATGCACACATAAAAAAGGAAAATAGAGTTTGATGAATACCGTTAAAAAAGAAATAAAGGACTACCTGAAATTTTCAAAATTATTTTTACCTATACTTTGTGAAATGATTGATTATTTCCAGTTATTTAGTGATAGCTTCACTGGAGGCAATATTTCAGTGGGGCCTTGGAGATCAGTCAGATTACAGGAGCTAAATGTTGTGGAACTTGTGAGAGAGTTAAAGAGAGAGAATTGAGCATCTAGGGAATAGTAGGGAGAAGCTCACTATGATAGGAAATGTTGTGTGTGATACAAAAGGTTAAAACAAAATCATAGAGGCCTTTAAAATCCATGCTACAATGTCTATGGCTTATTTAGGAATCACCAGAGAGCCTCCTGAAGGTTTTATAGCTATAGTTTAGGATAATAACTCTAGCAGCAGTAGAGACTGGTAGAGGAAAAAAGAAACTCTTGGTATGCTCTGGGTGGGCAAGAATGAGGTCCTGAAGAGAAGTGGTACCCATGAGACTGGGAAGAGGGTAGAGTGACCTGAGGGTCATTGGCAGAATAAAATCAGTAGTTTTTCATTCCTAGGTATTGAGAGGATGAGACAAATTAGCAAGTTGAAAGGAAGGTCTATCCAGGAAGTTGGGAAATGGCACATGCAATTCTTGACTTTCAGGTAGATGTAAGAATCTCTAGCAGTAATTGGAAATGAAGGTCTGGGACTTAGCAAAGTTTCTGACTTTAGAAACATTAATCAGGAAGTAATCTGCATAGAAGTTGGTAGTTAAAGGTAAGGATGATCTTGGCAGAGAAGGGAGAATATGAGTAGCAGAAAATAAAACTTGTGAATTCTGACACAGGATGGATTCGGAGGTGGTCATGATCAGTTGGCAAGATTAGAATGCGACCATTTGAATAAAGAAGTAGGGCAGTCAGTGGAGGAGTTTCAAATAAGGCTCAATCTACTAGGGCAAATCTAGAAAAGATATCTGGAAGGGAATGAATAATGACAATTTGATTTAGCAAATGAGAAAGCAGAACAAGTGGTAGTGCTGGAGTGAGAAGAGATGAGGAGCTAGTGGCAGGACAGGTGGGGCAGCACATAGGTGTGCACTGGTCTCTATTGGAGAAAGAAAGTCTAGGACCTTATATGGGGGGGGCAGAGTCAAGACAATACTGTACTAAGAGAGCCTGAAATGAGACATAGGATGTGTTATAAAAAAAAATTTTATAGTACTCAGCTCATTCCTTCACCAAGTAACTATATATTTTTCCCAAATTCATTCAGGGAAAGTTAACAAATACAATTACGTATTTAAAGTGTACAACATGATGATTTGATGTACAATGTACATTGTGGAATGGTTACCGAGATCAAGATCATCAGCCTATCCATCTGCTCACATAGTTAACTCTTTGTGTGTGTGTGTGTGTGTGTGTGTGTGTGTGTGTGCGTGTGTGCTGAAAAATACTTAACGTCTACTCTCCGCAACTTCTGAATATATAATACTGTGTTATTAACTATAGTCACCATGCCGCACATTAGATCCTCAGAAGTTCTTATAACTGATGTTTTGTACCCTTTGACCTACATGTCTCCATTTCCCCTTCCCCAAATACTGACATTTTTCCTATAAATATTTACTTTTTAAATTTGGTCTCCTTAGCTGGCTGATAATGTCTTTAGGGCTGAAACTATAATATTTCTGTTGATATTCACATAACATGTAACACCTTGGCACAATGTAAATGCTCATTGAACATTTTGTAAATGGTTAACTGTTTTCATTTACACTTCATAAGACCATTTAGTATGTCATATATAGATCCCCCAAAAAAGTGTCTGCAGAGTAATTTATACCATCAGAAATGATTTTATTAGAAAATATTTCACTGTACAAGGAAATTTACATTGCATGACCTCTTTATCTTTTCCTCTTTCCTCCCTTTTCTCCCACTTCTCTCATCCGTTTCCCTCCCCACCTTTCTCACTGACATTGTTTCATACACTTAACATCGCATCCACTAAGTTCTGAATTTTTGCTTCTTCTAATGGTATAGATATACGCGAGAAAACTATTAGTTTATAAGTAACACAGACTCTGTTTTTCCTCAGAAGATGTATGCAACCAGTCCCTACTCTGACCCTGTTGTGTCAATGGATCTGGATCCACAGCCAATCACAGATGAAGAAGAAGGCTTGATCTGGGTTGTAGGTCCTGTCCTTGCGGTGGTCTTTATCATCTGCATTGTCATAGCTATCCTTCTTTATAAAAGGTAGGTTTGCCCAATATTTCTATTGCAGTCTTGGTAATCCTTCTATGGTCATCATGTGGTTGCTATTAATGAAGTACTTCGGTGTAGTCTCCACAATCATTGGAAAATGTTTCCACTGGATTAGAATGAAATATAAAGATTGTGCTGTTTTAAATCCCATTCAAGTGTGGTATAGACTTTCTTGACCAGCATTCATGGATCTTAGCCTTGGTTTTATGAGATACTTTATGCATCAGGAGCACTTTGCATGGCACTTTGCAAGAAATGAGTACATTCATAAGCAGATAATTCCAAACTTGCATCTGAAAGCTTTAGATGATGCTCAATTTCAACATGGTTTTAGAAAAGCTATTACAAACTTACACATTTATTCCCATTCCATATGTCTAATGAGTGCATGAGCTAAGATTATTTTTCCTGTAGCTATTTCTCAAAACAGTGAAAATAGCTAAAATTTGAAGATAAAGGAAGGAAAAATGTGAAGAGAATTTTTTTTTATCTTTCTCTTTCTATAATCTTTATTCCAATAGTGAATTCTATTTGAGTCCAAGAAGGGATATAAGGTACTGTTTTCCTTTAAAAAACTAAAACCACAACCTAGACCTTTATACTCCCAAGTTTTGATCCAATTTAGTGTCTTTGACTACAATCAGGATTCAGATAATCCACATGTACCACCATGTTTTCTGATCTTCCACACTTTATCAGTTACATTTCTGCCTTATTTAGAGTAAGCTAGATTTCTCCCCTAGTCCCAGTCAGTTGGAAATGGTACATTAGTAATTCTTTCCCTAAATCCTTTCTGACTTACAAAATATATGATCTTAAATATATAAAATTATAGAAATTAACATATATAATAAATTCTCTTAAATGTGTAGAATGGCTAAATTCTAAATTATCTCCCTTTATATCACTTTTTTCTTTTCTTCCAATCCAAATTTTATTTTTATGAAACTTTAATCTATGTTCTCATTTTTCTTTGTAGTATGTCATCTTTCAGAATGCTACTGTGAAGATGATCTCTTCCCCGTACTGTAAAATAGCCCCCTCCCCCCCATAACCTTGACTTTCAAAATCAGATGAGAATATCTTCGTTTTGATTCTTACTGACATGCTTCATCTGATAATCTTGTTTTCATTATCTCTTTTTCCTATTTATCTAGCTCCCTTTACTGGGTTTATATTAATTATTTCTACCTGTATTCTTTTTGTTAAGCATGTTCTTCTTATGTTCCTGAAATAGTCTTTTTTTTCTTTTTTATAACCACTTCTCAACTTAAAAAAATATCCTTTAAGACACTTGTCCTTTACAAAACTTTCTCTTAACAGGCTGTGTTCCATTTTATTTCAGTGTAAAAAGAGGATTGAAAGAGAAGAAAAATTAAAGAAAGAAGTTCATAACCATAACCTATTAAATTGCCTCTCCTATTTTAGACTTAGGAAGAAGGAAAAGAGATATCCATCATTATTTTTTTTTCCTGATCACTGTCATCACTCAGTTATCCACACTATAAGATGGCTGAAAAAGCAAGTAATTTAAGGCCAAACTCTCTCTTAGACGATGGTTTCAATCTCCCCATCCCCATATTATATCAGTGTGTATTGAGTTGTCTCTCTTGTGTAAGGAGTAAAGGCAGGAAGCACAAGGTGCCCACATGCCCCAGAACAATAACAAATTCTGAGTCCAGGCAGGATCTGGTATCCTGTGCTGTTTATGTGCTACACTCATGACCAGAAAAGAATATAAAAATAAAAGATTAAAAGTAGAATTATCTTTGTTTTCTGTGATATGTATTTAGATGGCCAAATCCTGCTGTGGGAGTCAGATCAGAAAGTGCTTGTGGATGATTACATTTCTAGACCATGGCACATGACTATTTTGTGATTTTCCAAAATGAACAAAATGCTTGTTGTATTTTTTTTAAGTTGTGTTTCATTTGGCTATATCTGGCTATCATTAAGTCATGTCACTTTACAGAGATGTGTGTAGCATTTGTGAGTTATGTAAATGTGAAGAAATAAAATTATAACCTTGATAATTTTTTAAAGATTTATAATTTAGTGTTCCTTGCCTCATGTGCATGTGCTTGAGGAAAAATTCAACTCGGTTATATATTTTTCTAATCCTTCAAAAAAAGCATCACATTTAAAGATTTTATGACTCTGTTAAAATAGAGTTGCATTTTAGTGTGTGCATATGTAAGCATTGTCTAATGCAATTGTTGGGAAATGCACACATCCTCGAATGCTAAGTATATTTAGCCAACCATCTGAAGGCCCATGAAGCGTTTCTGAAATAGAAATGCTTGCTTCAGCAGTAAAGAACATTCCTGACTTGAAATTCAAGTAGACCCAACAATGTCCTTCTTGATTATCATGATGCAGTTCAAGAAGAAATCTTCTGTAGGCAACGAATAGTGTCTTTTATAGCTTAGATTCTGAGCAAAGTTAATTATATAATAAATACTTCATCCCTCTTTTTAGGTGTCTTTCAGTTTATACATAGGTCATCAGTAATGACTCAGAATTGAATATATCATTATTATTATTGTTATTAAATATTATTAACTCACATTATCTTGATAATACCATTTATCACACACACCTGCTTACTAAACTACTTGCCATAGGAGTAGGTCTAGAGCTGTGGATGGGTTATTCATATAAAAAAGCATATTTTATAGATCTATGTGAGGAGACTAAGACTTATTCCTGTTAAGTATATTGATGTGGAACTAGTACTCTTTTATCTGGCATTATATTTATATGACTTTAGTTTTAATCTAGTAATTTGTAAGCCTATATATAATACATTGATAATCAGTGACAAAACATCAACTGAGGCTTTATAAGAATCCTGAAATTCATGCTGAACCATAAGAAAATTAAAATATATTTGGTAGGTCTTTAGTGTAATGAATTCTCTTTCCCTGTGATTTTTTAAATTTTTCTCTATATATGATGTACACAAGCTTTCAAAATGTGAATCATAGAGATTAGATGGTAGGAAGGATTAGAAAAACACTGATCAGATAACTAGGTATCAGGGAACCTGAGTCCTAGCTCTGTGACTAGGTAACTAATTGGGGTAGAAATTCACGTTAACATTCTGGGCCTCAGTTTCCTCGTTTATAAAGTAAGTAGGTAGACTAGATAATTGAACATTTTAATAATAATGTTCTTTAATCTGACAACATAAAAACCTAAATAATAGAATTATTGCTATAACATTTCTGTTTCCAGTGTATATATGTTTTTAAAATATGACTCTAGGTTGTTCTCCATTTATCCACCCCACAAAAAAGAAAATAAAAGAACCCATAAAACAAATGAACACTTAGATATCCATCTACTGCATATACTTGTTCCATGTGTAAGGCTTTTTAGTCATTAGTTCTAGCATGGTCCAGGAATTATTTATATAGAAGATATTTTGAAAATAAGATGTTAGCCTGACTTTATGGGAATGCATTTCAAGATGGATGAGAAGTATTTATTATGTACTATGGAAGAAAAGAAAATATGGATTAGGAGTTCGGAAGGATCTAAGGCACTATTTAAACAAAATTAACATCTTTAAAAAGTAATAGTCTAACTTAAATAAATATTGTGGACAGAGTGAATAATTCCCATCTCCACCTGTAGATGTTCATGTATGAAAGCCATGGGATAGATGGGATGAAAACACAGACTTCAGCTTTTCAAGCTTTCCCTGAGTTCCATCATTAGCCACTCTCTGTGGACTGTGCCTTACTAGTCTTCTCATTGTGTGTCAACTTATGCATATTTCCAAGATGTCATCAAGAAATAAATACAGATCAGGACATTTTGAGATGCTACGGAGAAGTATATTGCCATGCCCAACCACACTGGACAATGCTGATTGATTCTGCCTTCTGGCCTTTGAGTAGATCCTTCTATATACCTGAAATGCCTTTCCTCTGACTCCCCATCCTCTTTCCTTGGCCTGGCCAACTCTGAAACATCCTTTAGAAGTAATCTAAGATGCCACCTATTAAAAAGTCTTTCTGGGTGCCTCCCTCTTGCCTTGTTCTCTTTACCAGTTCAGGCTCCCCTAAGGGCGTTCCCTCGTCTACACTCTTCAAAGCACTTTCTGCTTATGGATGTCACAGAACCATCACATTACTGGACTTGTGCATATCCTTGTCTTTCTTGCCCCCACTAAATTGTATGTCAGGGACTCTGTCATTTCCTGTTATCCCTTATGCCTAGTAGATTGCTTGGCACAGAGGGTTAATGAGTAATCAACCTTATATCAATTGAATAGTATCAACAAAGTCCAAACTCCCTCCCCTCTGCTTGTTTACTCCATCATACAATACCACCTTCATGTTGACTGGCAAGAGCTATAATAAAACCCTCAGCCTATAATTTAAATTCATATGTTCCTAAAGCCTTCAAACTTAGATACTTGCACCAAATATATACCTATGTGTGTGGTGGGTCTGACATTTCTGTGGAAAGAGTGAATCACACACCAACTATGCATTTGTTCACCGGAATACTCAGCCTTTTAATATACTAAACTGATAATTCACTAAGAACTTCTCTTCCATGCAAAGAAATAGATTCTCCTACAACTTACTCATTAAAGATCTCCTGGATTAGAAATGAGCAAGCTAGTGATTCCTAGGTGGCTCAGTCAATAAAGCATCCAACTTAATCTCAGCTCAAGTTTCAATCTCATGTTCATGAGTCCAAGCCCCATGTTGGGCTCTATGTTCGGCATGAAGCCTCCTTAAAAACAAAAACAAAAACAAAACAACAACAACAGCAGCAAACAAAAAACAAAAAGATGAACAACTTAGAAACATATATATAGGATTTTTAAAACCTGGGGCACTAGGTAAATCATTTTAAAAAGAAAAATACAAAGAATTAACCAGTGTGTTTGATATCATTTTCATTATTCACTTTGTATGTGTGTGTCTGTACAATTTAAATGTGGATTTTGTATTTTTGAAAGGAGATAGACCTTAAATCCAGATTCTTTAGCCACTCAGGTATATATTTCATTGGCATTAAGGCAGACTTAGTATCTCTATTTTGGATTTAAGAATGCTCCAAATATTTGGCAATTCACCTCACCATGGAGATTATTTAGATTAATTTTTTCAGGTAAAAGTTTTATTCTCTGCATAAAGAACATAGTTATTTAACAATGCACATATTATCACATGAGCATGAGCTAGATGTCTTTACAGACAGCAGCACCTCTTTGACTAGGAAAATATCTGTCATGTCCGTGGCTGGTAATAAAAGACTTTCAGGATTAGCCCAGCAATATAGATGGGTCATGCTCTGTAGATTTATAGTGATGAGTATTTCTTTTTCCAAAACTGAAAATGTATTTGATCTTTATTGGAAAAAAGATTTATGATAACCTTACTTGTCAAAAGGAGTTTGGAGAAATTATTTTTGCCACTTTATTACCTCATAGTGTATTATACCATTGTGCACATTTTTTGTGCAGTTCAATGCAATTTGCAGATATTTTATATAATATTTATATTTTATAAGGAATAACATACCTCTTAATTGAAGGTTTTGTTTTAGATGAACAAATTTCTTATACAGAATTATGTTGTATTCCCATTAAGTACATTAGTAGTTCCTCATGGCATGTCTTACAAAAATCATATTATATCTCTACCATCAAACACTTTCTGGGAAATAATTAATTGTGGCGATATTATGTAGGTTGATGAATAAAAGTGAATGTGACATTAATGTACGCACAAACAATGTTTTAGTTAGTTATGTACCCTCATGTCCTCCATTTAATTCATAATTAGAGACCGTTAAAGTTTTGATACACTGTCATTTCCCAATGTGTGTTAGTTAATGTGTCCCTGCTGGTGAGCAGTGTTTCTTAAATCTTGGTTGTCATAGTTACTCTTGTTACCACTGGCCAACTAACATTTAGCCTTTCTTTTTCTTTTTTTGCTGCATTAAAATGGAGCAGTAAACCTGACAGGTGAGGAATAGAGAACAAACCCCTTTAATGCTCAGTACTAGATACTGGTAACCTTTGGAAGTATTGAGGGGGTGAGGGTGGAAGTTGGATATAAAAGTAGAAGATGGACGAAGCCTAGTTTATAAAATATTAAAATGATTGGTATTAAAATGATTCTGGGGGAAATAAATTACTTTGTCTATATAAAAAGAAATAACAAATTATCCAAATTTAGAAGGTAATGAAACCAGTCTGGATTTTGTTTTAATGAGCATTTGTATGTGTTAATGTGTCTGCAGAACAGAAATGTGAGGTGTCCCATAAAACGTTTGTTTTGTTTTGTTTGTTTTTACTCAATACCGATTTTTAAGTTTGATCTGAGGTTACCTCCTGATACAGGAACACAACTGGCATTTTCATATCCTGCAAATATTGGTGACTGTGCCTCTGTGAAAATTCTTACATAATTCCAAATTATTTTCCATGTTTTCCAACTCAACTAATAATAGCAGCAGCAGCAATAGTAGTAGTAGTAGTAGTAGTAGTAGTAGTAGTAGTAGTAGCAATAATAATAATAATAATAATAATAATGGTAAGACTAGCTATCTGTGTGATTACTGAATGACTGGTCCAATCTAACTTTCTACATTCTAACATATCTATATATCTAAATGTGTATCTATCTATACTTTTCCATTTATATTGATAGGTACAGATTTCTGATAAAACTTAAAACTAACAAAAGGGCGTCAGTGCTCATCTCAGTCGTTTTCCTCCCAGTACTGTATTCCAGTAGTTCCCAATGCTTGTTCCCTGGACCAGCAGCAGAAGTATCAGCACTACCGGGGAAAGTGAGAGAAATAGAAATTCTTGGACTTCCTACCCAGACCTAATGAATCAGAAACTCTGGGTGTGAGTTCAACAGTCTGCAGTTTAGTAAGCCCTCCCAAATGATTCCATTACATGCTAAAGTTTGAGAACCATGGCTCTATTATTTTCCCTAAAATCACTTAACACTGGTCAGCAAGCTACTTTCATTGACAGAAAACTTAGTATTTCTGTAGGGTGTCTTTTTTTAAAATATCACTAGGAGTCATTAATCTAGCTAAAAACACATGCAAAGTAGGTTTGATTTTTGTGTTTTTTTTTTTTTTTTTAGTCAAAACAGAACACACTTTGAATCCACTTAATATACTCAGAGATCTACCTTCCCATTTAATACTGTCTACATTTTATAACATTATCACTGCCTTCTGGTCCCATTAAGATGAGAGAATTGGCTCTCTTTCTTTTTCAGAAAAAATAATTAACATTTATTGAATATTTAAGGTACTAAAAATGAGTTTATAATTTTCTAAATTAAATGGTACTTTAATTTATGTATCAGCCTTCAGAATTATTTAAGTCATTATGTGGGTAACTTTACAAATGCATACATCTAATGTATACATGAAAGGACTAGAAATTTTCTTCAATACCTTTATTCTTTATAAAATATATAAATAAATAAAACAATTCAACTTCTAAAGAATTACAACATTTAACGTAGACATCATCTCGAAACCTTCTTCCTCTCTTTTGTACACAAAGAAATTGAGAAGTGTTATAGTTGACTTCCCTAACAAGATACACACCAGTAGTGGCAGAGCGAAGTTACATTCTTAAAAGCATCATAATCATAAAGTGTTTGAACGGATTTCTTTGAATTTAATAGCAGAGATTTCTGATAAATATATCTGTCTTCCAAAAGCCTTGGCCCATATGTCTGAATATCTTTGTTTTAAGTAAGTGGATTCCCTCCCACTTCATCCCTAGATGAGATCCAGGTGAGAATAAATGACAATAAAAGGCCCTTAGACCACAGAGTAGAATTTTTTTTATATGTGATCCACATCCCAAACCACCACACATTTTTATATTACTAGCAGTTTCCACCATATCTGAAGTGTCATGTGACCTTGCATTTCCTTTTCACCCATATAACTCCTACATGTGGTAGATAGTTCTTTTTGCGGGAAATATCCTTACAATAGGACTTTTAATCTTAATAGAAAAAATAAAATCGCAAGGCAAAATTCACATCATTTTGGAGTCACTATCTTTGCTTTTATCTCATTGAAAATGAGAATAATGAGACCTCTAAAAACTTAGGAAAAATGTGTGACTATGTACGTTCATGTTGGGCCTGATTCAAACCACCATACGCCATTTAAGAACTCTAGGGCCGTAAATTCTATTTTTAAAGCTCTTTATCATTATTACCCAAAGATGACCAAACTCTTCATCCTGCAAGCATTTCTTAGAAATCCTTTCTGTTAGAAAACAACCATTTTGGCACATTTATGTTTAAAAATAATGTGGCAAAAGTGTGGGCAGCCAGAATTATCCATGTTGTGATCACCAGAACTAAACTAAGCAAAACAAAATTTAAACGGCTGGTTTTCTGAGATGGCTAGGATTTTTGGAATCTGAGATCTTGGAGGCCGTTGATTTGAACAGATAAAGTGAGGAAGAAGTTAGTTATTAAATGTCAGGGAACACGCCCCCCCACACACACGCTTTATCACAAGAATAAACTGTAATGTTAATCCCATGCTCTGGGTTTTGAGATTCATCTGGGCAACAAGATGTGACGTTCACCTTCCCTGGCACCGGGAAACAGACTAAATTTCTTTAGAGAGTATTCTTTTCTGTCCCTTTGTCTCAATATCACTCAGCCTGTCCTCAGTGAAAAAGGAGATAAGGAATATGTCCCACAATACCTGCAGGAGTGACCTAGTTTCCTTGCCTAGAAATTTCTACATCTTGTTCCATAATCCTGCAAAAATGACAGTGGAGACACTTTGAGATGGGAAAAAATCCAGGTTAGAATCACTAGGTCTGGCACATCAGTAAAGAAATGTATCTGTGCCGACTCTTATGGGGAAAAGCAAGCAAACAAACAAACAAACAAGCATAAGAAGGGCCCCTGGGGTAACCTGAAGCAGGAAGACCAAGCATGTTTATTACAGGGGGACTCTCTGACTGGCAGTTGGTGGCGTTTCATTAGCCCATTGAGATTCTGTATCTTTGGTGGTAAAGTGAATCTCTGTGAGGGAAGTAACCACAGCCTAACACAGGGGCATTTTCTACTCAGAAACTGGTCACCATCTTCTTCTTTCACATGGTCTTCCAAGCCACTCTTTCTCTTTCTTCTCATATCTTTCTTGCCAGCCCTAGCTCTGATTTCCCTTCCCTTCTCCTTTTCCACTCCATACACCTGGAACGGCCAGTACCTTTGCCACGCACCATCAGATTCACTGCTTACCTCGGATTGGTAGTATGGCTTGGCAGTACATTCTGTCCTCAGGCTATACCTGCCACCTTTAGGTAGAAACAGGAAATCCCAAGACAGGTTAATTCAAGCTTGTGAGAGAGGAAGGTGTCTAAGAGGACTCACCCAAGAAAATTCATTCCATCAATGCCGTTTTGCCGAAGGCACTGCACTTGAGCAAATCAAGTGTGCTTTCCCTTTGCATTAATCTTCCCTTCATCCCCTGGTTAGTTTTATTTTATACAGATGAGCAGAGATGGAAAGAAAGGCTATTTAACAGGAGCCCTCTGGCTAACCATGGAACGACCTGGGTGGCACTGAATGAGATCCCATTGCCACAGCAACGCTAATGAGCTGTGCGACAGTCATGTCAGAAAGAGAAGGGAGTGTTCCTCAACACCGCTGTGCCCCTTTCCCCAAAGAAGAATGTCTTTGTTTGGAACAAGAGTGAGATGCTAGGATTATGACTGCAGCCCAGAGACTGCTGGAATCAGTCTTTGAATAATAAATACAGAATAAAGCACTGCTTAAAAAAGGCCTCCATTTCTTCCATTTTAAATCTGGTTTAAACTTAAAGAAAATAGGTAGCACTCTGTGTTTGGGGTTTGAAAAAAATGAATAAGAAATCTTATGGGTGAAAAAAAAAACAACCCTGACCTTTCTTGCATAGACATTTGTTAATATTACATTATCACACTCTAGACAAAGGTATTTAATAAAACTAGTAGTAATTAAAGCAAAGGTGAAATGAATTGTGTAAAGAATTACTTATAACAAGGCACTATTAATGGTTCCTATGCCATGAATAATCATTGGAAGAGTGAGACACAGTAGGTGAAATTAGTTTTTCTCTGATCTTTCTGTGATTGGCTTTCATTAATGGAATATTAATCATAGCTTAACACCATAAACAGTCAACACTATTTTTTTTTTTAATTTGAAAGAGAAAGGGGATGTTGGTCTTGCATCGTGCTAATTCTCTTTCCAGGTGTTAGGCTAACTTGGAATCTTAGAATACACTATATTTGTCTGACTTCTGGGAAAATCCAATTCAGGTCCTCTTTGTAGCCATCAGTCATATAATCTTGGAAAGAGGGAAGAAGGGGTATGGTTTTAGCTCTTCAGCTTGAAGCTCAGTAGTTTCGGAGGTTTTTCTCTATGGTAAACACATTCATGTTATTGGTACTCTATTAGCATTGGCTATTACAGGTACTCTGTCCTTTTTCTCACAAATTGAACCAGTGGATAAAGGAGATTTGCTGAACAAGGACTCAAGCTTATTTCTCCAACACCCCCCACTTAAAGCCAAAAGGCAGAAACAATGAAGAATTTAATTCTAGAGCAGACTTTGAGATCATTCACTTAAATAAAAGTGTTTTTTTTTTTTTTGAGGAAACAGTCTAGGCCAAGAGAGGAAAAGCAACCTGAACAAGGTCACAAAGCAGGACTGTTGAATGGTTTACAACAGGAAGTTGGGAGGGAGAGAGGGTTGCATGACTCTCTGCTTTTTAAATGTTTCTATTGCTTTTTTATTTTATTCTTACATTTTTATTTTCTCCCTATAGGAAGAGGGCAGAGTCTGACTCTAGAAAGAGCAGCATACCCAACAGTAAGGAGGTCCCTTCACACCATCCAACAGACCCAGTAGAACTGAGGCGCCTTAATTTTCAAACACCAGGTAAGAGGCAGGACTCATCTTGTCCATAATACAGTATTTACTGGAAGTTTTTTGGCCACCTGATATTGCTTTGACAGATAAATGTATCACGTTATTTAGAATAATTTTGTTTATCTTGATTTTTAATTGTAATATTATTGAGATTCATTATACATAAGTCTTGAAAGGAAAGAAAGTTAACTGCAAATCTGAGGTGGAGCAGACAAGAGAAAATGTGTAATTCACCTTTAGATTTTGGAAAATCTATAGTCTTGAAAGAATATCTACCATTTTGGGGGTTTAACACCATTTATTATTTTTAATGACACTTATCTGGCAAGAATTCAGTTTCTTATAAAGTGAATGAATGGGTGGATGGATGTTGTATCATTCATTCCATGGGGAAAGAATAGACTTATTTTGTATTTTCCTATTAATTTGCGTCTATGTTTCACTGAAGAAAGGGGGGCGGTGAGAGGGAAAGAAACAAAGTGGGGCAAAAATCAGTTTCTTTTCAAATATTACCTATACTGCATGTAACCGGCCAATTTGGTCTCTTATAGGGAGGCATGTAAAGTGATTTTGAGGATAAGAAAAATATCCTTGTTTCTTAAAGAACATTAAGTGCTTCAACAGAGCAAATCTGTCATTCCTGCTGAGGGGCATTTTGTACAATATTATTAATTCAAGGCTAGCTCTATTTTGCTTTCTTTCAAGTAAATTTTATTTATACCAAATGAATGGTAAATAATAAATGGTAAAGAGATCTAAAAACATAAAACTGAGTGGCACTGCCATAATACCTAAGGATAGTTAAGAAAGTAAAGAGCTGATCTAAGGAGTCTGACTAAAATTTGGTTGTGTTATTGTTTGCCAAATTGTTGGCAAGTGTGTCAAATGGACGCCCTAACTCATAGTAGGATATACTACAAATGTGTTAAACTACGCATTTGCAGTGAATTGCTTTGAATTGAATACAAGGCATTGTATCTGGCTTATTTTCTCCCTTAAATGTATATGTATCATCGTTTAACTAGTAACAATTCAGTTGAAAGGAGCATCTGGCATTTTCCAAGTGGCTATACAAATCATCATCATAAATGTGGGTCGTTTTTAAAGTTCTGCCTCAGAGGAGGTTAGATTTTTTAAAAAATCAGTTTTTTTAAAGCAAAGGTATACCTCAAACAGCATACAAGTAGAAGAAAATGTTCATGTAGCCAAAACTCTCTTGTATGTATTTTTTAAAAGGCTGATAAAAGCAGACTTTGCATATCTGATGATAACTGAACAAATCTACGCAGTCCTTTAAGATCATTGTAGTCTTGTAGATGCTCCCTGTTGAGTCTCTATCTAGCTACCCCATTAAGGCAACTGGATATGAATTGAGTTCTGTAGTAAACCTTCTCAGTTCACTTTCTGAAATAGTAGTATACTGACTTCTTTAGGCTATAGGCAACGTCTTAATAATGGACCCAGGAATTCATGCACTTTTCCATTTGGCAAACAGATGTATAGAGGACCAAAAGCCACGGAAATGATGTGCAATAGGATTTCTTACAAGAGCAGCACGTTGTGGAAATGGAGAAAATGATTGTTACTCAGCACCTTGCTGCTCTGCCCTGCCCCTTCTGGCTTTTATGTGAAGTGTCACCTGTATTAGAAACAATCTTGGTTTTCTAGCAGAGACTGAAGCATAGTAGAAGGTGAATGGAAAGTCAAAGATAGCCCCAGAAGGAAAGGACCAGTAACAGAGCTCCCCCTCATCTATTCCAGCACCAACAGAGTATGCTTATGGGCATAAATAGACAGCAAGAATGGGAACTGTGTAGAAAGGATTATCAGCAGAGTGCTGGCAACTACAAACAAGGGAATAGAAATGACTTTAACCAAGAGACCTCCATCTATAAGTCTCACTTTTATGGGCAATTTTGTAAATATGGTCAAATAAAAAAAAGTTTATAAGGAATCTAATTTTCCCAGTGAATGTAGGAATATTAGATCCATTTATGGAGAGAGCCTGTTAAATTTCACAGAAGTCCATCAAAAGGAGAATGAATGTTACAGTTGAAGGGATAGTGCTTATCCCATCAATAGCTTTACAAAATTGAAATTAGGGGCTAAGGTTATAGAAGGTATAATTTAACTAAGGTTAGACTTTTTGCATCAAATGGGTAATGGAATAAAATGAGCAAAATGAACAAAGAGGGAGACAAGATTTAATAGAGGAAGACAACAGAACAGGAGAAATTGTCGTAAGGTCCTATCATATCTGCTCACTATGGAAACACTATGTTGTGCTAAGTTTTAGCTCAGGTAGCAATCTACTTGAGCTTGATTTGTTGAAACAGTCTATTTGCCCCCCAAGCTCAATAATGTGGCATGCTGTCCTGAAAATTTCACCAGTTGACAAAGAATATAGACTCAGCTATTAACGTGAAATTCATAAAAATGTGACCATTTGCTCAACCGGTACAGATTCTAAGCAGTGGCTATAAATCACCTTAGTTACTTGCCAACAGGATAATAGGTAGGCTTATTGGCCAAATAACCTTTTTGTGCTTTTTCCTCTCCTCTTGTTCACAAATAATCAAGGGCTTTCCTGGATGATACAATAAAATGACCCCTTTAGTAGGTTTTTGCACAGCAAATGATATGACGCTCCTTAATTTTTGTATTTTAAACTCTTTCACTATCTGAAATATACTTATATATATATCATACTTTTGGAAGTAAAATCATTTATCCACAAACATAAAATTTGACAATTCTTATTAATGGTATGCATAAGTTGGGAGTTAACCACCCACTTCTTCACTGCAAACAAATAATTTTTAACGATTAAATAATTTTTAATCAGTCCCTAGCACCTGAACTTGTTCAAAGCAAGTTCACTTCCACTTCCAATGGATCTGTTGAGGAAGATAAAATATCAAACAAAGATTCCATTTGAAATTCAGTGTATTTCAGAAGGTAAAGAAAGCATGTCATTTAGTTTACTAATTCTATAAATTCTTCTTTCATTTAAAAAAAAAAATCTTGGGGGACACCTGGGTAGCTCAGTCGTTAAGTATCTGGCTTTGGCTCAGGTCACAATCCCAGGCTCCCTGTTCAGTTGGAAGCCTGATTCTCCCTTTCCAACTCCCCATTGCTGTCTCTTTCTCTGTCAAATAAATAAATAAAATCTTCAAAAAATTAAAATAAAAAAATTTTAAAAATCTTGGAAATGGAATAACTATTCACTTTTTAAGTATTTATTCTTGTTGAAAAGCCTAACATAAGAAGGCAGACGTTTTTCCCTCAATTCTATCCCATACTCCAAAGGTATTGAAAATACATGCCTAATTCCCTATTAATACAGTATTCTGAAAGTTTAAATTCTTCAAAGAAATATACCCTTCGCTGCAGTACCACAAACATACCTATCATTGGGTCAGGGAAGGAAACATCAGATTCCTGTCCACTGTCTCTCCACTATGGCAGAAAGTAAAGGCAAAGAAATCTGTTGTTTTCAGTAGAGCCATCTTTGCAAGGCTGTGGGATATAGAAAAACATTGCTTTAGCACACTTTCCAATTTTGGATGACAATCTAGTCACTGTGTTCGTGAAATGCTATATTCAAGCATCTGAACAGAGGGAGAGGAAGACCAACATCTTCCTAAGAGCATGTGGTACATCTTTTTGTAGGTGTTTCCCATGAACATGTTTATTAGCTGGAATACAGTCTGTTGGAATTGGCAATATTCAACTAATTTGTTTAGAACTTAAATTACCCAATGTATTAAAAAATATGTAGTTGGCAATAATTAGTCATCATTTATTGATATACTGGGTTGGTAAGAGCTAGTATGAAACAGGCAATTCAAGTACCATTATTTGTATCACCCATGACCTACAAAATTAGAGTCCTAAGTATATAAGAAGGTATCATTTAGCTAAGGTTAGACTTATCACTTCAAATGGAAAATGGAGTAAAATGAGAAAAGGGGAGAGGAGATGTTGTAGAAGAATTTGCTAGAATTATTAATTGCTAATCAAGTCTTACAAGTTTTTAAGCTTTGCAGAGGAAGGGAAAACACTCATTTATTAAAAGATGATTTTAAAATAACTGCTAGTAATCCTCGTACATCTTTATGGACTGCAGTAACTGCATATGCACTAAGATGAGTTGACAGATGAGTTACATGTTAAACCAAAGTGAACTGTGCCCATTGGCCTAGGTTGGGAGGAAAGTTTTGTGTGTGTGTAAAAAAAATGTTTCTAAGTCTTCTTATAACCAATACCTCAAATAATTCTTGTTCCTAATTACAAAAGCAACACATGTTTATTGGGGCAATTGTGTAAAATAGAAAATAAGCTTGTTAATAATTGTTGTACATAGGCTGTGGCTACACAGGTATTCATTATAGTAAATATCTTGTATGTTTGAAAATTTTCATAAATTGGAAAAGATGAAAAAAACACATTTAGAAAAGAGAAATTATTCTTTACCCCCCATCTCTTATTTTTCTTCTATTTGTCTTCTTTTTTTGGAGGGCAAATTTAAAATATAAGTAAAAGATTCCCTATAACTATTCCAAATTTGCCCTTCAGGAATAGCTGTCATATACAGCCCCACGCTTTTTCATATGTATATGAAAAAGACTTTCATATGTATATATAGTTCTTTAGTTGATAAAAATGGATAGCAGACATATAGACAAATGATATACATAAAAATTTCCTTTTTTATTAGCATATAATGTATTATTTGTTTCGGGGATACAGGTCTGCGAATCATCAGTCTTAATTCACAGCACTTACCACAAAAATTTCTTGTTTTAACATTTATTTTTTCAAGGATTTTTATTTATTTATTTGACAGAGACACAGCGAGAGGGGGAACACAAGGAGAGGGAGATGAAGGGGGGGAAGCAGACTTCGTGCCAAGCAGGGAGCCCGATGCCAGGCTCTATCCCAGGGTCCTGGATCATGACCTGAGCCAAACCCAACAACTGAGCCACCCAGGCG
This sequence comes from Enhydra lutris kenyoni, assembly GCF_002288905.1. Lineage (NCBI taxonomy): Eukaryota > Metazoa > Chordata > Mammalia > Carnivora > Mustelidae > Enhydra > Enhydra lutris. Next base: position 3,850,986 of record NW_019154131.1, on the reverse strand, counting down.
CCCCCTGTTTAAACATTTAAATACATAAACACAGACCTTTTTCCAAGTTAGTGTATTAGGTTTTATCTCCTTCTTAGTAGCCAATGGTCTTGACGTTATTCACTTCTACAGATGACACAAAATGTATTGACATTCCATATTAATGGAGGCTATTTTCTGTGATTTACTCTTGCAAATAATACTGCAGTAAGCAATACTGAGCGTACATCTTTTCACATCTTTGTTGCTACCTCCAAATATTAGACACCTGGAAATGCAAGTACAGAGTCCTAGGGAGGCACATTTACCATTTTGATAGAGATTGCCAATTACAGATTTTTTTTGAAATATTGTAAAAAGCCTTTACCGACAGGTGGCTGCCCTCTGAGCCCTGGCCTCTAGCATTGGACAGAAGACTAAAATAAATATAATATCATCAAAAGATGATGATATATAAGAAAACCAAAGAAGCTACTAATATGTGTTCATGTATCAACTGTATCCCAACAAAGCAAATCTAGAATTTCAGCATCTCAGAGAAATAAGCTTTCTTTCAAGGACAAAGGTGTGAGGGAACATGTAGCTAACAGCATCATGTGTAAGCCAGTCACCACCTTTCTTTGTGACTGTGAAATTATTTTTCTCTGCTGCCTTTTGGTTGCCTTGTTTCCATTAAAAGTGTTCTTTTTTTTTTTCTGTGAAATTCTTTCTTCTAATATTTTTACCTCCTTCTCACATCCCTCTCTCTGCACCCCCTCTAAAACAAACAACAAACAAACAAAAAAACAAATAACCCTTCAAACAAAAACAACAAAAAACTGCAGGGTTTGTGCTTTCACCTTTTAAGAAAAGAAATTTAAAAATTGATGATCAGATGTTACAACATAAAAACCTTGTTTTCATTCTGAGGATGACCTTAATATGTTTTGCCCTAAAGCATACATGGATGGTATGTGATTGATGGGCTGTGGAAAGCAGAAACAAACTGGGGAAAAGTTATCATATCAGAAATAGCAGTATCAGCAGCAGAAATGTCTGCACAGCAGCTGAAGGGGCTTTAAAAGCTTTTGAGGCCTCTTTGTTGATCCATCAGTGCTATTAATTGGATCTATGCTAACAAGATCCATATTTATATAGACTTATCTTCATATTTTGTACTCTAAGAAACTTATATATATGACCTTACTTAAGAACACCATATGTGTTCTTTGTATGTTTCAAAAAACCTTGGTTCATTGAATAGAAATAGCAAATTTCTGATATAAAGAAACACAGTTTGTTAAATTCTGCATTCTGAAAAATTCTCCATAAAAACGAGTCTTACTTATGCTATCCAGTGCTTAACTGAAAAAGGGATCTTGGAACATCTTTTCCTTAATGATGATCCTACTCATGGGTTAAGTCAAATTGACGTTATTGTTCCGCCACGTAGCAATTACATCATGTAATCAATATTCTCTTTTGCCTTTAAGTCATTATTCATTTATGAAACAAATTGCAAATATTGAGTATTTATATTTCATTCAGGGTATTCTAAATGGCACATAAATTATTTTAAAATCTGACCAATATTTTATAAACTAAGTTTCTCTCTGTGACTGTTAAATACATTTTTGACAGAGATATACCATTGATTGGATGAACAAATTATTTTCTCCCTGTTCCATGACCACAAATTGTTCTCCAGAATTTTATCATGTTGGTTTTTATTTGTTTGTTTCTTTGGAAAGGAGAACATGAAGAGAGTATTGTTGAATCATCACACATATATGCTAACAGAAAAAAAATCATCTAACAGATGTTCCACCACCCCCCTAAAAAACGATGTTCCCCCACTCTTAGTGACCTCAAAAACTTTACTTAGCAAAATAATTACAAAGTGGTTATTGGCATTAAGTGCAAGATTTTAAAATTGCCAAAATAAAGCAAGTATTTGATAAACATTTCCATATACATGTTTGAAATTACTGTTGATTAGATGACTTAGTAAAATTAAACAGAATATTTTGAAGGCAGAAACATTGTGAATTGGATATTTTTAAAAAATCTGCCAAATAATACTACAGTTTTCAACATTTTGAATTTATACCTTTAGTATACCTTTAGTTCATGTTTTCATGGAAAATCACAAAATGTTGACAAGAGGTGACTGGTAAATACAGGTGTGCATAGGGGCACCTTTTCCCTCTTCCCACCCCTGAAACAGACATACCTTCAAATGAAGCTATTATTGACATATTTTCTCTAACTGAGGATTTTTTTTTTATTATTATTTATTTATTTATTTATTTTTAAATTTTTATTTATTTGACAGATCACAAATAGGCAGAGAGGCAGGCAGAGAGAGGGAGAAGCAGGCTCCCTGCTGAGCAGAGAGCCCGATGAGGGGCTCGATCCTAGGACCCCGAGATCATGACCTGGGCCAAAGGCAGAGGGTTAACCCACTGAGCCACCCAGGCACCCCTGAGGATGGTTTATGATCCCTGTGGCAGGGCATAAGTAGTCCAAACATTTTCAGAGGTCCATATTTATGTATATGGCACCAATCTGCCCGGACGTTAAATCGTACAAGAGACAGTATGGCATAATGAAAAGTATCCTAAATAAGAAGTAACAGGGTCTGGGATCAAATCCCTTAGTTTTAATAAGAGTAATGACCTTGATCAAATCTTCTACCCTTCTGAGCTTCATTTTCCTAATTGACAAAATTAATGTGGAAAAGGAGAGGAAATAAATGAACTTGCAGAGAGTGATCCAGGAGAGATGTATACATTGTTAAGCACCCCCAGACAATATTTGATGTCTAGCCCATTGTCTTGTGGATAATTAATACTTAATTTACACACCAAAGAAACATTTTCCTATTTTAAAACAGAGGCTGCAATTTAGTTAGCCAAATGTGGCCTGTGGAGGTCTTTTCTTTGACTCCCGCTGGGTTTCAACAAAGTTTTAAAGCAACAGTGGAAACTGAGGAAAAGTCACATCATAATCTGGGTTTGCAACTGCTACTAAAAACCTGAAAATTTTTGCCTTGTGACTCTATGGTTCCACCTGGAAGATTTCTGCTAGAGCTGATGAGTTTGGCCCGTTATACACATTCTCCACAGTGTACACCAGCCCTAAACATGACCCTGACCTTGAGACTTAATGTCAGTTTCCATTCATTTCATGTCTATTTTTATTTTTCATATAATAGAGAATATTTTTTTTTTCTTGAGCCTCCTTTAAAAGTAGGGAAATGAAATCCAGCCATAGAAGATGGCTTGCTTCAAGGAAATGAGCATGAGCACCTTTGTTTGTGAAAGTGTTTGCTATGTCCTACCTGGTTGTCTTCAGTCGTTTACCTTACCTAAAGGCCCCCTTCAGCCCCTGGAGACTTTGTGCCTGCTTGAGAAGATTGTCACCACCTTTCCAGAATTAATACAGTAGAAAGATGTCAAAACTACTTAGGATTTTATTTACTAGATTGACTAATGTATAAAGTCATTTAACTCTTCTGGGCTTCAGAGTCCTCTTGTGTAAAACAAAAAGCCTGGGCTAAGTGATCTCTAAGGCACCGCTCAGCTTCAAATGCCATGATGTTAAAGTTTTAATTCTTGTAACGAAGCCTTCATGACATAACCATCATAAATATATACCCTGTTAAAAGTAGCCATCATGATTTTTCCTCCAACCTAAGGCAGATTTCAGTGACTACATCCATCCATTTTTCATCTTGACAGTGTATATTGTGGATATCATGGCTTCAGAATGAAAACACCATTCAGATTCAATGTGTGCCTTTAAAATGCACTGATGTTGTGCATTTGTAGCCTTGAACAATTTGTCATGACCCTGGCAAGTCCTCTTTGCTGTAAGCTGCACTTCAAGTTCTTTGCTACTAATAATAGCTAAAGTACTAAATCTCACTAAATGGAGAATCAGAGCAGATTCAAGGTATTACCAAGAGCAAGCTAACTGCATTCTCATAAAACCTGATACAATTTTTGAATGGAAAACATAAACAAGTGACACACCCCCATCATAATTTCCACTGGACCAAGAGTCATTGCTGGGGAACTTTAAAAATATCAATGCCTGGTTCATATCCCCAGAGGTTCTGACTTAATTGGTCTGGTGTGCAGCCTGGAAAAAAAATAAAATTTAAAGCATCTCAAATGATGCTAATGTAAAAACCCTCATCTAATAAAAATATTGTTTGTAGACTGTAAGCAATAGCCAGGTTACCCAGACAGAAGTTTGAGAATATACTACAGTGACTTTAACTTCATCTTTTTCTTAGTGTCTGCTCTTCTGTTCAGAATCTAACATGCTTGATTATATCATGTAAAATTGTTTCCATGTTGGACAATGGAGAAGTTTGGGGGTAATTATATAATTATTTTTTAGTAACTCCTTGGGGATTATTTTCTGATATGAGCTAGAGTTTCATGTTAAAGTTTCATCCCAGATTTATTAAGTAGCGTAATTTTTATGATGACGTTTGTTTCAAATACTTGACAATAACATCATAGTTTTTTGAGTTAGCTAAAGAAAATGGTATTGAACTTAAATAATTCAAAAAGTTGATCATTAAACTGCATAGATTTTTAGTTTATAGACAGTGAATTCTCCCCACGGGTCAAAAAAAAAAAAAAGGTCCAATAACTTCTAGAACACTTACATGAAAACTGTGCCCAAGAGACTCTTCTCTGTTGTTCCATATGTTATGTTTAGACATCCTGTCTACAGGAGGTAGAAGTGAGAGTTATAAAGGAAGTGACTCCAGAAGTTACCTAGCTCTGCAGTTTTATTTTACAAATAAAAATTTGAGGTTCTTTGTTCCAAGTGATTTGTCCCTATTAGTAGATGGCAAAAGCGGAATTCCCATCCATATTCTAGTCTAGGATTCCTTCTTCTATACAATCAGAATCCCACAAATTTACCTCTTTTTTCCATGAAACATCCATTCTGCCATTTTTACTTGTCCTAGAGTTGTGATGGAACATGATACATATTGATGTGTCTTAAACAATGATACTTGAATGCTGTGCTATCTTTGCATATGATATATACATCCTGATTTAGAAGATAAGAAGTCAGTATAGGTTTACTTGGATTTCTGTATAATTAGTTTCCAAAGTAAATATGTTGATCACATCTTTGGTTGATTATTATGGTCTTCTACTGCTGTTATACTAATACTTTTCCCATCTCCAACTGGCTTTACTTTTTGCAGCTTTGAGCAGTAATTCAGTCCCCTACGCCTCCCTGATTGGCTCTGTGTCCTCCCTCTCTAGCCAAACCACCACTCAGTCCATATATGATAATAACTCTCTCCCACGATTCGCTCGAAAAGGTCTAAACATCTTTGTCTCTTTATTTTCTCTGTTAAAGCACTGTAATGGATGTCTACATCAGTCCATTTCCATTTCCAGATAAGCCTAGAGTCTGTTGTGCTTTTGCATTTCCATTCTTGTCCTTGGGGGTGCCTCATCTGGATAAGATCACTTTAATTAAGATCACTTTAATTGTTACCCACCTACTCCCTCCACAGAATGTAAATTAGTTTGATTCCACCATTTATATGGAAAAGTTCCAGAAGTGGGCTCCAACATTTTGGTCCAAAGACCTAATTATATCTGCAACAAAGAGTTTCTATTTCTAAGCCAACTCATTTTTATGAGATCTTCCATTAATATTATAGTTGACTGGAAGCTATAAACACTAAAACACCACCTATTATAACCTTGTATTAAAATGATTATCTGGAAGAAGTGAAAGAGATTTTTATTTAACTTACCAGAACCATTGATAATTTGACATTTGAGATCATGGAACTTACTGGGTGGCTTTCAATAAGTGGCACAATTTCTAAAATGCCCATAAATAATCACATGTCTTGCTGACTTAATGGTCACTATTCCATAACCTAATACCTTCCAAAGAGTCCCAGGACAGCAGTGTCAACATGGCCTCCAGTTTGAGCTCCTCCCCCATTCTTTTTCCTTTTCAGAGTCTTCCCTGGGGGCATGCTAGTTCAAGTTTTTCTAGCCAGCTGGAATTTTTATCCCTAAGACATGAGTCAGCGATGTTCTTTCATGGTACTCTTTAAAATTTAATAACAGAGAAATAGAATGTACATCACGTGAAAAGTGAGAAAACAGTGGAAAGACACAGGAATCACCAAAATTAGTGGTGGATTATTTTAAACAGAATTTGTGAAACTAATTTATCACTTCAGCTGGCAGACTGAACTAAGATGTGCTGTCCCTGTCACTGCTTTCTTTCTTTTTCCACCCCCTTTCCCTCCCTGTCCTTTCACCCTCTAGTCACTCTCCTGCTTTCATTTCCCATTTGTGGACAAAGATGTTTACACCTGAAGTAGATTGTAGGTTTTACTGGTGGTTGAATAATGGGGACCTGGGGCAAATACCACAAAGTTGTTAGTGTGGCCATTTATAAGTGTCCAGGTGAAGGCCATAACCCCAACCTCTACAATCTGCTACTAGTGGAAACATTTTTGAACCTCAGTTTGGTGTCTGATTTTGTCATTAGTGATTATCGTCTATGAACTGTGGTGCATGTCATTCTTTGTGTCCATGTTTGCATGTGAATGTCAGTCACCTCCAGGTCTGTGAAATATTAAAGCAATCTTAATCAAGTCTCAATGTCTAGTGAATCCTCTAAAAACTTACAACATTTTTATCAGTCCTTTAAAAAAAGTATATCAGACTATCCATTTCATTTTTTTAACAATTTCTTTCTATTTTATTTTCTTTACATCATCATTTCCTTTGCAGGTTCAGATGATTCCGGTTACCCTGGTAACCTTCATTCTTCAAGTTAGTTTTCCTTGATTATGCATAAATCACTTTATGTTTCCTATCAAGCTACTACTCTTTCCCTTTTAGGCCTTTCTCAGTGTCTGTTTTCTTAGTTCACTTTACACCATTTAATTCCACACGATTTCCATTTCACACAGTGCAGGAGAAGGAGTTTGAAATGACGTAACAGTCATTACTCAAAGCAGAAGTTGACATCAAGCCCGACTGTCAGTTTTCTCCGCTAGCTGACTGCATCGATTCATAGCACAATAACGCTTTCTTTTACACTAGGAGTGTTAGTTTGCGGATTATGCTTGGTGACTTTTCATTTGGCTACAAAATTCATCCTTCCAGAGCATGTCCTGCTTTGAGTAACCAAACTATCTGCCTGCTTCCTCACATTAAACATCTTTACTACTCACATATTTCAGGCCATTTCTAACGATAGTATTCTCTGTATTTTGGAAGAGTCACCATCATTTTCATTTGTTTTCAAATGTGTTTCTTCTTTCCTTTTAATAGGTATGGCTAGCCATCCTCCAATTCCTATCTTGGAACTTGCAGATCACATTGAAAGGTTGAAAGCAAATGACAACTTGAAGTTTTCCCAGGAATATGAGGTATTTCAGTGTACTTATCCTTGAAAGTAATTTCAAGAGTTGCCACCCTCTTCTTTTTACTCTATTCTTAAAAACTGACTTCATTCGTGTTTTTTTTTCTTTTAAATATGACACTGAATCAGATAGAAAAGTTGATAGTAAATAGGCAATTGAAAAGTGTCTACATAATCAATATAGTACTTGTAGTTTTAAGACGTGTTGAGTATTTTATATTCAGTCTTACTTAATGAGGTTGATTTTCTTTTCTGGTTTTAAGTCCATAGGATATATTGACTTGATAAGCTTTTTTGTATACCAGATGGGTGCTAAATATTGAATGAATTAATTCATGGCCAGAAGCCTCCCTGAAAAAGAGAGATGACAGGGAATACGTCGATTTCTCTGTATAGTTTTCCTTGACCTGAAAACCCTTTAATAATGTACACACATGTATATGCATTATTTTACCCTTCAGTCTTAAAATAATGCTAGAATTAATATTAAGATCATAATATGTTCCTGGAAAGTTGCCTATTTAGTATCTTAAAATATAGTATACTTACATAATATCTTAAAATTCCAGAATCCTTATAAGTTCTGTGTGAGTTATTGATGAAAGTAAATGAAAAGTCTTCATATATTTGTGTGTATTTGGATATTGTGGTATTTATCAAGCAGAAAGTTTTTAAACTGGATATTTCTGGCATTGCTCAATAACAGGAACTCATACTGAGACCAGCTCATGAAGTGATAACTGAGCCACCATTATTCTTTTTGTTCAAATTTGACTTAGTACAAGATAAAAAAGTACCAAAAAAAGTCTTGTTGTTGTGCCAAACAACAAAAGATTGTTGGGTACCTGAGCAGTCCAAATACTGCCATAATGAGTTTCTATTGATTTGCTTAATGGGAAAGTCTTAAAACACATCCTTGTTACCCCTCTTGGTTTCTGTTGTATCAGCTTTTTTTTTTCAAGGTTTTATTTAAATTCTCGTTAGTTAACATACAGTCTATTAGTAGTTTCTGGTGTAAAATTTAGTGATTCACCACTTGTATACAACACCCAGTGCTCATCGCCACAAGTGCCTGTTATACCAATTTTAAATGTGGCTTTTGAACTAGGTGATTTCTTAGTTCCTACCACTTCTAATATTCTTAAAGGATTCTTTTTTTAAAGATTATTTATTTATTTCAGAGATAGAGAGAGAAAGATATTATGTGTGTTCAACTGTGCACACTAATGGGGGGAGGGACAGAGGGAGAGAATCTTCAAGTAGACTCCCTGCTGAACATAGAGCCCATTGCAGGACTCCATCTCAGAACCCATGAGATCATGGCCTGAGCCAAACCAAGAGTTGGATGCTCAATTAACTGAGGCATCCAGGTGCCCTGAGTTCTAACATTCTCCCCTTTCAGAGAGAACCTCTAAGAGGATCCCCATCCTCAAGTGGCTAGATGGGTATCAAGTATGTGAAGAAGATCCATGTAAGAAAATCTGAAGCAGTGGGGCCTGTGGCAATCTGGATATTTGCATGGACTTTCTGAAGTCTTCAAATTGTCAGTTTTTCATTATTTTAAATTATTGTGCTAAGCAAAACATATTTGTAGCCCCATAGACCTCTACCCTTAATATCCAGATAGCCTTTTTATTCTGTTTGAATATCCAGCATCTTTGTCAACTATTCAATAGAACACAAAGGGACTATATTTTTCTGATTTGCCAAGATATCTATCTATCTATCTATCTATCTATCTATCTATATTAATTCTGTTCCCAGAATTCATAAGAATACTGGTAATTTTAGGAAACTCACATTGGGTTGTGAATTGTGTTATTTTCTCAAATTGTCTGCTTCTTATTCCTTCCCTGTTCTTCTTGGTCATAATGGCTATTTTTAGATTATGTAGTTTTTTAAAAACGGTTTCTGCAGGTTCTAGTTTAGGGCTTGAGGCTGCAAATTGAGTTTAAAAAAGAAAATAACCAAATCAGATGATATGTGCTACCTGAGACAACATAAAGAAACATTTAGAAATCTTTTACCTTTTCAACCTTCTCTTTATTGTTATCAGGGCTCTTCTTATTCTCTTGCTATGTGCTATTTTCTTCATGGCCCCACTTTAATACTTGATTTGAGATTTTGGGTGATATAATGGGTTACAAAAAATTAAAAATTGATAGCTAAACCTAAAAGTAATTCACGCTCTATCAATATAACTTTAAACCACAGACAATATTTGCATCATTCATGAAATCTGTTATATACATTAACTACAGTAACCAGCTTCCTTTTAAAATGGAATTTCTCTAGAAATACCACACATAAAGATACTGTAATGGTACTCATTTAGCCTTTAAGTCAGAAGTGCTCCTTAAAAGTAGTTATGAACTGCATGCTGTCAATGTTCCCATTAAAAACTCCCCCAGTAGCCCTTGACATGATAGCCCACACTGACTTTCACCATTTATCATGACGATGGTCTGTGATTAAAGCTCCCTGGGCATGAATTGACTCTACTGTGCCTTAACAGCCATGAAGGAGATATTTAAGTGTTTTATTCATTTGTGATAATAAGATAAAGACCTCTATGTAATATTTTAGGCCACAGAGCAACACTTCCAAAAAAATTTTTATTTTACTTGTTATCTTTCATATAAATATGAATAGATTTTTTAAACTAGTTTTTAGTGAAGAAAATGGAAGAAAGACAAGGCACATTATCTTCAAACATCTAATTATTTTGGCATAATCACTGTGAATTAATGATTACTCGACCTCTCAAGAGGCATGACACTAAATTTTTTACTCTAAGACTGAAACAGAGGTTAGAGTCATGGAGGCTGTTTACATTGATTCTGAGGTCAGAATAGGAGTAAATAGATTAAGATTACCAGCATTATTAGATCATGTGAGAACTTCCTTTATTGTAAAGGAAATTGGGCTCAGACATTGAATTTAATGACACCTGGGAGAAAGAACTTGAGAAATTAGTAGCAAGAACACTCCATCTTGGAAATATTTATAAACACTTCCGGTTTCCATTTTCTGATATGTGACTATAAAGTTTCACTAGAATTTAAGTAGCCAGAATTTGAGGATGCGATCTAGAATGCGGGGAGTAAAATTTTCCCGAAAGTTGGTATCTGTCAAAGCCATTGCATTAGCTGTTGAATCTTTGAACTGTTTCAGAATAGTATATATGGGTCTCACCAAACAAAGACTTAGCTAATGACTGTGAATCTTTTGGAAGTGTAATTAAAATTCAGATTTCTGGTCCTAACACCAGGTATGCTGGTGCAGTAAGTCAGCCATGATAACCAGGAATGTCTGTTTTATTTATTTTTCCCCTTTCATTGAGATGTAATTGACATATAACATTTTACTAGTTTGGGGTATACAACATAATGATTTGATATATATGTATATGTGTGTGTGTGTGTGTGTGTGTGTGTAATACACAATGAATACTGCAATTAGTTAACATCTATCACCTTATATAATTACAAATTTTTCTTATGGGAACTTTTAAGATCTATCTTCTTAGCAACTTTCAAATATAAAATATTATTTACTCTAGTCATCTTGTTATACAATATGTCCCCAGGACTTATTTATTTTATAATTGGAAGTTTGTACCTTTTAACCACCCTTAACCCTTTTGCCCTATCTCCCCACTCCACCCCAACCTCTGGCAGCTACCAATCTGTTCTCTATTTCTGAGTTTGTTTTTTTAAGATTCCATGTATAAGTGAGATCATACTTATCTTCCTCTGTGCTTATCTTTCTCTGTCTGACTTATTTCATTTGGTATATTGCCTTCAGGATCCATCCATGTTGTCACAAATGACAGAATTTCCTTCTTTTTTATGAATGAAATATATATATGTGTATATATATATATACACATATATATATAAGAAAATGTTATATATATATATAACATTTTATTGATCTATTAGTCCATCAATGGACACTCAAACTGTCCCCATGTCTTGGCTATTGTAAATAATGCCACAGTGGATATGAGGATACAGATAGCTCTTCTTCAACTTACATTCCCACTGACAGTGCACAAGGGCTCTCTTTTCTCCACATCCTTGCCAATATTTATTTCTTGTCTTTTTGATGCCAGTCATTCTCAAAGGTGAGAGGGGATACTTCATTGTACTTTGATTTGCAATTCCCTGGTAATTAGTGATGTTGAGCACATTTTCATGTATCTGTTGACAATGTGTATGTCTTCTATGGAAAAATGTGCGTTCAGATCCTCTGCCTATTTTTTAATTGGCTTGGATTTTTTTTTTTAATTTTGTTTTTGTTTTTGCTATTGGGTGATATGAGTTCTTTGTACATTTGAAGTAGTGACTCCTTGTTAGATATATAATTTTTGAATATTTTCTCCTAGGTAATGTCCATTTTAAAAGAGCAGTTTAGGTGACTTTGATGCAGGTGCTCTGAAGACTTTAATTTAAGAAACATCATTGGTTTAGGGTAATATATGACAGAGCATCATCCTCCAGTTTTCATTTCAGGAACCCCTGAAATAGCAAATAAACCGATGTTTAAGATTCATTTGACATGCATCAGAGTCAATATTAACATTATCAATACCGTATACATAAATCCTATTTTATTAGACTGACCATAAGTAACAAGCTCCAACAGATTGTGTAAGGGGGAAAAAGAGGAGTTTGCTTTATTTATTATAAATTATCTTTTACAGATTTATTTATTATAAATTATCTATGATAGAGCCAAAGGCTAACAATATAGATATGCTTCAAGAACTGTTGTCTGGATTTCCTGACATCCTCTTTAAAGTTTTCATCCTTGTGTTTTTATCGGGACTGACCTCATTTTTCCCCTTGTGAGGCCAACTTCTTTTGTCTCTCCCATCCACATATAGAAAATATGACCTCTGATCATGTTTCCATTAACAAAGCATGCTCCTGAAGAAAGACACCTTTTTTTTTTTTTTCCAGTCAAGTTCCAAATGCCAGAGAACAAACTCTGAACTCCAGTTAAATCATTTTGTTATGGAAACACATATGAGGACATAGCTACTAACAGTCCACCCATATACAAATTTCTCCTTCCTTGGATTAGAAAGAGGGAAGTTATTATGGAAAGGGGCTTGTGAGCGGGAAGGAAGAACCAATAATTATCAACCAAAGTGTTACAAAAAAGCACTATGCTAAGTTATGGGAGGAATACAGAAGTTATAAGAAACCTTTACTTCCGAGAAGTCTAGCAGGCAAAATCAAATATATACATGCAAAAGTAATAAAAAGAACACCAAGTTGCTAATCTCAAATACTACTGGAATGAAATGGAATGCTGTTGGGATTTAACAAAGATCAGAGTGAGATGAGGAACTGGGAACAGCATTGAAGAAAAGGTAGTTTTGGTAGTGGAACTAGGAAGAAAAAGACTGAGTGAGTACCATTTTGTGGAGGGAAGGATCAAAGGTACATTTAAAGATGCTCTGTAGTTTTATGTTCAAAGTATGGACTACAGAACAGCAGCATTCACATCACTGGGAGCTTGTAGAAATGCAGAACTTTAGGCACTAGCCCAAACCTACTGAGACAGAATCTGCATTTTAACAAGACACCCTAGTGTATGTAGAGTCAGGGGAAGCACTAAGGATACTTGCTATGATGGAGCAAATAGTTTCTTGTGGAGAGTAGGGCGAAATGAAGTCAGGAAAGTAAAGTGGGCCAAGAATTATAATGAGCTTTCGTTGCCAGACTTACCATTGGCAAGCATGGGTGGATTAATGGTGGAAAGAATATGAATGTGGGCTTTGGACTCAGATAAATTTGTATTCTGATTTGAATACTTGGTATGCCTGTAGCTTTGCACAATAATATAACCCTATCAGTTTCTCATCTGTAAAATCTGTTGCTATGAGAATTAGGGAATATGTGTGTATATATGTGTGAATTTCAGGACACACATGAAGTGTGTGTGTGTGTGTGTGTGTGTGTGTGTGTGTGTGTAAAAGAAGGGGGTCAATAATGACAGCTGAAAAGTTGCACTATTTTTACATAGCTGATGAAAGATTTTGTAGAGAGGTAATTTTATGCATTTATTAATAAATTGTGTTAAGTATGCTCCCTCATTGAACAGACATGTCAATGAAAAATTATAATAAAATATAATCAGTCCTATGCCAAAAGTGTTTCACAGTATGATGAGAAAACAGAGCACACTTGCATGGCGGTTTATTGGAAAATTAATCTTACAGCAATGTATATAATGGAAATAAAGGAGAAACTGGAGACAGGAAGAACAACTAGGGGGGTGTAAATCGATTCTTACATGTTCAAATTACTTAAACATGCAAATAACATTGTTAGAATTCTCACTTCTGCACATGGGTGCCACAATCCTTTGTATTGTGAGAAGCTAATGACTTGGAAACAGCTTTATCTCTTGGTTATATAGATAAGTCCCTTCTTTTCTACAGCATTGGTTCACTGTTGACTGGTTGTATTTGCTCCACCCCCATTGGTCAAGACCCCTACACAGAGGCAACCCAGTGGTCACTAGCAAGAAAAGTTATAATGTCAGAGATGTGAAACCATCTCCCAATTTGGTCTTCAAGTTGCAGTTCCCCATAGAAATAATGCCCAATATCAATACTTCAGGTATGATGTACTGTAGGTACTTTATACATTTTATACCTGAATTGAGACAATAACCTCCTTTTAAATATAGTCACAACTTCACACTTCCTTCCAAATTCCTAACAGCTGACTTACAAATAGACATAGTTACCCAACATCTAATTTAAAATTAATCATCACTACCTCTTTGAGTAGTGTTGTCTTAAACACACACACTAAAGCTAGTCTGAAGAGCAGTCTTTTTGTTGGATCAGCGCAGAATGAGAAACTGTGATTCTCGAAGGCCGACCTTTGACCTATTTTGTTCTCACCACAAAAACCCAGTCCCAGCGTCCTTGCTGCCATCTATGGATGTGTATTATCTTTATCTCAGCGCTCAAGTGTCCTCCACCGTTTAGCATCCAGATGGGCTGAGATTGTCTTCCTGTGCTCATGGCAACACTCTCGCATCTCCTGTCTGCACAGATGATAATGAGCCTTTTATCTGAAGCATTCCAGATAGCGGTGTCCTGTCCTTCTGGTTTAATAACAGCATGTATGTGCACCTTTGTCTAGAAGGCTAAAATCTTCACAACACTCTAGTGAGACAGGTAACAGAAAAAGATACATTCTTTCCTTCATGAGTAATGAAGTATATCAAGACGGTGCAAAGAACATATATATTTAGACACATTAAAAAATGTTGCTTGTGTCATCTTTTTAAGTGCTGAGAGCTGAAATAGACCACAGAGACCATGTGGTTGAAACTTTCCATCTCAGAAGTAAAGAAAAAGAGTTGAGAAGGGAGTGACTTGCTCAAGGTCATACATGTGCCTGGAATAGGTCTGAGCCAGGCCACAAACTTCCTTCTTATTGTTAAAAGGATACTGTACCTTAACCCACCTGCTCTAAAGACCTAAATATTTTACTGTTTGTTTCTTACTGTGGCCTGATTTACAGGGTCCAGAAGCCTAAGTCTTCAACTAGATCAATATTTATACTGAAAATTTCTATGAAAATGTCATGGGTACTAGCTTATACTCCATGCCTATTCCTGGGAAAACCCAGAGGTTTTCCTGACATGCTTCCTTATGGCATTTCTTTTCTCCATAGACCATTTCTTCATTCCCAGAGGTAAATATTATATTTCTTTATAGAAGGACAAAATTGTCATCAAAAGAGTAACCACAGAAGAGAATATTCTATTTTCCCTAGAAATAGGCTTTTGGTATATTTGACCGTGTGTTCCAGAGTGAGGCCTAAATGTAGGGCTAAAGCCTTCATTACTAAATGTTTCATAAACCTCCAAGCATTCATAATGCAAAACCACTTGTCATTTCTGTTTTTAATTAGTTTATAATTTATGTGTAAACTCATGAGGATGGACATGCATTAGAGCATTACACAGATAAAAATAAAAAAACTAGACACACACACACAGAGAGACTTTTTCCCAGCTTTGAAAGCACTGCAACTTTCTAAAGTAAGAAAGTAGTATGACAGAGATCTGTTTTCATTTCTTATGTAAAGTTGAACAGTAGAATAGACCAGGGAAAAGCCTTCATTTTTAAACATTAGTGACACATGAGTCACATGAGATAATTTTTTTTTAATTTTGAGCAAATTATGGTAGTTTGTATAATGGAATGAGAAAAAAAAAGACTTCATAAAATAAAAAGTAGTAACACGTTTTTTATACTGGGACGGATGAACCAACTGCCTTCATGGGAATGAAAGGATAAGTTTATAATTCCAAGGTAGAATCTCCTGGTATTCTAAGACAGGGAGCTTGGGTGAGAAAGGTGCTACCCATTCCCTTAAGTACATTTTCCATATTGGGTCCAAACCCCTCGACTGCCATTCAGGGCCCTCTGCTCATTGAGCTAATGATGGGAATAGTGTGGCACAGTGGCTAAGGGTACAGGTGCTGGCATCAGTCTGCCTACGGTTGGACCCTGGATCAAGCTATGTGACCTTATAATTGAACCTCTCTATTTTACTTTTTTCATCTCTGCAAAGGAAGTAATCATAGTACTTACCTCCTATGTAATTAAAAATAAATTGATATGCGTGAAATACTTAGCAGAGTCCCTGATACAAGTGCTTACTCGTCTTAGTAGCTGTTTCATCAAATACATACCATCACTTTTAAGATGCACATCAATTTCAGAGATGTTAAAATGTGGGAAAAAAAAAAAATCCTGTATTAGGACTCAGTGAAACCGTGGACTCTTCCCATCCCTCGCATTGGTCAAATCCATAGGAATTGGTTTATTTCGGTAAAATAAACAATACTAAGAGAAGAAAAAAAAAAAGAAAGAAAGAAAACTTGTTAATTTATTGCAGTGTAGTTAGCACTTACTATGTTGCCTTTTCTTTTATTCAGATCATCCCCTGTGTTAGAATATAAGCTTCTCCTGGTCAGGCGTTTATGCTTTCTCGGCATGCTGCCAGCCACACAGTGGCAAGCCCACCGCTGGTCATGCAGCAGATTATTAAACAAAATGTGTGTCTGGATCGATTTCTCACTAAATTTACAGTTCACAGATACTTTTGTTGTGATCACAATTGCTAGTACCAGCAACAGGAGCAAAAAGAACAAAGAATGTCTTTCTCTAAAAAGAGCTGCTTTTCTCAGTTGACATCCCAGCTGATGTATCAGCAGTGAAGCCTTATTTCAGAACTTTTCTCTCAGAAAATAGACTGTTATTCTCTCTAGACAGTACAGAAGTGAATACATTTTAATACAGACCCCCTCAGATTTAACACAAAACTACCTACTGATTAAACTCCCACTACAGTTTTTTATAGTAAAGATAGGCCTGCCAGTTGCCAATCTAAGAAGACGGGTTTTTTTGGTTTTGCGTGTTTGTTTTTGTTTTTTGGTTCATAGCTAGGAACCAGCTTCACCAAGTAAGATACAAAAGTACACAGTCCCTTCTCAGCTGGCTACCATTCTGCATCTTGTAAGCAAATCTAGTAGGACACAAAGAAACAGCAGTCCACCTTAGAAGAAACACATCCCAAACCAGGGTGTGCCTATGTGTTTAGTCTTTTATTCTCTTTGAAATTCTGTACTTATTAGAACTTAAATTGCAACCAAACCAAATTTTCAAGTTTCAAAGCTAATTTTTATTTGAACTTTTGAAATATTCTTGTGCTCAATTTTTTTTTTTTAATTTCAAACATTTTCCTTACCAATATTAAATTCCCTATTTTTCATACTTGGACCTTTAATGTTTTGTTTTTCTTTTTTTTTTTCCCTTCTGGGAGTCATGCTCATCTAGAGGGAAAGTCCTACAACTCCAGTTTTGTTTCTCAATCACTATTCGCACACAAGTTCACCATAACTAATTGGCCCTTGACCATCACTGGACATTGTCCAAATCGTCTTTCCACCTGCTCCCATGTGGAGCTCAAAGCTCTCAGGAAACAATTAATCCTGAAGTATTTCTAGTGCCAAAACAAGCTTTCAACTTCAAAGAAACTGTAGCAAGAACTAAAAAAGAGGCTTTTTTTTTCTGTTTTATTTTGATTTTAAAATGGAGTTGCAGTTTTAGGGCGAGAGTGGTGTGTTCATGTAGAGAGAAACAGTATCAGATGCTGGGGAGAGCCTTGGAAGTCAAGGAAAATAAGGCTCATATTTAGACTCTGCCAGTTAGTCACTGTGCTGCTCTACTCTGAACAAGTGACTTCACCTCTTGTGCACTGATTCTCTCTTACTTAAGATGAGGATATTAACCTACTCATAAGGTTGTTATGACAATGACTATATGTCAGGTGCCTTGCTTCTTTGTCTCTCTGTACAAAGCAGACTCATAGGAAACAGTAGTGGCCCTCAGTACTGTGAACTTTAAACTCAAGACCTACCTGTTAGTCATTTAATAACACTGCATTTTTTCCCAAGTTGTTTTATTTGTATAAGAGTCCCTTCTTCTTTTCCCAAAAATGGGCTCTATGAAAGCAATTAGAAGGTGAGCAGTGATGAAATTGGATGGTGGTTATGATATTTGCATGTTCTTTTCATATTTTGTATGTAATGGAATTTTTGGAAATTAAATCCACATGAAGTACCTAGAAAAGCTCATTTTCACTGAGGAGTAGAACCTGCCTTGGGTCTCTGCTGTGAATCCAAATGCCCCTAGACAAGCTATTTAACTCCCCCAATCTCAGTTTCCTTATTTATAAGAGAAGCGGTTGGAATGCCTTCATTTGTTTGATAAACATTTACTTGGAAGTAAGAAAAAAAAAAGTCAAGAAACAAGTTTTGCTCTGGATAAGTCCATAGTCTTCCAGGAAAAAAAAAAAAAAAAAAAAAAAAAGAAAAAAAGGGGAAATAAAAGGAAATAGTCTTCAAGAAAAAAAAAAAAAAAAAAAAAAAGAGGAAAAAAGTGGTAATTATACGACATGGTGATGGTGAGAGGGGAAAATTTAAGAAGGGACAGTACTGAAGTTTTTCCAGAGAGCATGCAAGTTAGACTCACTGAAGTTTGCTAGGATTGCAAGATCCCAGGCTAAGGGAGATCACACGCAAAGGCATGGAGATGAGAAGGGACATGGCTTATTCAAGGGACTCCAGTGTGTTCTGTGCTTGTCACTGCAAAATCAGGGTCATGCTGCTCAGAGGTGAGACAGGAAAGTTGATTATACTCTTGAAAAGTAGTAACATCAACACTAAGGGGTCTGTGCTAGGTGATCTTAAAAGTACTCTCAAGTCATAGAAATGATTTCCTGTCTCTACTACTAAAGCTGTAAGTAACCCCCCCGCCCCGAAATCAAATGAATCCATCTATATCTATGGCACTCGTGAGCACAGCTTTGGAGAGAATTTGAACAATGCTGCAGGAAGGGATTGGGGCCAGGAGAGCCTATTGCTGCCCCACATAATAGGAATGTCGTTACTTATTTCTTTTTAGATGTAAGAAAAAGTGTGGTAGTATTATTTGCCATGATTTTTCTACTCTGGCTAAACAGTTGGTCATTCTACATGAGGAAAAAAAAAATTGTTGACCATGCCACCATTTTGGGGAGTACAGAGAGGATGAGAGAAAGATGTGAGTGTTAATACATTATATGAACTTATGGATTTAGCAATGCCTTGGGAAACATTAGTCTTTTAGTCATCACAGACATAGCATTTGGTGTATTTGGCTTTAACTAAAAAGTTCAGACATGCAGCATAGTCAGAACTGAGTTATTTCTCACTTACTGAGTATGTTTCCTTAATAGTGGACATTTATCTGTCATTCAAGTTCCAGCCGGAGGCTCATGGAGATTCTTGATTTAATTCATTCTAAGTCCCCTCATCCCCTTATTTCTCCTCCTCCATACCCCTCTCCTCATTCCCTCCTATCCCTTCCCCCATCCCCTCTGTCACCCTAATTCCCTCCCCTCTCTCTCCCCACCTCCCCACTTTCCCCCTTCTTCATCCCTCCCCTCTACTCCCGTCTGCAAAATATTCCTTCATACCTTCTTCTTTGATATTAAACTATATAACATTTTAATATTATGGTGATAATATTACCTAGGGCTTCACAGTCTAGAAAGAGCTTTGCAGCAATAATAATGATAGCAAATGTGTATAGCACTTACCATATGGCAGACATTCTTCACAACATGGTACATATATTAACTCATTCAGTCCTGCCAAATAGGTACTATTAGTATCCTTGTGTTACAAGAGAAGGGACTGAACTGAAACTCAAGGAAGTTAAGTAACTTGTCCAAGGCCATACAGCAGTTAAGTGGCAGCATGGGGATATGAACCCACATGGCTTCATTTCAGAGTCATGTTCTGACTACTATAAATAGTTCCCTTTGGTGTTTCTTCCCACAACCATTTTCATTATAGTCTTAAAATAAGACATTTTATGTCATTATCCACTAAGATGGTTGCATAATATTCATGAGTATTTTCTGGTCCCAAATAAGACCTAGTAGCCTAAATTTCCTTTTTTTTTTTTTTAAGATTTTATTTATTTGACAGACAGAGATCACAAGTAGGCAGAGAGGCAGGCAGAGAGAGAGAGAGAGGAGGAAGCAGGCTCCCTGCTGAGCAGAGAGCCCGATGCGGGGTTCGATCCCAGGACCCTGGGATCATGACCTGAGCCAAAGGCAGAGGCTTTAACCCACTGAGCCACCCAGTGGCCCCATTAGCCCAAATTTCTGATTCATATAATTTTATTTTTGTTTTTCAATATCATGGACATTTTTGAACAACAAAAAAGGACTTGGTTTCCTCTGGGTAAGAAACTTTATAACCAGCCTCCCCCTTATGTTCTTTTTTATTTTATTGTTTTATAAATTAGCAAGTTTAAAAATGATGTAAGGTACAGTTTATACCTGAAAACAACAAAAACAACAAAAAAAACCAGCATTGCACTCTAATGGACTAGAAACCATCAATTCATCAAGTTGACTCTATAAATTTTCCTACATAATGGTGACAGCATTTGTTTTCTGATCTTGACCAATTCCCTGGGTAAATAAAGTGGAGAGAAAGCAGAAGCAAATGTTGGAAGGATTACAAGATATAAAGACCCAGTTTTAACTCTCTTAGAGAATTGTTAATATTGACTTGTTCTTGTCTTGACATTTTAAACTATAGACCAGAGTCTACTTACTTGTTTTAACCTGAATATTAAAAGAAGAGAAGACTTAAATGTTGACAAAATGCCCTCTTCTCTACATATCACCAAATTTCGACTTAATTTAGATAAGACCCATGCATGATGAAAGGAAAACTTGTTCACTACGATAAATTTTGTAAATATATTAAACCTATATAAAGTGTCATTTTGCCTGAAGACTTTTAAAAACATCTTTCATCTATGCAAAATCCTGTTTCAAGTTTCTGCAATTTAATTTCATATAAAAGCTGCTAAATGATTTGAGAAGATAAAAGCTGTTAACTTCACAATCCGAAGTTTGCCGTATTTCAAGACGGAAGAGTTATACATACAATTTGCCTACTTATATTTCTTTCCATTAGTTTCAGGGTCCATTGTTGTTGTTTTTGTTTGTTTACTTGTTTGTTTGATTGGTTTTGGTTTTGGTTTCTTTAGCTCTAGCTTTGATTTCTGTGAAATTGAACAGTATGCCAACTAGCATATAATAAGCTAGATTGACGAGGTAGGAGTTTGGCTTCAGATGGATGATTGCACTAGGTAACCTTTTTAGATTCTCTCTTTGTCTAAGCCTGGAATTCTGATTCTCTGATTACTACAAAACACAACTAAAAGTACGGATTATAAAGATAAGGTTCTGAAGCCCAGCTTCCCTTTTTGTTTTCTCATTGTGGTGATGCCTCTACCCACTCCTCACAAGCTTAAGTTCAATCTCTTCTGTTGGTGTTCTATAACTCGGGAGTGCTGACGTGGCTGAAGTGATTGAGAAACCGTAATTAAGATGGTTAACAAACAGTGAAATGCTGCCTCCCTTTGTATTAAGAGCAGTTAGGGTGCTGCATTAGCAAAGGTAGAACTCAGTCTGGTCCCCCCACCCCCTGCCAAGGTAATTAATTGACCTCCTTGTCATCAGTTGAGACATGAGGAGAATAAAAATTTTCAGCCTAGGTATTGGAGTTGGTGGGTGTTGCTGTGCAACTGGGCATTGATTTCCTTTTTTGTTCTTTTCTATTCCTTTCATATTGATCCTCCCTGTCACAGCTCACGGATTCTCCCATTATCTTACGAAAGGGGGAAAAATGAAAAAAGAAAAAGAAAACTGTCCCAAAGTTTCAGAGGTTTGAATTTAGTTTCATAAAGTTTCCACTGTGGAGTTGTATTTGAGGATTCCTAAAATCTTTGAATCTAGTCCACCCCTGTTTTTTCGCCGAAGAGAAGACATTTTTTCCTGGGAAAAAATAAGTGATATGGCTGAATGAGATGTGGCTGAAATCATCTAACCAGTTTTGCATCTAACATTATGCAAAAGCTGATTTTTTTTTAAGTAGACTTCCTAGACAAGAACAAACTGATGAATAAAGAGGGAAGTTTTCTGTAAATAAAGCTATAGTCATACATGTTAAACTTAGGTTATTTAGAAACATCAAAGAAGCTTTGTTTCCTATATGGGTACCCAAATCAAAAACAGTACTAAAAATTTTGGTGGCTATCAATTATTTGATGAAAGGCGATTTCTATTTATTGAAAGGAACAGTGGTTCTTAGCAAAAAAAATACATTTATTTTTCCTTATCATTTTATTAAGATACAATTCATGTATTATAAAATTCACCATCTTAAAATGTACAATTCAGTGGATTTACTTTGAATGGGTATTTTATAAAGATTCAAGGACACCCCCTTTTTGGTGAAGATTTGTATTTCTTTTGTTTGCATTGTTCTTAAACAACTGATGGAGGAAACCAATGACACTAGGGAGTTGTTTGAAGACAGAAGTCTTCAAACAGAAGGGTAGCTTGAGCATGGAAGGCCAGAATTAAGATGAGACAGGTGCCCATCACTATGGGGCAGATTTTATTTGCTTTTTGCCGTACCTGAGTCCCCGATACTACAAAGGATTGCAGTTTTCATTGTTTTACTTGTGAGTCTTCCACTATAATAATAAAAGCTTCTTCAGGGCAAGGAATGTATCATTTTTATCAGGGTATCCTTTTGACTAGCATGGTAATTTTTCTTAAATGAATGTGGGAATGTTTCAAAGATGAAGCAGGAACCTGGTTTGCTTTTTGCAGCTCCCTCTTCCCAAGTGTAACATGATATTGAAATGGACACCATTTATCAACCTATGAATAAAGGTGCTTCAATAGGTTATACTATTACTGAACTGCAGCAGAGATCCTGTGGGAAGAGAGGAACTATGGGCCCATGGAAGTGACAACTTGATGGGCAGTGGTTCTCCATCTAGGTAGGGAATCCACCTTTGGGTTTCCTTGGTGGGCCTCCCTTGGACAGTATATCATTAGAACAGTGCAAGAGATCAAGCTTCCTGACAAGGATTCTGTGCACAGATTCCGTTCACTGCCCTGAATGAAATGAAGGAGTGGAAGAATGCTGGTTGCAGAACTCACTTTTCCTCTACTCATAGTCTATGAAGAAAAGTGATCTGGAGTATTCATATCTCAGAGTCAACTCTAAGAGGAAGAAAAATCACCTTTCCTCAATGCTAAAAATTTAGCAACTTTTACAAAGACTAGTAGTTTCACTATTTATCTCTCTGCAGTTTTATCATTAAAATATTTTCTTTGTTTCCTCAAGACTTCATCTGCTCTTGCTACTCATTTGCTCTTGAAAAGAGTTGTAATCTTTTTGTTTTTGATCTATAATCATTCCTCAGCAACAAATTGTGAAGCCACAGAGCAAAGATTATAATTTTCATTAGAGAATAGACCAATGAACTCTGTGAGACAAAGCTGCTCATTTCTTCCAAATATCCCTGTGAACACAACAGAAGGCAATTCTAAAAATTGGCTATTTCTAAAAAGTGTTCCAAGAACATGAATGTCTGCTTCTTTGGAGATCTCTTTTCTTTTCCAGCTTTGCATTCTGTTCATCTCATACAACAAACTTTCACCGAGTTATTATGGGCCAGGTACTTTGCTAGGCTTTGGGGGCTACAAAGATGAATAATACATAATTGTTGCTCTTAGATTCTGAACCTAAAATTTCCTTCAGTTTTTTTAGCTAACATTAGGCCAAAGCTCCCAAACTAGATTTTGATAAAGATTCCCATATCACGAAGCTGTAAGTTTTACCCCAGTGTAATTCAGCTTGGATTTTAGTCTGTATTTGTTATATTCACCGTGATGGGATTTTTTGGTTTTCTAATATTCAATAAATTCAGTGGTTTAGAAGCCTAATTGGAGTGCTAGAAGCTATCTAAAATCTGTCCTTCAAAGTCTAAATTTGCTAATTTCTTGGACAGAAAAAGAAATCCTTAAAACTTACAGGTTTTTGGACTCATTTTAAAGAAGACTCGTATTTTTCTTTCTCATATTGCATTACCTGAACGTATATTAAGATTAAGGGAACAACATTGTTCTTTATTGTGTTTCTATGGCAGAACTTCTAAATGTTTAACTAGGCTGTGGGAGCAGTTATCAAGCATAGTATTTTGTGTCATAATTTCAACTAATGAATCATTGAACACTAAAAAAAATGACTTCAAACAAAATTTTCTATCTGGATGAAATATGTAACTCCAGAAGGAAATATGAGCTCTTTAAATATCACACAGATCTCTTTCTGTCTGTTCTTCCCTTATTATAAATTGTTGGTTAAGGTAATCTACTTGTATTTTAATATCTATATTGATTAAAGAAGTTTGTCTGTTAGAACACATTTTTATATTTGTTACTTTACCCATGTTACTCTTTATAAGATGGTTTGGCCTCTTTGTATTTTCTTCGCTATCTCATTAAATTATTGAAGTATATCCCCAAATTGGAATAAATAAGATTTATGCTATATAAGGAGAATCAGAACTATAATCTACTGATTATCCTTAATAAACAAAAGATATATGAAAGAAAATGAACACAAATATAATTATACTTATTTTCTGGAATAAAATTCCATTTATTTCACTTCTATTGGATAGCTTGATTGATAATATTTTCAATTTTGAAAAAAGAGTTATTTTTATATAGCATTACTTGTAAATAGACATATACAGAACCCCCTAGTAAGGGTATATCGATTTAAAATTTTCCAACTTTGGCTCTGAGAAGGGATATTTTTATTCCTCTAACATACTCTAGGCCTTATTCAATTTGTGAAACCTTAATGAACTATAGCTTAGCACTGAGTTATTTTCAGTAGTCTTGATAATCAATATAAATTGCAGTAAAGCCAATGAATTTATAACATTATTAGGGAAGGTAATCTGAAGAATGCATTACTCTGTTACCATCAGGTTCAAAATTTTGTTTATAGGGGCGCCTGGGTGGCTCAGTGGGTTAAGCCGCTGCCTTCGGCTCAGGTCATGATCTCAGGGTCCTGGGATCGAGTCCCACATCGGGCTCTCTGCTCGGCGGGGAGCCTGCTTACCTCTCTCTCTCTCTCTCTGCCTGCCTCTCTGCCTACTTGTGATCTCTCTCTGTCAAATAAATAAATAAAATATTTTTAAAAAATTTTTGTTTATATTTTAAGATTTAGCATTATTAATCAGGGGTGAAAGTATAATTACAGAAGAATTGAGTTTCCCAATTTCAAAAGACGTTCATGGAAAATGAGACAGAAATCTGAAATTATTAAAATAATATCTATATATGTTACTTGCACCTGGACTGGGCCCACAGTTTTATAGGCTACAAAGATACATAGTAGACTGTATTTTATTCAGGAACTTACATTATAGTTGGGGAATTAAGAAATTATCAAATGAAAAGAAAAGTTATAATGTTTTTAAATAACTTTAATGAGGAAATGTTACAAGACTAAAGTTCGCTGTGAAATGGATGCTCCACACTATGCCCAACGGTAGTGGGTACATTTGAAAGTGTGGGAGAGGTCTCTAGGTAGGAGTGCATTAGAACAATATAATTTAAGCTGAACCTTGAAAGAAAGCTAGGATTTAGAAAAACAGAAAGGATAAGAATGTTCTCTCCAGACATGAGGTATTCCAGTGTGAAAAAGTAAAAATTGAGAACCTCTGACTTGGACAGATTAAAAAGGAGCCATGGGGAAACACCTGGGTGGCTTACTTGGCTAAGCACTGATTCTTAATTTCAGCTCAGTTCATGATCTCAATGTCATGAGATCGAGCCCCATGTCAGACTCCGTGCTCAGCTTGGAGTCAGCTTGAGATTCTCTGTCTCCTCTCCCTCTGCCCTTCCCCCTACTCTTGCTCTTTCTCTAAATAAATAAATATATAATCTTTTAAAAAAGAGGTGGGGAGCCAACAGCTTGAATTCAGGAATATTCACTAAGACTGACTAGCCAGTTCAACATTTATATTGAGGAGGTGTGCACACGGAAGGACACAATATGGCAAGCTCTGATTTTAAAGAACTTTAAGTTAGTATAGGAAATGAAACAACATAAATGAATATGAGACAAATGTAGAAAGTGCTATGGACATTCCAAATCTCATTACACCCAAAATTTGATGAGTTATTTCAAAGAGAACTCTGTGAGTCTTTCAAGTTTCAGTGTTCACAAACACCTATGTGTTTGGATTACGGTTATTGTTTCTACTTTTGTCTTTGTGCACATAAACTGATTATTGTGAGCTTTCTGTTGTATTTTGTTTAATACCTACTGCATCCTTTAAGTATAAATATGACTCTTTCATTGGCAACATACATTTTGAGCCTCTAACTGTCTCTCTCACAATAGTGAACAGAATACTTGAGACCAGACTGGTAATACAGGATGACAACTGCCATCATTTTGTTATGTTCAGATTCAGTAAACTATAGTTATGTGGTGAAGCAATTCAGCTCTTTGTTAATGACAGATTTATTGAAGACATGCTTTCAGAAGGATTGTACTAGAAATCCTATTAAAGTGCCATCCATTAAACCATTAAGATAGTCATTAAAACTGTTAGTGCGGACTTGTTATCCGTGAGTTATTGGTCTCTCACCATTCTCAGTGGTTTCCGTCAATACTACTCTACCCTTTGTTCTGTTGTGGCTATTCAGTTCCAAGAAATGAAGGCATATCAGCTTTCTCTCTTTTCCTGCAAAATTTTGGGGGTTGAAGTGGGGGTAGGAGAGGTGGTATGGTAGTGAGGGTGGAAATGAGAGAGATTGAAATCCCTGTCCTAATTGTTCCCGATTATATAGGGTAAGGATGATACTTAAGTTCCCACTCTTTTTTTTTTTTTTTTAATAAGAAGCATGTTAAAATCTAACTATAAGAAAGTTATGGCTGGTTTTCATTAAAAAAAAAAATTTGGAAGTGGAAAGTACTTTGGGATTAATGTATCATTAAACCAAACTTACAGACATCTGGTCTTTAATCTATTTTCCTTTCTGTTCACAGTTTTGAAGTAAGGAATTGAACTTTATGAAAGTAAATGTAAAGTTGTAATTTAATATACATGTGTTAGAGTGTAGTAGTTAAGAGCTCAGAATCCAAAGTCAGAGAGCTCTGGACTCACATCCCAGTTCCACAGCTTTAATGGACTACCAGCATGATTGATGGGAAGTGTCTTAACTCTTCTAGGCCTCAGTTTCTGTGTTTCTAGTATGGAGACAAGAGTATCTACCTAAATTTGTTTTAAGGATCACTGTGCATGAGACTCATCATTATCATCAAAATCAGAAGTAATTTAACCTGATTACTTCTCAGTACCATTCTTTGATAAGGTTAGAGGGAGACAATCTAATTTAGCATTGGCTCTTTCAATATTTTTTCCTGGTCATAAA
This sequence comes from Enhydra lutris kenyoni, assembly GCF_002288905.1. Classification (NCBI taxonomy): domain Eukaryota; kingdom Metazoa; phylum Chordata; class Mammalia; order Carnivora; family Mustelidae; genus Enhydra; species Enhydra lutris. The sequence continues at coordinate 3,823,654 of NW_019154131.1, read as the reverse complement.
TCTACACTGAGCTTTGTCTCTAGATGGCCAGAGAAGCCAGTTGCAGACCTTGACATGGATTTCACAAACTGCTGTCCAGAGTGTTTGATCCTATAATCTGTGTTCTCTGCATCTAACATGACAAGAAGTCAAATGTGCAGATGAGAAATGTCCTGCAGCTCCCGTTTGCCCTCATTTTTGGAAAGTAGTACAATATTCACAAATTGAGAAATTAAAGAACACAGATAACAAGTGCAAACTATTAAAATAAATATTGTTAGAAGATAAACTGAGGGGCACCTGGGTGGCTCGGTTGGTAGAGCATATGACTCTTGGTCTCAGGGTTGTAAGTTTGAGCTCCACATTGGGTGTAGAGATTACTTAAAAAAAATAAAATCTTTAAAGAAAAAAAGATAAACCGAGCCATGTTAAATATTTTAAGAGTTTATTTGAGCAAAAATTGATTCAGATTCAGATTGGGCAACACCAAACCAGAAGTGTTTAGGAGCAGTCTACCAACAGGAGCAGGGCAAAAACTCATATAAAGTAAGTGTGGAAGCAAAGAAGGGAAATTATTGATTGGCTGTAGCTTAAAGCTTTGTTGGCTGTTAATGACTGGTTGTTTTGATTTTGTAATCTTGAAACATTTACAGGCTTAGATTTTAGTTTGCTTCCAGAGGCCACCACAGCATTAGAGCCCCCTTAGTCTAATAGCATTCTTGTTTAATTAATTTAACATTTTCAGTCTATGCATCTCAGACATAAATGCTGATAGCATTGATATATGATATTCTAGGTTTATGTACATATGTGTGTATATATATTCATATATATTAAAATATGCCTATATTTTAATAATGTCCTTTTAATTTCTTTTTTAACAGTAAAAGTAGATGTCTTTATGTCAGTAGGTACACAGTTTCAATAGCTTCATGGGTTTTTCATACTCTAAGTTGTTTAAGCAGTGTCCTGTAATAATAAGGTTATTTCCTTTCGTTCCTCCACTGTTGTCATGGTTCTGTAGTGACTGCTCCAAACATTTGTCCAGGAGAAAGACATGTCTTTAACTTTCAAAGCTTTTAGGCAGAGTTTAGTGCCTGACAGAATGATCAAAGTCTAATTCCAGGAGATGATGAATTTGAAGAATGTACATGGTGGGATGAAGTTGAGTCAGTTGCGGAAGGCAAAGAGATCACAGGCCAGACCTCCAGACCGTGAAAGTACCTTGATATGGTCATTTTACTCCAGGACCTGTTCCTTACCTTTGTAAATCTGAGAGGTAATGGGGTCCCAAAGACCCCACTTACATAGGTATGTGATGTCAGTGGCCATGTTGTCCAGCTGTGATGACTGGATGCTGTCTTCTCTAAAAGAGGATCAAGTAGTCATGTTCCTCGCCTTTCCGAGCCTCCCTTTTCTGTGTGTCTATGAGTTATTTTCTCCTCTTGCTGACCTAGCTTTTTTTTAGAGATGTTAATTTAGATACAGTTTTAAAAGATATGTTAATATATGTTCTAATACTTTATTATTATACTTAAGACATGTTTGGTGATTGAACTGTGTAATATTCAAGCAACAGAATAAGTCTATGGTTCCATTTCCAGAGTGTTAAAAAATTTAAAAAAGGAAAGAAATTATAGCATGATTCTACCTAATATTTCAGTAATAATTTTAAAATGTAGAATGTTTATTAGACAAAAGATTAAAGATTTTTTTCCATAGAATTATCACTGCATAAGGTCAGTTCTTTAATTTTGCTCTTTTCCTCCGCAACTGAACACACATCCAACCAATTTCTGCACCACCACATTCTTTCCAGTCTCCACCCTGCCCCAGAAAAGAAAAAAATATATATAATTTGAATAGACTAAATTGCTAGTTTCATAGAGAACAGGGTAAATGTGTGTTAAGAGTCAAATGTCCGTCTCTTCCTTTATCTCTTTTCTGTGCAGCTCCATAGAAACATTGAACAAGATGAATCAATGTTTCAGGCCAACCACCTTGTTGCATTCTGGCTTTATTCCACTCTTACAGCAGCAGAGTCGATAAGTGGAGACAGGTGTTGTTCTGCAGAAATTGCTGTCTTTACTTTTCCCCACCCACCTGTCCATGTGGTAGAATTTGTAAATGAACTTACTATCTGTCTGTCTTTCTCTTGTTCTCTTTTGGCATGTATATGCTCACTTGGCTGTGATGGTTATAAGTCTCTGTATCATGAAGCTCACCTAGGACCCAAGATACAGATATGGATACAAGGAAGTTAGAGCCTACTCTAACCTTATAATGTATTGCCCAAATTGGGACACTTTGGAAGATGGTGCTTTGATAATGAAACTGGGACAAGGGGGTAAACTGGAATGTACCTCCTACCCCTTCTAATGTAAACCACATGCCAGAGCTGAATCTTTGGCTGTTTATCCTTCCATCTGATTAGGACGCTCCCATCCTCTATCACAAAGATCAACAAATGGACTTGAGACTTCTGAGGAGCACATTTGCTAAAACAAACAACCTCCCCAAATAAAAGAAAAATCCACTGTATTAAAATGGTTAACTGTATCCACACATAGGTGGTATGTCCAGAAAATTTGGTAATATGGTGTATAAAAGATTGTTTCCTGGCAAGCAGTCCCTATGTGATACTTCAGAATAGTGAGTAGATATATAAAAGTCGGAAATTATAGCATGGAAGGCTATAATAATAATAATAATAATAATAATACCTGTTCACTTAGAAAGAATTTCAAATGTGCCAAAGTCCAAGATGCCTCTTATCATGAATCAGGTTTCAGACAAGTGTGAGCCTGGAAGCCATTCTGACTATTTAAAAATATTTTATATATCTCTGATCTATTCCAATATATGTTTACTTAATAGTTACATGTTCATCAGGGAAACTTATTTAACTGTTTCTAAGGTTCTAGGGTAAATGTCACTGTTGCCATATATACTGCCTATAATGCTTTTCAGTCATTCATTCTATAAATACATTTTTAAATCAACTGTATGCTAAACACTGAGTATACAACATCAGATGAATTACAGTCCCTGTAATGATATCTTCAAGTGATTCCATTTTTTTCCCCCAAAGTTCAAATATATAAAATTATCAAAGTATGGACATTTTTCTAATACATTTTATCTGTAATTGTCTAATTTTACATTATAAAATGAATATACATTTCAACAAAACAAATTAATCTCTGAAATTAATCTTTTAATTTAGAAATATACTCTAAAATTCTAGATTGTGTTAATTTGTCCTAGCCTTTCTAGTTTGCTTGCAACATGTAACATAGAAGAAAGTAACATGACACTTTAGGTTGTAAATACTTTCTAAACTACTTGAACACCATGGGTATAAATAGTTATGATCAATCTGTGTATCTTCTTTAATTAGAAGCCTATATTTAGTACATTAGACTGTGTCCTTACCTATAAGGACTAATGATATTAACAGCAAGGGGTTTTTAGTATATAAATGTGTCCATATACATGTATTACATAGTGTATACATATCCAAAGATACACTGTATCCAAAAAACACAGGTAGAATCTCAGTGTGTTTCAACCAGATAGTTACACTAAATACATTTGAGGATAGGATGAGGTAGGGGAATTTTGTTAAGTAATTATTTCAGATTTTCTGTATTCCATCAAAGACTTAGAGGAAGTGTCATTTTTTTTTTTCATTTCATTCCAGATGCAAAATTTTTATTCTTTAAACAGGAAATTATTCATATTTCAGTTTGGAAACTCATCCGTTTTTCCTTTCCCATCTAAAAACAAATTTGGGAGAAGAAACAGTTTTAACAAAATTTTAATTAAATAGAAGCAAGGTAATACTGAAAGCCTAAAATACATAGTGTACAGTAAAATGAGGGAAATATTAGTGTTTTAAAATTAGATTCTAAATCTGTATAAGTGATAAAGAAAAAATAATGTTATCACTTAAAACTCAACTGATCAAATGCTCAAAAACAAGATGATGATTTATCTTATTTTCCTTATATTGTTATTTATGAAATGCTGCTATAATAGAAGGCATAAACAATCACAAAACCATTCTTTTCATTCACATTTTTTTTAATTTTTAAAAGATTTATTTATTTATTTTAGAGAGAGAGAAATAGAACATGGAAGGAGGGGCAGAGGTAGAGATGATCTCAAGCAGACTCCACACTGAGAACAGAGCTCTACACAGGGCTCAGTCTCGTGACCCTGAGATCAGGACCTGAGCTGAAACCAAGAGTCAGATGCTTGACTGAATGTACCACCCAGGGACCTCAGTTAGTTTTGCTTTTGAATCTACTTTTTCACTGTATTTCTGAATGGTCAGGTCTCAAATGAAATGGAAAACAAATTAATATAAGTGGTTATTTGTGTTCTGGTGGTGGTGGTGGTGGTGGTGGTGGTTATCTACCCCAGAAAAGTAGATCAGTTTCCAAACTATATAGATGAACATATTGTTACATAACAAGTGGCAGGGCAGAAGTGTATTTCTTTGCCTAAATTAACTGACAATTGTGTCAGTTTTATGCTTCATTGTCAAAGGAAATTGATTCACTTAGCATCAGGGAGAAAGCAGACATTCCTTGGACACTGAGATTGTCTTAAATCAGGTTGTTCTCACACAAGTCAGTGGATGAAGACAGGAAAAGAAAAACATCCACCATTCTTTAACCAAGAACTTTGTATCAGGTATTTTATATGTATTATTTTATGTAATACTTTTGGGTCAATACAAACGTGGCAGCATTTACAGAGTGGTGAGGAATTAATGCATTCATCTTGTTAATTTGGAGCCAGACTCTAGTGCCCTTTTGTTCACAGAAAAGAAAGGATGCCACTGTGAATTTATTCAGCTTAATGCTGTGCATAGATTGCAATCAATAGATAATTTTATTTGTTACCTATACACAGTTCTTTTTATAAACACTGTAATTACTTTCTATCAATTCAATCAACTTTATCTCCTTAATCAGAGCAGTTTAATAAAATTTTAATAACATTTTCTTGCCCCAAACTGTCTGGAAAATTTTTAATTCTTTTTGCTTTACCAAATAACATCAGAAATCTTAGTCTATGGATTATATTTGTAAAAATGATTATCCATGATGCTCTAGTCTTTAGGAACATCAGCTATAATTCTATATATCACTTTCTTATTACATACTTTAATTCAATAGAGGAGATAAATAGCAAAAAACTGAAACATTGGGATTCAAGTTATCACTGCCATCATTCTTCTAGAACATTGCCTTTGGGAACTAGGAATTTTTCTTTTCTACATTCAGTACTATCTAGGAAAATGTTGAGGCACATTAAAAAGGAGAGTACAATAAAAAATCTGGCCTTTTAAATCTTCAGATCTCAAAGTTGTATGTTCTCTTCTGAACTCTCCTTTGAAAAGATCTGTCAAAGTAGTTTTTTTCTAGTCACACATAGAAAGTAGTAAAATAGCTTCTCTGCATTCCAGAGATCACATAGCATTGTCCTACTGAATTGAAAAAGAATCTAGTATTTGTTGCTGTTGTTGCATTATTGTTTTTTGTCATTTTGAATTTATGATAAATTAGGACAAAGTTAACTATACTTCTGGGAGTAAATGGAATTCTCAAAGAGATAAGCTAACTCATTCTTAGTGCCAAGATATCATTTAGGAAAAAAGAAAATGTTCATCAACTGGTTGCCTCAGATATTTACTCATCTCGTATGGCTGAGTGGTTTACAATGACTATAGAGTCTCTTTTTTGCTTCTCTACATATCAACTCTAATGTAAATAAATTGTTACTTCAGATACTTCTCTATAACTATTTGTTACATAATATGTTATAATTGGGGTTGCAAATCAAACCACTAGACAACAGATAAACTGATACAATTTTATCACTTATTTGAAGAAAAAAGTTATTGTATATAAAAATACCTGATTGAAATATCTTAATGCCTTTGCAAGCATTGTACATTTATAAATTGTTCATCTTTCCACTTAAATATGGAGAACTCCCATATGTATTCATTAGTTAACACTGAGAGTCTTGAAAAGTCCCCATTTCAGTCCTTCAGATTCTAATTGTGGCCTAGACCACAGATACTTTTATAAAAAAAGACTTGGGAAGTTTTGGTAACTAATTTGGTAAAGGAGAAGAGAGAAGATGAGGGCACCAACATGACACTGGGAAGACATTAACAGAAAAAAGGGAACAGAGCAATCAGAGTGTCAAAGCTAACCATGGGCAAAGAGAAAGCCAGCACCTGGGACTCAGGCTCTGACCTCCAAACTTTGCTCATGATCCTACTTTCCACTCCTTCCTCACATTCTACTTCTGAAAGCATCATTGGATTCAACTAAAGGCATGTTCTTCTCTTTGAAGAAAGTACTCATTATGCCAATTGCAGGCCTTTGCTAATTGTGCAAAATATAGCCCTTCTCAACTATGAAAACGTGGGTCTTTTTCAAATGGATACATATTAATTTACCATTTTCAATCTTGGAGGAAAAGAATATGAATGAATGAGAATTTAAAAAGGCTTCATTGCAGAAATATGGTCAATGGCAAACTGCTTTTCTAAACCTCAAAAAGGGTTTGAAAGTATGTGGGTGCAAACCACACTAAGGAGTAAATGAGCCTACTCATTAAGAACTCTGTGGAACGATAGTGTTTCTCTGGAGGTTAAGGTCATCAAAAGTTCAATTCCCAGTAAAAAGGATGGTTAGTCTGACCCATAGTTTGCCTAGTCAAGTAGCTGGTCTATTCCTTCTATATAATTAAATTTTTGTTAGTTGTTTTAAAACACACAAAAACAGGATACAGCTTTTTTGTGGTTTCTCTTTGATGAGTCTCTAAAGGGAATAGTTTGAGGTTTTTCTCTTAGTAGAGTGTGGAGAAATGGGACACAGAACAACTAGTACTATAGGGAGTTTGCACATATGAATTAATATTTTTCTTCTTGGTAGAGAAGTTGAAATTTTGCAGAACCATATTGAAAGGACTTTGCTTTAAGTTGATGGCTTTAGCTTTACCAAAAAGTTCAGTCACTGGATGTAATTTTACACAGTGACTGTAGTGTGATGTGCAAATTTGTGAGCACTCCCTTGTTTTGAGTTTAAAATTATAAGTATAAATTAGAAGCACCATAGAGACTTTTGTTTCCAAACCTCTTGTGTTTCAAGAGAACAATGGAAAGACCTATGTAAAACAATCAAGAAATCTTCTCAAACTTGGCCAGAGAAAAAGCATATGGCAGCCAGGCATTCAGACTGTGGTCCAGAATGCCTGGGCCCCCAACAGAGCTTACCAGTTGTTTGACCCTGAGAAGGTTTTTTAATTTCTCTGCATCTCAGTTTCCTCACTTGCAGAATGGTTATAATAATGGTACTTCTAGGTTCTTTGTGAAGATAAAATTAGTTAACATATGTGAAGCACAAAGAAAACAGTAGATGTGATATGTGTTATTGTAACTATTGGATATAAATATATATTTTTATTTTATTTATTTTTTTAAAGATTTTATTTATTTCTTTGTCAGAGAGATAGAGTACAGGCAAGCAGAGTGGCAGGCAGAGGAAGAAGGAGAAGCAGGCTCCCTGCGGAGCAAGGAGCCTGATGTGGGACTCGATCCCAGGATGCTGGGATCATGACCTGAGCCAAAGGCAGCTGCTCAACTGACTGAGCCACCCAGGCATCCCCTAAATATATATTTTAAATCTGGCATTTTATCAAGAATATGGTGCAGAATTATAAGTACATTATATATATATATATATATATATATATATATAGCTTATTTTTTTCATTTACCTATTTTTTCCACTTACCTATTTTTTTTAATTATTTATTTATTATTTAATAGACAGAGATCACAAGTAGACAGAGGAAGGGAAGCAGGCTCCCCTCTGAGCAGAGAGCCAGATGCGGGGCTCGATCCCAGCACCCTGGGATCATGACCTGAGCTGAAGGCAGAGGCTTCAACCCACTGAGCCACCCAGGCACCCCTCCACTTACCTATTTTAAGACAAGTTCTAGTTGGTTAAAAAATTAGAATTTTCAGAGTATCAAGTTAAAGATACATAAATGCAAAATATTTAATATTAGCAGCTGACTACTCAATATTTTCTTTTTCTTCTTTATATTACAGGGAGTTTTTTCTGTGGTCACATTCTCAGTAAGGCAAAGCCATTGAGTTGAAGATCTGTTAAAATTAGAATGATTAAGTGGCAGGTATTGAGGTTGGAGGGGGAGTGTGTCATGTGCCACCTGTGCAGATAGAAAAACAAAGTAACATGGTTTGATATTTCTGGAACGTTTAGGTGCTACATACTCTTTATCCAGTACATTCAAGGACCTTGTTGAAACAGAAAGAAACATAAGGAAGTAGTATTCTTGTTTATGAATTCTGTGACAATGCAATGTACAAATACCATAAGCTTATTTTATTTTTAAAAAGTCTATTAATCAAATTTGGGTTGAATACATCTAGCTTGCTTTATTTCTAACTTGCAAACTTTCCTCCAGGGCAGCTACAGAAAACCTGAACAGGATTCTAGCTTGTGAGGGTAGAATTTGGGATTGAGTTCTGGGAAGGAAGGAGATATCTTACCAAAAGTTGTTTGGATATATATACAGTTGAAAGGATGAGAAGAGATATCTGAGAGTCAGGTTTAGGAAAACCAAATGCCAACAGTAGGAAGAAATTGAATCTACTAGGAACAAGGGTGCTTATTTCAAATTGTTTTGAATAGTGTTTGGGTGGTATCAGCTCAACTTGATAGTAGGAAGATGCATGGTCATGTTGGGTTGGCCAAAAATATGAGATTAGAGTGGAACTCAACTTCTCCAAACCTGCGTTCTTCTTTCTCTATGTTGACCATTTTATTCTTCCTTAAGAGGATCTCAGCAAGAGATAACAGAACACAAAGAGGCAAAACAACTACACCAGCACCTGCACCAAAAAAAAAAAAAAAAACCAACAACAACAACAAAACATAAAAACACAGAAGACATTGGTTAAGCATCTGAGTCTTGGTTTAGGCTTAGGTCATAATCTCATGATTGTGAGATTGAGCCCCTCATTGGACTCTGTGCTCAGCAGGGCATCTGCTTGAGGTTCTCTCTCCCTGCCCCTCCTGCTAATGCATGCTCTCTTTCTCTCTCTCTCCATCTCTCACACACACACACAAATAAATGAATAAATCTTTTTTTTTAAAAGTGTGTTTTGAGAATTAAGCTCTTATTCATCCATGATACCTTTGCCTCATTAACATGGACAATTGAAATTTGATTTTCCTCAACCAGTTTTATTTTTTCACAGTAGAAAAGGCCATCTTATACCTCACCTACTTTCAGTAGTTGTTATTCCTTACTGAGTTTACTGCTCTCGACTTTCTGACAAGTTCCAAAATAATGACCTATGCTGTGTATTGTTAAATGTTTGGTCAGACACGTAGATACAGATAGATGAGTATGTGTTGCACAAAGACAGTTAAGCATTATTTAATCAATGTTTGTTTGATCTGTGTAAAACAAGTATAAATGTAAACTGCAACCCATCTGTTTCATCATTCATGTGAAGCCAATCTCATTTTTAAAACTTGATTTCTTATGTAATTGCCCCAGAATGACAGAGGATGATCAGTTGAGAAGAAAAACCTTTTGGACTTGCAAGATAAAGGATAGTTATGTTTAAGTGTGTTTCACATGTTGGGCTTCCTCGTTTTTCAGTGGCCTTCAGGATAGGTAGCATCATGCCTTGGTAATTACCAGCTGTTAATCATCAGCTGGGCTTTGAAATCACACAGACCTGGGTTTTAGGGTGAATGTATGAGTCTAGCTGTGTGAGCAAATTACTTAACCACCAAATCACACAATGCCTGCCAGAGAGAAGACCCACAGTAAGATTTATTGAGTTAATCTTTCTTTACTTCAATTTTCTTGTGTTGGAAAATAACAATACATACCTCATAACATTTGTGAAAATTAAAGAGGATACTGCATGACCCAGCAGCTACTATAATTATCCTGTTACTCAGAGGTCTTCTCATGGGTCATCCTTTAAGCCTAAACATATTAACACATGTGACATAAAACTCATGTTTCCATGACTGGTTTTTAAACTCTTCAATGAAAGTATCAAATCAAGCATTCAGAAGGCTGGGGATATGTGGCAAGAGTGGAAATGGACAAGAGTTAACAGTGTCTGTGTTAAGAGATGCAATTTCATTAGTCTAATTAAATGCATGCCACTTTACACATCCATGAGTGATCTTAATCTGAAGAACAAGGTCATCAAAGGAAGGAATATCTTCCACCAAAGTGCTGTACATCAGTGAGCCTAGGAGCTCTTGGGATATTTTACAGAAGAATGTTTAAGAAGCTTATGTACTCAGCAGTGCTCCTCGGTGTAAAGTGGAGTATCACTGGTAGTTGTAATTTCAGGATCACATACTTTACTATTAAACCATATGATAATGAGTGCTAAAGCATTAGTTTTAGTGCACTATACCTTGCAGTTTCCACAGTCTGTTGTTTAACTCCCATGTTACATGGAAGAATTACTCCACAATTTCTCTTTATGAACTCTTCTCGACAACATTTATTCATCATTTCAATTCATTTAAGGAAATCTGTTGAACCATAATTTATTGAGCCTTCTTTGTAGATGCAAAGATAACTAAAGGTGTATAAGTAGGACTGTGGCTAAGGACTTTAGAATCTAAGCTGTAGGTCACTTCAAGCCAGTGGAAGTTCTTAAGCAGGAACTGAACCTGTCCAGAGCTGAGTTTCAGGACTGTTACTTTGGTATGAAGAGTGCATTAGAGTGGAGTTCAAATGGAGTGTTCAAGCAGACATCAGATAACTGAAGGATTGGATTGAGGGAGTGGCAGTAAGCTGGTAGATTTGGGTCCGATTTAAGAAAATTTTAAGGTAAGACTGGCTCACCAAATAAAGCTGCTTTGTATGGAGAAGGTTCAAGGTTGACTTAAGGCTTCCACCCAGTCACCTGCATGTTTCAGGTCACCAGACACTTGGAAAGAAGTCCACTCCACAGGGGAGACAATGAGCTTTCCTGGAAGAACAAACTAGAAAGACCCCTAATTTTATTATTCTTTAGACTCTGAAGCATGGATAATTATTTTGCTGAATATTGTTCAATGATGACTACTTATATATAGCTTACCATAGTAAATTAGAGACTGCAGTCTATCCTGCTGAGAATTTTAGTATGTTTGGAGGCTATTCATGGAGGTTAATAGGTTGACTCTTTACACTTGTGAGTTTTACTATCCCTATTAAACACAAAATATACACGTCTTTAATATTGTAACAGCTGTTGGGTATGTTTTACTTTCCAGTTCTATGTATACACATTCAAGCATGGTAAATGCCTAGGATCAAAAACTACTGCTAAAAATTCTATTAATGTAACATAGTGTCTTTACTTTTTTAAAGAATTTTACTTGTATATAAACCCAATTTATCATTATTTCTGAAAACTTGACTTTAATCATTTCAAATCATGTTTATGTAATTACTGAACTCATGTTTCCATATACCATGAAATTATGTCTTTAAAAAGTGTCAGTGTCCTATGATCAAAGAAAAGATATTTTGATTTCCATAAAATTGCAGGAAATTAAGAAACCCCTCAGAGTTTTGTAATCAAATCCGGAATTCAGTCTCAAAATAATGGTTCTGCTTTACCTATAAAATTGCATATATTATTTTGTATCTCTGCAATATTTATTTTAGGTTATTGAACAATAGTTTGAATGAAGGTATCAAGAAAAGTCATTAAAAATCAGGAAAAATTAAATAAATAAAATCTTTAAAAAAATCAGGAAAAACAAGTTTAAAATAGAGAGTAAAAAGAAAGAAATTTTGTAAACGTAGCATATAACAATAAATAGGAAATAAATAGAAAAACAAGTAAATCCTATCTGCACTGGTTCATAAATTGATATTTGAAGATGATTATTAGATGTAACCAACTTCCCTTCTTTACCATTTTTCTTAACTATTTGAATTGTACAAATTACCTTGTGATACTGGTCATAGTGTGTTATGGAGAAACAGGCACAATTTTAAGTTGCCCTCAAGTTGTAAACTGTAAATAAAGAAAGAATAGCAAAGCCTGTGCCCAGTGAAGCCAGTGAATGACCAGTAAATTTGAAGACTGAGGTTAGGTCCTGACAGGAAAGAGTAGGGAGAATAATCAAGGTAAAATAATGTTCACAGAACCAGAAGGAATATTGAACTAGAAAGCTTGTAAACTATAGCTGCAGAGAAGGAAATGGAAAAGTAAAACAATTTTAAAAACCCTGCCTTTCCAATATTCACCGAACATCTATATTGATTTTTTTTTTCATTTGAATCAATGTTGGTGACTATCACTGTTTTTTACTATGATTAATCATTTCATGTTTTGCTGGTTATAGTAGTGTTCAGCTTCATAGCTAGGGTCATCTTTGATGAAGTGTGGCTTCAGACTTTTCTTTTTAAATCATGTTACTTACTTGTGATAAATGCCTATAATCGGTGTTATCAAGTATTGATTTTGTATGTGTGTGCTGTTTTTCTTTTAAAGTCAATTGACCCTGGCCAGCAGTTCACATGGGAACATTCAAACTTGGAAGTAAACAAACCAAAGAATAGATATGCAAATGTAATCGCATATGATCATTCCCGGGTTCTCCTATCAGCAATAGAAGGTAAGGAAATTCAGACATTGTTTATACTTTTATTTTCATGAGTTTAAGGGTTTGCATGAAAATACAGTTCTAGCTAGGTTTTTCGCTATCTATAGAAATAGTTAATTAAGATTTAGGTATCAGGGGCACCTGGGTGGCTCAGTGGGTTAAAGCCTCTGCGTTCGGCTCAGGTCATGATCTCAGGGTCCTGGAATCAAGCCCTGCATTGGGCTCTCTACTCAGCAGGGAGCCTGCTTCCTCCTCTCTCTCTCTGCCTGCCTCTCTGCCTACTTGTGATCTCTGTCTGTCAAATAAATAAATAAAATATTTTTTAAAAAAAAGATTCAGGTATCATTTGTTCTCACATTTTCTTTCTCATATAAATATACTATAAATGAGCACACGAAATCCCCAATACTATATTACACAGAAGCATCTCTCATTACATTCTTGGCTTGGCTCTAGGTGAAAGATTTCATAATGTAGTTGATGCTTATGGAGGGGAAGAAAATCAAGGTTGTCCATTTTACTGATGGTTGCTGACGGTTATAAATAACTGGTGATTATCAGAATATAATCATTGACTGTTATTTTAAAATGAGGGTAAGGGGACCTGTTTATAAATAAACCTGGATAGCCAGCAGGGACAGTCTAAAGGTTAGGAGTTGATGGTGTGGTGATTAATTAAAATTAAGCATATTGGAAATGTCTGGTACAGCTAATTTGTAGACTGCTTGGTAATCTGTCTCTCACAGTTGTAGCAAGGTGTGCATTCCAGAGGGAATGGCTGCTTCTAAAAGCTGAGGATTACACTTCTAATACACCTAGCTGCTTCTAAGGGTTCACGAGGAGAGTATTTTCCATTCATCCCCTTCCAGCAATAAATCCCTTCACATGGCATATTAAAATCAATTAGGGGCTCATGTTGAACACTCAGCATTTTGTTAGTTTCTTTTGGCAATGGTAGCACATTTCTGTCCTTAGAAAAGAGTTTACAATGTCACTTAAATCCTTTCTTCTGTCATAATAGCTAACCTGGACCACCAACTACCACATACCACATCATTCTCACTGGCATCCTTTAGAAAAGCTCTGTGGCCTGAATTCATACTTAAAAGTTCACCACTTACCCTCTTCCAGATGTTTTATTAAACATTAAATAATACCAGTTTCAGACCTAGTCCTTCTTAGAACCTGGCAGTTCAAACATCATCTTCAGTTGTTCAAGTATCTTTCACTTTTTCTGCTTCCCAAATCTATGGGAATCTATGATTCTATGATAGATTTTATAGATGCCTACGTAACTTTTTCTCATAACTCTGACCAGGCCCTACAAGTCCTACCTTCTTCGTTTAGTACCCAAAATTAATGTGAAAGTGAGACACTGCTTAAAGACCTCCCCAGTAATCACTTAAGGCAACCAATACATTTATTTCCAGTTTTGGGGGAGGAACTATCTTTCAGCATTTGAACAAGGTCATACCTGTACCCTCCCCTTTCTTCAAAATGGTATTATGTGGCATAGATATATTTTGTAATGTTCTCACAATCAATTTTACATTTGGAAAATGTTACAGTTCCTTTTTGAGGCTACTGAAGATACTAGGAGTTCAAGAGTTAACCTTTTTCCATATGGGAAAAAATTGATCAGGTTTATCAAAATTTTATCAATGCTGGTTCTTCAAGTAGGATGGTGTCACACAGGTAATTGCTTCAAGTCCTGTTTGAGAACTGTAATTGGTATATGTGGAGGATTAGCATATAGCATTTACATTTTATCTTTACATCCCACTTTAAAACGTAAAAAACAAAAAACAAAACCAGCAATTTCTTGTCTCATGTCTCTTAAATCAACTCCATAGTTAATAAGAAACTAAACCAAGTCACAAGTGGAAGAGAGACATCTTTTTTCCATTAGTGAAATAGGTAAACTATAAAAATTAAATGAATGTAAATTGAGAACCTATTTGGCATGATCTTGGCTGGAGAACTTGTCAGTCTGCCTTTGCTATATTGTAGCATTGTTTCCATTTGGAATGAGGTCATTCAGTATTACTACATGCCTGTCCTTTTGCCCACTTTATCATTATTTTCCTTAACCTGCTATTTTCTACCGTCTTAACAGTAAAGTATGTCAAAGGACAAAGAATATTCCTCCTTGTCCCTTATGTCCCTTATTATGATAGATGGAAATGATGTACATTTCATTCCTATGCTATTTTTACAGTACAAAAGTAAAAGCACTTGAATCAGACTAAAACCTGCCTTTTTATAGCTCTATGCTCACAAATATACCCTAAATCTAGAGCTGACCTAGAAACCAAAGTCTTTCAATTTTAAGTCTTATGCAAAAGGTTAGAAGCATTTAATTGAAGTTTATGGGGCTATATAGAGAGCTTTAATCTAGATTACAACCACGAACAGCGTTTTATCTTAGACTAAGCCCTACTCAGCAGATATTTAAGGGGGTAAATGATCATCCTATATCTTAAGCTTGGAAAAGGAATGCTGGCAACAGGAATAGTAACCACAGAACCTCTAACGGGGGCTTCTTGCATAAAGGGAGCTTTAATAACATGGAGCCCGATTTTTCAAGAGGATTTAAATGTTAAGAGACTTTATGCACAATTTAGAAAATTTAACATGGTTGTTTCAGGTTCCACCGGTAGTGATGACTTAAAAGACTTCAGTGGAAGGTTTTAGTTTGGACATTTCTGCTGCTGTTCTCTCAGTGGTGCTGGGCCCTCTTCATGTTTACTTTGCGGAGTGGCCTGGCAGATAATAAAGGAAAACTGGAAGTTGCCACAGTGATTCGTATTATCTTTATCTTTTTTTCCTAGAGCAAAACCTTTATGCTACTTCCACTGAGCAATGGCAGGGGAAATAAACTAAAGAATGGGGAATTGTGTGTCAGCATGAGTGTGCTTATTGAATTCTGTGAAAATAGTGATATTTCATGACACATTTCCAAATCACAGTCATTTTATTTATGCTGGGGAAAATGTAGAATAAATTCAAGAGAGTTCCAACTACAAGAATGCTTACAATTGTGAATTATAGAGCAAGAGGTATGGAAACACAATTAAATTTTTGAACAGTCCAGTTACTGTTGGCAACCCCTCCATGTTTAAGCTGTCCTTAAGAGACATCAGTAATTCCTGAGGAAGAGAGGTGATAGGATTTATTTTTCTGGTTTAAGTAAATATTGTCAAAAACTAAATGGAAACTAATACTTATACATAAATAAAATAATATATCATTTGTTTAATCTTATAGAATCCAAAGTTTCTCATTAGTTTTACTAAAGTAGGAAAAAAGAAATGGATAAGCCAAAAGATGAGAAAAGCAAGGAAATCTGGGTTTGGGTCACAGCTCTGTCACTTAACCTCATCTTCTCTGAGTGTCAAGTCCTCAGCTGAAAACTTTATTTTTGTTTTAATTTTTTAATTTGAGTGTAGTTGACATACAGTGTTGTACTAGTTTTAAGTATACAACATAAATCTTATGCAACTGATTCAATTTCTCTGTAAGTTATGCTGAGCTCCCCACAAGTGTAGCCTCTATCTCTCCCCATACAATGCTATTAAAATATCACTGACCATATTCCCTTTGCTGTGTCCTTTATTCCCATGACTTATTTATCCCATAACTGGAAACTTGTATCTCCCACTCCCCTTCACCCATTTTGCCCATCCTCTTAACCCCCCTTCCCTTTGGAAACCACCAGTTTGTTCTCTGTGTTTATAGGTCTGATTCTACTTCTTTTTTTTTTTTTAAGATTTTATTTATTTATCTGATAGACAGAGATCACAAGTAGTCAGAGAGGCAGACAGAGAGAGAAGAGGAAGCAGGTTCCCCACTGAGCAGAGAGCCCGATGTGAGGCTCGATCCCAGGACCCTGAGACCATGACCTGAGCCGAAGGCAGAGGCTTTAACCCACTGAGCCACCCAGGCGCCCCTGATTCTACTTCTTATTTGTTTATTCTTTAAATTCCACATATGAGTGGAATCTCTTTTATATTTGACTTCTACAAATTAACTGTATATAGCTATCTCATCAATTATATCATTTACTGTATACATTACATTATTTTACTATGTGTGTGTGTGTGTGTGTGTGTGTGTGTATACACAGTTGTATTATAGATAAGTAATAGAGCTCAAGTTGGAAGTGAGCTCTTCTGATTCCACTGCTCATGCTTACATGGGCCCACCTCATTCCCACTGCTTTCCTACTGATAGACAATGTGTCTCTGACTAAGTCATAGTTTGAATCCAAATGTCCACATTTATAATTTTGCCTAAAAATCCATTTTATCATTGGGCTAACCTACAGATAATACAAAACTGTATTTTAGTATTTAATTTCCTATTTTATGGCATAACTAACCTGAAGCAATTACACAATATGGGAAATCATCAGTGATCCAAATACATTAGAGCCCTGTAGTTGCAGAAGTAAGGTCAAATGCATCTATCTCTAACTGATTCCAAAGGTGATCTACTTACCTTGGTATCTTTGTATGTATCTTCAACTCCTTATAAACCCAGGAATATCAATTAGTAGCAGAGTATTTATTGTAATGTCTTATAACTAGTATAACTTCAATCTAATTATTTCAGTCCTAGATTTAAAAAAAAAAAAAAAAGGTATTTCCCCCTAAAATGTAATTACTGTTCATTGCTGCCAGTATTCTATGGCTATTAGTAGGAACATAATTAACATTTCACTTTAAAAGCCATATTTAAATGGAATTCTTAAAACATTGTTGACCAGGACTAAAACCCAACCCTTTTTTACTAAAAAATAAAACTAAACTTTTTATGTCAACAAGAAAGTCAAGAAGTTAGAATAGATATAATTATCTGGGTACCTATGGTGTGTTGGGTATCATGTCATAGATTTTATCATATATGAATTCATGGACGGATTTTATCTATAATGTTCAGAATGACCTCAAAATCTAGTACTGTTAAACTTTTAAAATTCAAGTGACTTGTTTTTAATTAGTAGCTAGTAGTTAGTGGCAGAGCCAAAATTCTAATACAAGTCAGTCAGACTCAAGATTGCAATTCTCTTGAACTGGCCACTCAGAACTATAGCAGCTTTTGAATTCATAATGACTGTGCCTATATATGTCATACCTAATTCAAAAAATGATGGGTTCTTGGCTGGGGAGACTGTCTAGGAATTTTGAAATATACATTTTCAAACACTCATGTCAGAAATCTGAGAACTAGAAGTCTTCAACTGTGTTCTTAGACTCTAGTCAAAGTGAAGTTTTCCAAAGAGTAAATGACATATAAATGCTTTCAGGTGGATTTTTTGTTTGCTTAATATTATTTTTAAAGTTCTGTTAAGAAGAACATTGAATAAGAAGACCGAAGACTTGAAACTAAACTCTAAGTTAAAATTAACACTTTGAGGAAGCTAGATCCTTTTTAGAATCTGACAAGCATTTTAAACCCCACTTGAAAACAAAAGGCACTTACCCAATTTATTTGTACACTAATTTCAGAGAGTTCAAGGACACAGAAGTTTTTTGTAAGCCCATTTGTCAATTTAAAAACCTCTGACTTGGCGTGTTTTGTTCTCTTAAGAGGGAGGAATGAGGATGTGTAAGACCTTTCCTGCTCCACCTAAAATTCTGAAAGTTGATTCTAAATCTAGAAATCAATAAACACTGAGCAATATTTATTAGATAATTATTGAATCTTGGACATTAAGAAATTCGTTATTCTAAAACAAAGAAACAAACAAAAAACCCACATTTAAGCTAGAGGGTTTACGCCAAAGAGAACGATTAGCCTGTGTGTGTCTCTTCTACCAAGCCAGATTTAAATGGTTTTATCTATGAAAGAGTTACAAATGACAAAGCATAGGAGTCGCTGGCTGGCTCAGTTATTTAAGTATCTGACTGTTGATTTCGGCCCAGGTTGTGATCTCAGGGTTGTGAGACTGAGTCAGGCTGGAGGCCAGCTCTGCACTCAGCAGGAAGTCTGCTTGACATTCTCTTTCCCTCTACCCCTCTCTTCATCCCACACTTGTGCTCTCTCTCTCTCAATAAATAAATAAATAAATAAAATCTTAAAACAAAAGAGAAATGATAAAGAATAGCCCACATTGTGTCACATGCACTCTGTGACACTAGTGCTTATTAATTTAATAAGAGAAGCATTGTGAAATTGTTCCTGGTTTGGGGTGACTATATTAAAGTTCAAAGCATAAATATATGTATTCACTTTTTCTCTTTAATGGATACATCCTGGCAAGGGCCCATATACTTCTCAAGAACTTTCCTCTTAAATCATCCTAGACTCTTCTTGCTTCTGAAGATTTTTTGCCTCAGTTTCCTCATCTGTGCCATAGGATTAAAAATAGCACCTACTTCCTAGAACGATTACAACAGTTTACTGAATTAATACATATGAGGGTTTGGGAGAGTGTCTTGCACAAAGAAAATACCCAATAAATATCGGAAACTATGGAAATTATCAGTGGTGTTCTTATGAATTCTATTATTACTATCAATATGTCCTTTTGTCCTCAGATGGGATTTCTTCTGTATATGATCTATGGAAAAACTAATAATACCCAAATGAGAAAACTGCATATAGTTGGAGTACTCTGTGAAGAAAAAAAAATATGTATATTGGTGCTTGATAAATGGAAACCAGACCCATAATAACGTTACAAATTTCAGCAGGGGGAGGATATGTTCGTTTAAATGGAAATACAAAATACATCATCTGTTTGATTTACATAATATGAGCAATTCAAAAAAAATCCAACTGTAAATAACACAGCTGATGTTACAACAACTCGATTGTTTATGAGATGGGCAATTTAGCACCTTTCAAATGAGAAAGTGACTCCCAGGGAATCACTGCCCCTAAGATAAATAATATTTTTTTAAGAAGTAAAGAGAAGAAACTACTGGTATTCCCCCGTATTGTTGATTCAGCTTTTACCACCACGCTAGTGCTTGCCATTTAAGTCGCGCCTTGGCTTCTTTACTGCACTGTTCAGTGGTTACTGATGCGTTTAACACAGCTGTCAGCACGTGATAATGTATTGTTCCATTCACATCATTCCTGTGCTGTGAGTTAACTGCTTTTTTCTAGAATCACCTGATATTTTTTTCAATAAGTAAAAACAAAACAAACAAACAAACAAAAAAAACCACAGGTAAATAAGTTAATACAATCTGCCCAACATTTTCTAATAAAATGTGAATTATATTATTATAAGTATAAATGTTCCATATGAAACTCTAACATCAAAGAATTTAAATTATTTTTCTGAGCAACAAATCCCTTTAATAGCTGCCATGTGCTATTTCTCACATCAGTTCAATAAATATAATTCTTTTTACTCCCTCTTGGTTCCTGTACTTTCCCAGTCTCTCTCTCTCCCTCTCCTTTCCTCTTTCCCCTCTCTTCTCCTCCCTTCCTCCAGACACTAATGACTAATTTGTGGGCACCTGCTGTTTGTTTTATTTTGCTCCTGAAATTCTATTTAAATTAGCAAAGGAATTTTGTTAGACTCTATGTCCTATCTAAGAAAAAACAAAAAAGTCCTATCTAAGAAAAAACAAAAAGAAAAACTGGTCTAAATCTCTTTCAACTATTGGTTGAGTTTATTTTCGTCAGGTTGCTCAGAACATCAGTCATTGATTTAACAGTTGTGTTTTTGTTTTTTTTTAATATTTCGAGTCCTTCACTTCTCAAGTTAATTGTTTACAGGCATGACAAAATTTAATCCTATTTCAGGGTAGTATTTTTATTTTATTTTTTTAATAAAAACATTCTTTTTGAGGAGCAGGGCACACATTTTTATAGCTTAATTTATCTTAAGTAGGGAGCTAGAGAGAACTTACCCTTTAGAAACTTGGAGCAAATTCACAAGGAACTTGCAATCTGCCTAAAGACTAATGAGAGCTATTTAAATGACATCTTTGTCTTGTGTGTAGCCAAGCAAGTGGTATGGAGAGGAGATCAGTTACTCCCCAGTTCCTACTTCAGCCTGTCCTTGTGCTTCTTATCTGGAAAAGAGAAAAAAAAAAAAAGTTGAGGGATGGCTAGCTGTGTTGCTTTTCTTCTTTACTCTGTTTTCAGGAAGTCAATCAAAAAGTAAAATCAAAAAGGTCCATAAGTTTATTTTTCTCTCCATTGTCTTTAGTTTAGTTATTGGGAATTTTTTTTTCCATTTTTATTGTACAGCTCAGAAGATTATGCTAATGAATCTACACTTCATTGCTCAGGCTGTAGAGAAACCTACATCATCTGGGCTGTGGTTCTGTTGTTAAAATATAATCACAGGTTGTATATTGCTGGGAAGTCATAAAACAATTATTTTTGTCCTCTCCATTATTTTTTTTTAATAGAAAATGGAAAGGGCCCTTCCAGATGTGGAATAGCTTTTCATCAGTAGAGTATTTAGGAAGAAGTAGTCTTATTTCATTACTGTTTATTATACTGATCATAAGAATAACTGGTATTTTAGAAGTTTCAAATGCATTGAGTCATTAGATTTTCACGGGGTGTTGTGTAAGGACATAATGAAAATGCTGCTCATATTTTAGGATCTGTGAGGAAACTGGGACTCTGCAAGTTTCCTACAGACAGAGCTCCTTTTGCCATATTCAGCTTTGATTCAGACTGTTAAATAAAGCAACATAATAATTTCATCCTTATTAATATAAATATAATTGACCAAAACTCTGTGATGCTATACTGGTCCAAGCTTTGCTTTATTTCAGGGCAGAATGCTCCCTAATTAGAAATGAGTCCCCTCCATCACAGGTACTGATGATTCCCAACATGCATAGCTAACCTTGGAACGCATTCAGTGACAATTCAATCACCCACATCCTCCTCTGTGACTGCTCTCATAACCCAGCCTCTTTAGCATTAGCAGTACTGGGGAACAGAAAATGAAGGGGAAGACAACTCAGAACCTTGAGAGGATGGAGCCTGGCTTCACAAACTCTTTCCAAATTACCCATTCTCCCATTAACTCATTGTCAGGAGGAGCCCACAGAACACGGCATGCTTGTAAAATAATTCTCCTATGCACCGTAGAAGCATGGAAGGCAGCTTGCTAATGCGTGGTACCTCTGGGGACACTGAGTCAGATAATACACTGTACCTTTGCAAGAAGCATTGGCTTTTCTTTGCTGGATTGCCAAGAGCATCATTCATTTTGCTAGTTCTGGTGTGGCTGTGGGTGGCTGTCATGGTACAAGTTTGGGCATTGACATTTGGGCAGTTGTTCAACTTGTCCAGACCTCTGATTGCTTATCTGCTAAACAAGGTGTGTTGGAGGCAAAACAAGGCCTGTGTCATCTGAAATTAAATAAATTTACTAGTAAAGTATTATTGGATTTCATTTTTCTGTTTTCTTTTGTTTTGCCAGTGTCAGCAATAAAGTTAACATTTTTTCTGCATTGTGGGTTTAAAAACTGTAATCTTGGTCTTAATCAATTCACTGTTCTTAGGGATGGTGTGTAGGTGTGGATGTTGAACTGGCCGAGACATTATTTACTAACTAAAAGGTAGCTTTTGTGCTCCATTGGGTCTTGAGTACCCAGTCTCACAACAGGGAATAAACTGATTTACCAAAAAAGTTGTTTTTTTTTTTTTTGTTTTTTTTTTTTCTCCCTACTAAGGATTTGTAGTAGTGAAAAGAAATAAGACTATCTGGGTTTTGGTACCATGCTGTGGGTCAGGACAGAGTCAGCCACTCAGCTGAAGGTCCATCTCCAGCTCTGTGGTACAGTTGCTGTGTGTCTGCTGGAGCAGGGAAGGGACTCTGCCTTCCCTGTAATGCTGCCTCTTCTTCATTCTCACCTCCACAATCCAGGGACAGCTCCTTTCCATGAATAGATTACCTACCAGTCTAGTCCCACCACCACCCTCACCTTGTTTTTGAATTTGTGTTCTTTTTACCCCACCCTGTTCTAATCAAGAATTGAAGTATCAGTCACACCAAAAAACCTCATCTCAGCACAGAAGAGATAGAAGCAATAGGAATCAGCTTGAAAGAGCATCAGAGCATGTTCCTGCCTAATCTGAGAGACAAAAGCCTCTATCTTAAAATAACTTCACAGAGATTTCTGAATCCAAGAAGGTTAAGAATACCACAGAGAGACATCTTATTTTAGAACTCAAAAGGACTCGAGGGAATCAATTTGTCCAACACACCTTGTTTAGCAGATAAGCAATCAGAGGTCTGGACAAGTTGAACAACTGCCCAAATGTCAAAGAGCAAACTACTGGCATCCCTAGATAGAAGTCCCGGGTTCCTGGCCAATTTCTCTAAATTTTTAGCAAGTGCTTAGTATTCTTTCAAGTCTTTAAAAGGCACATTGCGGCTCTTCCTACAGAATGGAGTGATACAGAATACCCACGTATCTGTTATAATTACTTAATTTCACATTAATAAAATAATTCCTGTACTATTTGGGGTCTTGCTTTTTCATTTAATATTAGGGCATAAGGCCTTATTATGAAACTTTTATAATTATGAACACCCCTCAACAAGAGAAGTCTTTTCGAAACAAATTATCTCCTAACTGGAAAAATTGAGAGCAAGGCAAGTTGGGTTTTTTGTGTGTTTGTGTTTTTGTTTTGTTTTGTTTTTTTAAGTGGGGACAAAAGGAGAGGGAGAGAGAGTATATCTTAAGCAGGCTCCATATCCAGCCCAGAGCCCAATATGGGGCTCGATTTTACACCCCTGAGATCACAACCTTACATGAAATCAAGAGTCAGATTCTTAACCAACTGAACCACCTAGGCACCCCTTATTTTTTTTTTTTTTTGTTTTGTTTTAATAGGCCCATATGACCCAATTAGTCCTCCGGAGGTTAACAGGAATAAAAAAAATATTTTAACCCAGTCATGATGAAACAGTTCAGATCATGTATTCACTGACAGTTTAACATGCTTCCAAGGTTTTAAAGCATGAATTGTCTATGTCTTCTATGTCATGTCTTCAGCGTGAAGAATTGTCTATTCATCACAAATATTCTTTCAGAGTAGCTTCATCTTTCCAAGGATTCCTCTCTTTCTGTTAAGATTCAAACACATGTGGGACCAATATCATGAAGCCCTATTCTATTAATCCTGTGCTTAGGTGAAGAAAAATGGCATTGTCCTTGCACATTGAATTCATGATACTTTTCCAAAGCTTTGCAAACAATTAAAAGAACAGCAGAGCCCGAAGTCTGTGCCTAGACTTACTTTCCACTGAAAACTATAACCAGCAATTCCCAGCAAATGAAATGAGAACCTAAAACTGTCCTAATTCTGTTTAAGTAATTGTTTCTGTGTCTTGCTATGCATGAAGGACATAGAAGCTCAGTTCTACCACCATTCATCTCATCACAATCTGTGTTGTTCTTACAGACTTGTGTTTTATAGCTCCAAGTTTTCTTTGCCCCAAACACAAAACCCAGTATAAGCATGTAAGTAATATTTGCAGCACCACAAGAAAGAACAGTCCATTACCTGATGAAACATGCTATAACACAGAAAAGGGACATAGAGGTGTAAGATGAATTCAAGATCTAGCCTCAGCCCCTTTCTCACTTATATGATTAGAGTGATAATTATGGGTCTTGGACCTTTTTACATGACTATTGGTAAGGGAAGAGTACACATGAAGTAATACATGGGAAATCATGAAACTTACTTTTATAAAGGTAGTAAGCTATTCTTGAATAAAGACATTAAGACCAACTGACTCCAAGAGAGACAATTCCTACAGCAGGGCCAGACCTAAGATATTTGCTTATGGTGAGCTAAAGGCAGACATGTTTGTTATGCTTTCATTGTTTTAATAGGCATCCCCACCAAAAAAAAAAAAAAAAAAAAGAAAGGAAGAAAGAAAGCAACTAGCACCATCATTATCATAGTGTTGGACAAAGGTCTCCTTGACTCTAAAAATTAAAAGCAATCAGCTAATTTATATTAATTCTATATACTTTCAGTACTTCATGTTAACTTAACAAAGATTTCCATCCATCATAGCCCCAGAGAAATTCAATTAATTCTCACACACTTCTCTTGGATTAGTAGTGCACTCTGATTAGTGTTGCATTAGCAGATGCAAATCATCTTCTGGATAAGGCAGGGAATTGAAAATTAAATAAACAAATATACATTACTTGGGGAAGGTCACCCCCCAAAAAATGAAAGGGTTTTCTAGATTCAGCCTGCCAGCAGAAACATTACAATCACGAGCTATTGAAGAAACATTTCATGGCACCAAAACACTTGGAAAGTCACCAGGTTGTTTTTCTCACAAGACTGGTTGAAAAATCTTTCTAAATATGGTACAGCGAAAACTAAGATCTCATCTACTTGAAACACACTTCTGTTCAACTTTAGTTCCCAATCTGTGGTGAATGTTTTTAAAAGGCCAAACCACCACCCTTCCTAAAATCTTTTCATATTCGTCTTTCTACACAGTTTGTTGCTTGGGTTGTATGAAATGCAGATGCATTAGATCTTAGAGCTACAGATACATAGTCATCTCTCACTTCCCCATCTTGTAAAGGTTGTATGGGAGAAAACTTACCTGGAATGTCTTTTTGCTGGAGCATATAAAGGGATTTCCTGGAAGGAGGCCTTCACTCATATGAGTGTCAAAATAGAAAAGACACTCATCTGACAGTCAGATGAGTGTCAAAATAGAAAAGGAGCCTCAGCATTATCTTCAAGGTGTAAACATTAGCCTAATAATTAACTCCACTAGGTACTGAAATTTTTCGTTTTAACTTGCTTTTCAAAATATCAGGTCCCAAATTCTTAAAGCATTTGGTGATATAGTACAGATCCCAAGTGCCTAGTATTTTTCAGGCAGATTTTTTTGTATTTTCATCCCTGGGAAGGACAAGTATTATTGAGTAGCAACCCACCCCCACAACTTCCCCCCACCCCTAAAAAAAAATCATAATTTATTATGCAAACTTAAGCACTATGTCAAAAAACAATTCATTACATAATAAATGATTAAATTTTACATAAGAATGTTGGGCAGGGCTGATTCTCTTCTTTTGGATGTGAGTCTCCAGTCCATCTCCTCTGTTCTCTGACACATTATTCAGATATAATCATTATCCTTCATAAGGGGGAAATGGCACAATGCCAAGCTGATGGATTTTTCTAAGTCATTAACCCAGATTTCTCTGTTTTAAATGTACTTGGAAAAAACTTTTCTGTATATTGGTAGCTGAGGGATGCCTTTAGCCAGAACCCTTTTTTTAAATCAATTTTTTAATGTTGTTAACTATTACATTAAAATTTTGAAAGTGGGCTTTTCCTGTATTAAAAATAGATTCATTGTTGGCTCAGAACCAAATTCTATGGACATGAGGTTGTGTGTGCTTCCCAATGGCTGTAACCTGAGGACTTTATTTAAACTGTCTTTTGAATCTACAGTAATTTGGTGTCTGGAAGAATAGGATCTTTATCAACAAAGGGCTGCCAGAACCCCCAACTGCTTCTTGAGTAGCTGTAATAGATGAATACTGTTACAACCAACTGTGCATTTAGGTTTTTACTCAAAAGGCTTTCACTAATGCTGGTGGTATTCCATATCCATGTGTTTATCTCGGAGCCCAGTAGTTCCCATCTGACTTTCATTACTTTTTTGAGAGGATCAGTTTTACAAGTGGAATCAGAAAAGCAGTCAAAGTAATTGCAAGTGGCAATCAGTGAAATATAACAATTTTAGCTTGGGAACATATGTTCCATTATAAAGAAAATATTCCTTTTTTTTTTTTTTTCTTTCTCATAGCTCCAGGACTCATTTTTTTCCCAAGACAAGAAGAGGCCACATACAGGTTCTAGTTCTACCTCTCGTATCTTGCCAGTAGCCATGTAAAGTGTTTGTTCCCCTCCAGGGATAGGCAACTCCTTTCATCCCAAGGAAATCTATTCCCTTTTTGATTCTGACAATTTGAAAATGCTTTATTATATTGGAGATGAAATTCTTCTGTCTGTAGTAACATCGTTCAGAATTGAAAAATTTGGATCTCAATAGAGTAAACCTAACCCTCTCTTCAGATCCTCACAGGCAGCTGTCATCCCCAATCCCTACATTTTCCTCTGCCAGGCTGTACCATGTATTCCTTTCTCATACAGAACAGCTTTGATTTCCTTAACCTCTCTGGTCACTCTCCTTGGAAGAAGCTCAGATTTATCTTTTTATATTCCTCTTAAAGGTGTCACACTGAATTAGACTTTCAATCAGAACACCAGCATCAAATTCAAGCTCTGCTACTTATTAGATGTCAGAACTGGGGCAAATTTATTTTTGTCCTTGGAGATAGCAAGGGTTAATAACTGAGACCCAGTCTAGAGGTCAAAACAGAAAATAACCATGTTAACAAAATAGTATATAATTACAATGTGTAGTAAATACTATAAAGAGTTGTCAAGGAAGTTCTGGGCTCCAAGAGAATCAAAGGCAGGGTTTCTGAGATATTGGTGGAGTGTTTTACAACAGGAAGGAGATAGAGAGTGTGTTCTAAGGTGGCGGATGGCACTGAGGTAGGAGAGCAGTGTTTCCTACCAACAGAAGCTAGACCAGCATCTAGAATTTAGAAGGCAAGGAGATGAGTAGAACAAGATGTGTTTGGAAAAGTGTGGAGCTTTGTAACTATAGTTGAGAGTTTCAGTTTTAAGAGAAGTAAAAGGGAAGCCCATTGTTGGGTTTGAAGGAAAGAAGTTATAGTGTCTGAAATATTTTCTTAGAAATTGCTCTCATGCTAGATGAAGAGCAGACTGCAAAGGACAAAAGTAGAGCAGGATAAGCAATTAAGAGGCAATCATCATAATCCAAGAAAGGTGCACGTAGTACAACAGTACTGTGAGGTTTAAACAAGAAGCGATCTCTGTGGAGACTAAGACAGTTGTAGCAGACAGACGGACTATCATTAAACCAGACTCCACCAGTCAGAGCAAGAGCTTTCATCTCTATGCACCTCAGTTTTCTCCTTTGTTAAAGGAAGATCCTGACAGGATATATTTCATAGAGTTGTTTTAAGGATTAAATGAGTTTACAAATGAGTTCCCTGTTAGCTAAATTTGTGCAGAATTTCTCACTGTTACACATGCTCTAACCTACACTGCATTTTCAGACTCAGGCATTATTTTATTTAATTTCTGTCTGGCAATGTGGTATAGCATGGGTGAGGAATGTGACCAGATAAATTTCTCTCCTCCTTTGCATGCTGTATTTTACTGATGCAGTGGAGAAAATAGACAGTGTGTGAGAAAAATAGCACTGTATGGATAATCAGTTGTAGTTTTCTTTCTTTGGTATCTACCTTGTCATATTACAGAGATCCAATGCTTGGACCACCTATTTCTTTAATGTGATAGTCCCAATGAGATTTTATCTTGCTTAAGACACATTGTAATTATATACTTGTTTGTTAATGTGGTTATTGCCTGTTTTGACCTCTAGACCACGGCTCTGCTATTAATCCTTGATTCCTCTAGCATAGTGCAGAACAGTAATATAACATTGCCCTCACACCAGATCCCAGGCTGTTTTTTTCTTATGAGAGGTTCACCTCATGGAATAACACTTCTTGTTTTACAGGCATCCCAGGAAGTGACTATGTGAATGCCAACTACATAGATGGGTATAGGAAACAGAATGCCTATATTGCAACACAGGGATCTCTCCCCGAAACATTTGGGGACTTTTGGAGGATGATATGGGAGCAACGGAGTGCAACAGTTGTGATGATGACAAAACTAGAAGAACGATCCAGGGTAAGAATATCTACCTTCTCCTTCTTCACATCTTTCCTCAGGTAGTCCTTATGTTGCATATTTTATTCTTTTAAGAATCTACCCTTCCCTAAGCTCTGACTTTCTAACAGAAACAACTCTGAATGGGTATCAAAAGCTCTGATGAAACTATTCTTTAACACTGAGTCTTTTAAGAAGAAATTCTCTCATTACAATGTGATTGCCAAAAAAAAAAAAAAAAGTACTCAAAAAAGTAGACAGTTTGGTTAGAGAAAATAAATATTCACCTGAACCTCTTTTGAAAACTCACACTGAACAAGAACACACAGACTTTGGGGGAGAATCCCAACAATATATACTTGTCAGTATTTTTAACTTTTTCTTTTTCATAATCTGTAGGGTAAAGTCTAAAATTCTATGAAAGAGGTTCTTATATAAATTATTCAAATTAGCATAAATTAAGTTAGGGCAGCCAGAAAAATGATATGGGTTAATACACAGCTGAGAAAACACTTAAATGTGTAGAGGGCATTTTGCTACTTTAGCCTTCTCCAAAATGAATAGATTTTAATAATAGTCATTGCTCGTTAAGGTCTAAGAAGGGGGTTTTATTCATCATACGGGTCCAATAGTATGTGCATGGCACATTAGTTAAATGTTATTGATTTGCAGAACTAAAACATAATGGGTAAGCAGTGTGCCATATTCCCAAGTGAATATGCAAATATTGTAGCCATCTGATGAAAATCAGTCTTTAACTTTGAGAATTTAATGAAGGAGTCTCTGAAAAATCACTGAAGGCAGCACATACTCTCACTGAAGAGTAGGGCAGTTGGGGCAGAGTTTTGAAACCACTGGTGAGCGATTTCTTTTACTGTGGTCGCAGTAGCCTCAAAAAGATATTTAGAAGGAAGCCAAAGCCCAACTCCCCATTTGTTGTGTGACAGTTGAGTTTTTTAAATGGTCTCCTAAGCTGGATACATAGCAGTTTCTTTTAGTCCAGGCTTGCAGATGAGGGAAGATTGAAGGCTATGCAGGTGATTCCTAAGGAGAGAACTCAAGCTCAGGAAAAAATAAAAAGTCCTAAAAGTGGAAGTAATGTATGTGGTACACCACTGGTTTACCAAACCCAAAAAGCAATCAAATCTCTTTATAACATGTGACTTGTATAGAAATACTGAAATATTGTCTGAAAGGAGTTTAGGTGAAAACTGTGAAGACAAATGTCATTGTCATTTTTTACATGAAAACCGCATTAAAAAGATGCAAATGGATCCAATATTGATCTTTACTCAGGGTAACCCCTATATAGCAAGTCCTATAAAAACAATCCCTACCCAACTGTTTCGTGAATATAGCTCTTCATGATGCAACATCTAACACATATTAGACACATTGATACTTCACAACAGTCCTGTGAGATACACACTACTAAGATCTCCAGTTTACCTATGAGCCAACTAAGCCTAGAACATCCCAGAAGGTCACTTAACGTCATTCAGCTATCAAGGTCAGAGTGAGGATTTGAAGACCAACAGTCTGGCTCCAGAACACATGTGCCTAACCATCAGGCCATATTGCCTGTTAACACTTGGGTGAAGCTGAGACAGCTGAACTATTATATTACAGCACGCATGTAAATCCAACCTACCCAGCCTGCTCTGCCTGGAGATACCGCTGGTAACAAGCAGTCATTTGCAAAAGCTGTTTTCAGTAAAACACACATTTTATCTTGACACTGCAGGCCTTCATTAAACCATGCACAGAAACTTGTTTTGAAATAACCAAATGAAATTCTGCCCCTTTTCTCCCTAATTGCTTCTAATAATAAAGTTAGTTCTAACTGGCCCCACTGCCACCACAACATCTGATGGTAATGAGCAGTTCTTGGCGGAAGGCATTGTGACTTAAATACCTACAGTTTATCTTTATGTTGCAGGCT
Organism: Enhydra lutris kenyoni; assembly: GCF_002288905.1. Lineage (NCBI taxonomy): Eukaryota > Metazoa > Chordata > Mammalia > Carnivora > Mustelidae > Enhydra > Enhydra lutris. The sequence goes on along the minus strand of NW_019154131.1, from coordinate 3,793,270 downwards.
ACCTTTTCCCCGCCCCACCTCAGACAGAGGAACTTATTTTGAAGTTACTAAATGAACTTCTGTTTGCTCCCTTCATTAATTACTCTTTGCTCCTGCAAGTTAGCTTTCTCCTTTGTTAAATGGCCTAAGGAGCCCAATTAAAATGCTGTCTTGTGATTTTTATTCTGTGGTGGTTCACTCTGTACCCAAACTTGTGATGACCTGCATAAGCCAACACGGAGGAGTCTCAACATCCTCAATCTGACCATACAAATGAGCCCTGACCCAAAGCCCCTTGTTCACCAGTCTAGAATGCTTGAGAATAAATGACCAAATGCAACTGAGAAATCTAGCAAAGTTCTGGTCCCCCAAACTACCTCATCTGCTTTTGCATCTTCTCCCTCATATCCTCCCACCTCACTTTTTCCCCATCCAGTTGCTATTTCTCCTACAGTCTCAGAAGAAAGGGGAAAGCATTCCTGGATTCGCAACTAAGAACTTGGATTGAGTTTCTCAAAATAGTGGTTAATTGTTACAGAAATATATAGCTTTATACTATAGGAACTCTGTGGGTTATGCAGGCTGATCTGGGAACTCTATGAATTTTCACTTTTGAGTAGCCAACTTCAAAGCAGATGTTTGAATTAGTCTGGCTTTATTTAGGCACTGCTTGTAGTCTCCCTCAAAAAGGGAGATGGTCTAGGCAGTTGAAACAAATCACCTCTCCAAGGGCTGAAGCCTGAAATTTCATCATTTGGAAGAAGGCTCACTCAGGTTCTTGAAATAATATTCACCCCACACCTTGGTATATGGGAAAAAAAAAAGTATATGTGCATATGTGTGTGAACACTTCTGTGTACTGTAGAATACTTTTATGCAGGAGTACATGTTGACTGGTGATTTGGGATGGGGAAGAGAGAAGAAGAGGAAAGGAAAGAGAAGATAAATTATATTTCACAAGACTGTCTAGGGATACCACCATCAGAGAGAAGGGAATTATATGACACAGTCCTAAGGAGGGGTGCCTTGAAGCCAAATGTTTGGGTTTAGATCCCAGCCATAGTGCTTACTAGCTGTGTGACAATAAACACATTACCGGGATCCCCGAAAGTCTCATTTGCTCTTTTTAAATTACATAGAAGAATTATTGTGGCATTAACCAAGGTAAGGAATATGACAAGTCACCTCAGTGAATCTCAGCTGTTAGTGTTTTGTTGAGACAGAGAACTAGGAGGATGTACCAGAACAACATCAGCTTCCCCTAAAGCTGCTCTCAAATAGTTCAGGTTTTATTCCCAAATGCAATGTGTTTATTCTCTGTGGATGCTGGTGAATCCTGACCAGCCTCACAGTCACTGCTCATGGTGAATTCTGCTCACCGTTTCCAGTGTAACACCCATGTACTGTGATCAAACAGAGCTCAGAACATGGGCTTCTTTTGCCCTTGCCTTCCCCAGGACAGAATCTGCAGAATCGAGACACTGATGCAGGGAATCATTAATCAGTCAGCACATGGACCACAGGACTTCTGGCTGTGGCTTCCACTGCAACCATAATCTTCAAACAATGCAATATAAAAATAGTAATATCACATGAATTACATGTAGTAGTAATTGTCACTAAAGATAATATATTCTTGACACAATGTTTCCTTTTGATTCGGTTTTGCATTACCCTTCCCCATCCTCTTATTTACTTGACAGTGCTAGGGAATTGCCTCCTTACTACCCGTGTCCTGTGTTTTCTAGCATTGTGCTTTGCCTCTTACTCAGGCCTTTGGATGACAAAGTAGCAGTGCTTAAACCTTTGCCAAGTTAGAACAGAGAACTCGGCACAAAAGGCTCTTGGGTTCATTAGCATGTATTAGAAGTTTCACTAGCCTTTTGTTAAAAACTGACCTTTCTTAACATTTCATTGGCTAAAGAAGCCCTTCCAAGAGTGATGACTTAAGACTCAAATTGGTCTTTTGGAAACTTAAGTTCTTTAATTTTCAAATAATCCCCCCCAAATGTGGCCTTGCAAGAATTCCAAACTTAACTTAGAAGACTGTTTGGATAGTGTGCTTTCAGCTCTCAAACCCTGAAGAGAGAATGTGTACATTGAATATTCTCTGAGTGTCATTTGGAAATATAAAGAAACAAAATATAAGGCTATAAACTGCAGATTTTGAAAGTAAAGTACAATCGTTGCCTGAAAACACACAGATCAGTTTAAAGCCTTGTAGAACGTGGTGTGTGACATGAGATACTGTTAGTAGGTCTTATTCTACAATTTCCATCTTTTTTGCCAAATCCTCTCAAGTTCTGCATAGTTCATTGATTCTGTAGCGAGTCATTCTCTCGTGCCCTAGAATGTGGTCTCTAATTGTTTCCATGTTTCATAACATGCCAGTAAGCACATGAATCGGTTTGGGCAACCACATGGAGGGAAGAAAAGTTTGGAAAAAATGAAGCTCTGGTAGGAGAGTAATTCCACTCCAAGGGTGTTATTTGTGGGCAACTAGGACACATGGTTGGCAGCCTTGCTTGAACAATTGGAGGCTCCAAGATAGGATTTGCCAAGGTGACTCCTGGCCCAGGAACCTCTATTACTTAGTGGGCGATTGTCCTTTTCTTCTCCCCCGCCCCCCTTCATCTGTTTGCTTTTGGCTATTCCTCTTCTACTTTGTTTCCCATCCTAAAGAATACAAGATGCAGGGAATGTGTAAGCCTCTTGCTTAGCAAATTCTTCAGCAGCCTTGATAAGCTGAAACAGCTTACCCAAGGTTAAGGGATATCTGACTTTCTCTTGTCCTCACCAGCTTACCCTTACAGACTGCCCACGGTTGATGGTCACTTTTGCTTCTGTTGTCTTGCAAGCTTTATAGTGGGATTTGAATCACTTCAAGTGCTATTATTGTGATATCGTGCTATGATTAGTGCTATAGATATTGAGGATAAGGAGTGAAATTTTGACCCTTAACAAAGGGGACATTATTTGAACTGCCATTCAGTGTGGGCCACCTTGATTAGTGGTGTAAGAATAGGGTTAGAAGTGAGGAATTCTACACTTTCCAGATTATCTAAATCCCATTTTCTGTTCCCAGATAAAAAATTATGCAACCCAGTTGATGGTATCCATTGCTAGAGCAGGTCAAATGTTTTAGGCATCACAATTTTAGTTTATCTCAGGTCATAGCAGGGGAAATTCCTTGCTCCACTGAATTTTGTTGTTTGTGCTAATGAATGGACATTTGACTCTATCAAGGCCTAAGGGACTGGGATGGCGTTAACAACATTGTATTAATAATTTAGGGAATTAGAATACAAAGCCTTGACATTTGATGGATGGAGCACTTCTGACTAAATGATCACTCCCTCCACCTCTGATGTCCTCCTCTGTCCTTGAACCTCACGTTTGTATATTTCCCCCAATATAGGGGGAAGGTGAAACATGTTCCCATTTGGTTCCATGGCCAAGAGGACAATTCTAGACAAAGGAGATTCTGATAAAATGTTTTCTTGTTTTCCTGTAAAACACATCTTGAGATTCTTTTCAGATTATGAGGTCCTTTTGGGTTAGAAGTTGGCCAAATCCTGTTGAAGATTATAAATGGCAGTGTTATTGTTTTCATTGTCGTTATCCGTTTTGGAAGGCCCAGCCTTGGCCAACAGCAGACTAATTCTTGGCCTCTGGTTTGTCAAGGTTCGGTAAGTTTAATGGAGAGCAAATGCTTTCCAAATGCCAGGTCTGTGTCCTTTTTCAAATAGAACTGGAAGCGCCCAAGGCCTTGAACATTTAATTTCTCAAACTGCAGCCTAAAGCACTACCTATCTAGGGCAGCAGAAACTGCTCTTTCCTTAAGCAACTATAGAAATGGCAGCACAAACACTGCCTTTGGAGCCTGCTTGATGTATGGGCTTGTTTTTGAAAAGTGGTGGATACTTAATGTAAATAGGACACTGGCAACAAAAAGAATGATGCTCCTATTGGCAACCTGAAGGATGTTTGGGTCCTTATCTAGCCAGTTCCACAATCTTGGTTTTCTCTTCTCAACAGACACAATGTCAGATAAAAGAAAAAGAATCCCATCAATTTCTCAGTTTGTTAGCTTCTCAGATTTTTCTCCCTTCTTCCTCCCTGCCCCCATCCCCTCGATTTAGAATGGCAGCCTACAGATTCTGGCCCAAAACAAACATTCCTGCAAAAGTGAATTAGAGGCACTATAGCCTAGGAAAGTGCTGGACTGGGAGGAAGAGGTGCAATCTTACTCTTGGAGACTTTGTGCAAAGCCCCTCTCATTGTCCACATTCATGTTTATAGCACTCCCAGGCTGGTGAGGTCACTTCTAAAATTTTAAGAAGTGTGGGTCAATCTCTGTATTCAGGCAAAGTTGAGGTTCAGCTGGTATGCACCAGTCTAATTGTACTGGTTGTTAAAGTGCTAAAAAGGATTGATACTACAGGTATACAGAAATTGTCTTTTCATTGAAACTTTAAGTCATCTAACTTACTGCTCAATAAGGGTGATGCAGGGGTGCGGCAGGCAGTCACTGAGCGGATCCAGGCAGACACCGAGGTAACCACGGGGCTGTGTAGAGCACCCAGCCGCTGCCAGGTGTCATAGGGGCTGAGGTGCGAACTCCAAGGGCCACCGCTGTGTGGGAAAAGCTAACATTTAAGTGCTGCTTTGCCAGGAGAAAGGGGTACTGCATAGAGGTTTTCTCCGATTACAAAGACAGGCCAGAAACTTGAGATATAATGACTGATTATTTAATGGGGGAAGTCATTAGAAAAGTTTAGTGCATGTCTCTATATGAACTTCTGGTAGGTACATTGTCCTAGTCTATAGCCATAGGTTGGGTAGCTGATAAACAACAGAAATCTGCTTCTCACATTCTGGAAACTGGGAAGTGTAAGATCAAGAAGCTGGAAGATTAGGTGTCTGGTGAGGCTCCACTTCCTGGTTCATAGAAAACTGTCTTCCTTTTGTATCCCCACATAGTGGTAGGCGGGAGGGAGGTCTCTAGAGTCTCTGTTGGAAGGCTTGAAGCCTATTCATGAGGACTCCAACCTAGACCTAATCTCTTTCCAAAGGCCCCAGCTCCTCATACCATCACCCTGGGGATTGAATTTCAGCCTACAAATTTGGGACACAGGCGGGACACAAATATTTAGTCTGTAGCACACATCAAACAAAAGGAAATAAGGAAATAGCAATTTTTTGAAGTGTTCAAACAGATAAGCTGTTTTATAATGAATAATTTTGTTTATTTAGAGACTAGTATTTTTGAACTTTCTGGTTTTATTTATGAAAAGCTATTACTGCATTTGTAGTAAAATGTTTAATATTACTCTCATTTCAGGTATTCCATTGTACTTGATCTCCACCTTGTAGTGTCAACAAAGAGAAAATGAAGAGGGGAATATATAAACCAGACTACCCTTTTGCCATTCGGAAATAGATATGGCCAAATGTTAGTTGAGTGAAAAGAGTAACATTATCGCTGAAAGACAATAGAATCATTGAGATGATCTCCATACTTAATTTTGAATAATCAAGTATTGAAGCTGGTCTTTAAAACTGCCAAGAGAGATATTATAACCTATAGAAACAAACAGTTCAGCATATAATTTATCCATCCACTAAAATATATCCTAATAATTACATGAAACTTCCTTTTATTATATTCTCCCTTATTAACTGTGTATTCATGAGTGTATATTAACATTTCCATATTCCCAAGACTAACTTTGACTTGTATTATCTAATGTTAGAATACTTTCTATTTGCTCCTTATAAAAGGCTCCTCTGGCCAAACATAGTAGATACTAATTTCCAGTTATTTTGAGCAACTGCTGTGCTTTCCGATCTATCATTTATTGTTTATTCTAAGTCCTTCTTTGGCTAAATAATCTGGCCCTAGGCAAGCTTTTCCAAGTACCATATAACAAGTGGATTTTGTGTTAGGGGTGCTGGATCCTTTAAAGATATTGGTTTATCTGATGCTTCACTGTGCTGCCATGCTCAATGAGTCTTTTTTAAATTGGAATGAAAAGGTTTTGCTTTCAGAAAGTTTGGGGCAATTTAAAAATAAGCCAACACAGATCACAATATAGTTGATTATAAAGTTGGCTTCCAGTTGTTGAATGTCTGTGATGTGCCATGCACTTCCAAGATAAGCCGTATGGAAGTGAAAAATGGAACTAGAAAGTAAGCATTTCCCCCAAGCACAGTCAGCAGACCTACTGGGTAAATCCTATATGGTATTTCCAATGGCAAGCTTTATCATTCCATCAACTTGCTTTTAATAGGCTACCATGAAAAAGGAAGTATAAATTAATTCCATAGCGTACATAACGATGGTCAGCTTGTTCTTTCCATAATTATGAAGAAATGAAGCTACCACATAAGGGTAATCACTTTGTAATAATAAAAATAAGTATCTCCCCCAAATTTGGCCAGAAATCTGACCTGTCTTATTTAGGTTAGGCCTCAGCCTCAGATTGAGTTACTGGGTAAGGTTTCTAAACCACAGCCTGGGTGGCATGTTCTGCCTCTCTCCTTTTTCCCCTCAGACACTAAAACATTCTCTTCTCACATCTGATTAAAATCCAGGTTAAAGGAAGGGAGTTATTTGGAAATCTCACAACTATGCATCTGAAGAACCAGCAGGTGTAAGCATTCCTCTATATTTAGTTAGTAAAGCTGATGGGTTGGGGGCAGGACTGCATCTCATTTCACTGTGGTGTCCCCATAGTTGCTAAGATCTTGCCTTCCACCTAGCCACTCCAAAATACATATCCACGGGGATTAATAACATGTTTCTTTTGTTCACATTTAGAATGATTACTTTTTTATAACAACTATCATAAAAAATTGGGAACATAGTCTAACTGAGAATTAATAATAACTGTTGCCTATTGAATGCTTATTGGGTTTAGAGATTCAGTGCATGGTTTTTGAGCCTTATGTTAGCCCTGTCATTCTGGAGATATTGTACCCATTTAACAGATAAGGCTGCTGGACTTTGGTTCTAAAAATAGAGAAGCAGTTTACCAGCTATCCAGTTGGACTATCCAGCCTTTTGTGCATCAGTCCTGAAGATGTCAGTCACTTCAGAATCAGGTAGGAAAAGGCAAGCATTGGTATTTGCATTCAGGAGCTGCTGCCTTCTCGTTCTTAGATGCTCAGAGGGGAGCCTTCTATCCTGGGCTCTGTGCATAAAGCCTAAAACTGGTAACTCTCTTTAGGAATACCTTCTGAGATCTTCTCCCAGGGGAAAAGAAGAAAAGGTGGAGGGAGGGGCTATCGTACAAGTAAAAACATGTCTAACTCTTCTCCTGTGCCCTTGTTTTGCCTCCTCACTCACTACAGTTCCCAATTGCTTTCTAATGTTGAAATCAGAAATTATTTGTTTAGTGTATGGCTAAAAATGAAGGGCTTAAAAGAATGTCAGTAAATCCTAGCTCTTTAAATGTAGCCCTTAGAAAGCAGATGAAAGCATGTGGGCTACTCAGAGAATGAGGGAAAGAAAAGAGTACCCAGGTACTAACTAATGAAGGCAAGAATGGATTGCTGTAGCTGTTCTAGAAGCCTGGGGAATGCTTCTAACCCTGTTGCTGAGACCTTATGTGTGCCTGTGTACATACATCAAAATATTTATTTTTCATAAACTCCCTTTGTGAAATATTTCTTGAGAGAAAACAACAATGTTTAAATATATTTGCTTGAAAAAAATTGCTCCCAGTTTTTTGTTGTTGAGTTTGAAACATTTTAGAGCGGGGTTTTTGTTTGTTTGTTTGTTTTTGTGGGTTGTTTTTTTTTTTCTTTCTGGTAAAGAGTAAAATTCGAGTACATTATTTCAAATGAGTACAAAAGCTTCCTTTTCTTCTTCTTTTAGCTAAAAATGTTCACAACATTCCCTCCTTTAAGAATGTTTTCCGATATTCCTTTTTCCTAAAGAAGTCAGAGTCCAAGTACTTGAAGTATGAGAACAATTAGTGTAACTTCAGTTTTTGCTATGTCTTAGGGATGGAGTGGAGTTGTTGATGGAAAATCACTAAATAATGAAACGACTTTTCCAGAGGTCACATAAAAGCTGGCTTACGGTTCTTTCCTTTATGTCCTTTGTCTTATCTCACGAAAAGGTCTGATGATAATCAAGTCCCAGCTCTGAAATATAATTGCATTGAATTTGGTTCAGTACATCATACTGACCTTATAGATCATTACATTGCGTTAACCTCCTGTTTTTGTGTCTTCCATAAAGATATTTGTCCCTGTGGGATTTGATCTGCTGATTTTGATTTGAAAGGGTTGCCATCCAGCTGAAACTATTAAATAATGAGTTGAGTTTCTCTCTTCATTTTTTAGCTCAACACATTGCTGGCATCCTCTCAAATGTTGCAGTAAGAGGTCTCCAAAGTTACTTTTGTCCTTTGCAGCGCGACATCAACTTGACATTTATTTTTTATGGTTTAAATCAGAGCCTTTGGCATAATTTTTGTGATTTTCTTTCAGTCTGAATCAGGGCTACTTAAGGAGTGTTGGCTCTTTTCAGGTGGTATCCTCTGCTAATTCCAGCCACATACAACTTGGGTTTTAATGGATGGTCAGAAAACATAAGAGTGCTTAGTCAGGGTCATGCTACATCAATATTCTCCTTAGAGTATTGTCTTTCCTTTATGTTACTATTCTTTAAGTAGAACATATCATAGAATATAAACATAGAAGAATATATTATGCTTCTAGAAAACATATGTTTTAAAAATCCTGTTAAGACACAAATTGTCCATCTTACTTGAACCACTCTTGTTTGTTTTTTATAAAATATGTGTTTGTGTAGTCTTACCTTGAAATAAAGGCATAAGAGTCAAACCTTGTAAATTCAATCTCCACTTTACTGAATAACTGTGCATTAAAGTGGTTTTCTCCTTTTTGTTGTCTAGGAAATTGGATAGAGAATAAAACCTCTGTCTTTTCAGAAGGCCCACGATCTAGATAGAAAGAGCCTGAGTCCTTTGAGGAGCAGATGCTATGTCTGTGAAAGAGAAAATTACAATATTATTCACAAATGCTACTAATATTTATATTCAACATAAAAGCAAATAATTATCTAGCAATTCTATTCACTGGACCAAAAAATTCTAGTGTCTATGATAATAATGCCTCATTGCTTTTGTTTAAATCCAGAGATTATGACTTTCAAATCTTTCAACTACAAGGTGTGATTCCTAATATAAAATGGTATTACATTTCTTTATCTAGAGAAATGCATTTCATTTAAGAATTTCTCCTATCTTCTTTTAATCTGAGATAGAAAGGGTAAATATATTATCTATGATCTTACCAGAAAATACAGTGTTGTGTTTGTCATTTTTTATTACGCTTTTTAATATCCATGGTACATAGTAAGTTTGAAATGTATTCCAGACTTGGAATTATTTTTCTTTTGCATGTTAAACTAATTGGCTTGAATACTTTTTATGTACTTTTGTTCAACTCCACATAGAAATTGTAGATTATTCATCTGAAATGAATGAATTTTAAATTACTTAAACTTCGCATTAGTGTATGACTCTCTGAGACCAGATTTTTTTTTTGAGTATGCTGATGTATCATTTTTTTTTTTAATTTTATTTTTTATAAACATATAATATATTTTTATCCCCAGGGGTACAGGTCTGTGAATCTCCAGGTTTACACACTTCACAGCACTCACCATAGCACATACCCTCCCCAATGTCCATAATCCCACCCCCCCCACCCCCCTCCCCCCATTAACCCTCAGTTTGTTTTGTGAGATTAAGAGTCACTTATGGTTTGTCTCCCTCCAAGAACACACAGCTCTCTTTCCCTTGCACATTACTGATTTAATTTGTCTTGGATACACATACCATATATCTTGAATTTTTTACAATGTTATGTTGTTTATTATACTTTGATAGATTCACAAATTATTTCTACTTTTCTTTAAACAAGTATATTTGGAAATTTGATAGTTTACAATGAACTAGCTTATGCCTTTTAAACCTTGATGATGAGCACTAATTGTCTCACCACGTCGTTTAAATGGCTGAGTGTAATCCTCCTGATGCAATTCATAACATATATCCCAGAAAAAATTTGTGTTTTCTTTTCAAGTGCTCTAAAGTTTCAAATACCTCTTTCCTTATTTTACTCAGCAACAATCTGCAATTTATTTTTCTCCAGGAAAATTGAATCTGTTACTGCTTAGTATTCCTACCAGTTTGAAAAATGTGGTTTATATTGGCATCAGAGCAGTAATTTACATATATTGGGATAACAAGAATGCATGCCAGAAAAAGATCAACATAAAATGAAATGCAAAAAAGCTGTTTTCCTTCAATAGTAACCCCAAGTGAAGCTAATAGAGAAATTTATGAGCATCTGCCCTGAATGTGTCACTTGTTTCTTCTAGGTGAAGTGTGACCAGTATTGGCCCAGTAGAGGCACAGAAACCCATGGGCTGGTCCAAGTGACGCTTCTAGATACGGTGGAGTTGGCCACGTACTGTGTGCGGACTTTTGCACTTTACAAGGTTTGTCTTTATTTTTTTCCCTCCCTTTACCCTTTTTATTTTTTAAAGAAAGCATCTTTTGAGAAATCAAATATCTTAAGACTTTACTTAAATCTTGATTCCACTGGCAACGGTGAAGAATGAAATAATTCTTCCATTATTGCTCAGCAATTTTTCTCCTTCTCCAGCGATTTATCAGTAAATGTGGAACTCTTGCTCTGGACGGAAGTTTTGGCAAAAGAAGAATAGATGAAGAACTAGTTCTTACCGTAAAATACAATAGGCGTACTCCTGATAGTTACACCTGAAAAATGTAATGCTTCTCACCTAAGAATGTTCATCTCCCTGAGCAAATACTTGTTTACAAAGAGCTTGACATTGATAGCTCCAAAGAGTGCATCTTCCCAAAGGTCATAGGGTAGGAGGAGGAGGAATTAAGACAGCACATTTTCATGTTACCTCTTCCATGTTGCTACTCATCGTTACAACCTGAGGCTAGGAACACAAAATTTTACCCAGTCTTCCTACTTCACAGAATGGGTCAAGCGAGAAGAGAGAAGTAAGACAATTCCAGTTCACTGCCTGGCCTGATCACGGTGTTCCAGAGCACCCTACGCCTTTCCTAGCTTTCTTACGGAGAGTCAAAACCTGTAACCCTCCAGATGCAGGACCCATGGTTGTGCACTGCAGGTAAGAACCACTGAAAGCATTTGTTTTTCTCATAGTCAGAAGGTCCACGAGGAAACAGAAAGCTAAATTGTTCCTCACTGGAGAGTCTCTTTCCAATTTCTACTATCCCAATTTCTGGGATAGTAGATTGCTTTATAAATAATGCAAGTGTTTTGGGGGGCACCTGGGTGGCTCAGCTGGTTAAGCAACTGCCTTCATCTTAGGTTATGATCCTAGAGTCCCCAGATGGAGTCCCACATCGGGCTCCCTGGTCGTCAGGGAGCCTGCTTCTCTCTGACACCTCCCCTCTCATGCTGGTTCTCTCTTTCAAATAAATAAATAAAATCTTAAAAAAAAAAACAGGTGTTTTTTAATCAAACAAGGCCTATATTAACATTGGTAGAAAGGATTTGATATGGATGAATATGCCCCTCTGGACATGATAAGCAACTATGGTCCTTGCTATTTTCTCTTTGGAGCAAAAATAAATAAATATGTAAACACAAAATTAAATGTGCTCATGGTAATAACTATATGAAACAGAAAAGAATTAAGAATCAGTCTTGTGATTTGGTTCAAGTTTCATCTATGTGAGGAATATTCTTTAGAAGATGATAGATAGATAGATAGATGAATTATTTGATAAGTTCTTGTGGCCTGGGCTGATAAAAACCTTTTTACTATGTATAGGAAAGAAAATTTTGAACAAAATGATACTATAAGTATAAAATCTCTCAGAGAGGGTGTCATACTGCTTAAAGATACCTTCCTATAAAGTATTATCAAGTCACATATAGAAAATATACTAATTTGAGTTTTTAAAATTTACTTAATATAATATAAAGACCTATATTTTGGAAGAATTTATTTTATGTATTAAGAGTTAATGAGCCTGTATTTCTTTTGAAGTGTTGTATAATTTATTATTATTTTTTACTTATTTCTGACTAATATTCTTTTTTATTTTAATTTTATTTTTAAATTTTATTTTTTATAAACGTATAATATATTTTTATCCCCAGGGGTACAGGTCTGTGAATCGCCAGGTTTACACACTTCACAGCACTCACCATAGCACATACCCTCCCCAATGTCCATAATCCCACCCCCCCAA